>NC_081836.1:8493257-8796287 GCF_030867095.1 Alligator mississippiensis
GGCAATAGGTACAGGCTAAGAGCTTGTCCCATGCAGCTGTTTCATCTGCCACCTTTTTGACAGATAGGTGGATGTAGGCCTGGTGGGGAGGGGGGTGTGTGTGCATGTGTGAGTGTGAGTTACACTTGGAGTCTAATAAAACTTTACAGCCCGATGGAATCATTTTTTTTAAATCAAAGTTCTCGTGGGCTGTTGTAATTCTCAAGTGCTCTCCTTCCCAGCAAAGGGCGCCAGTGGCTGCCAGTAATCTAAAAACCAGGAGCAGGCCGTCCACCTCTGGGAAGTGATTTCAAATGGTATAAATATCCCCAAATGGGTTTGAGTCCTGT
The DNA here is from genome assembly GCF_030867095.1 of Alligator mississippiensis. NCBI lineage: Eukaryota > Metazoa > Chordata > Crocodylia > Alligatoridae > Alligator > Alligator mississippiensis. Next base: position 8,493,587 of record NC_081836.1, read on the forward strand.
GGGTTTGCTCACTAATGGAAATTTTGGAGGAGGTGCAAGCTGGGGGTGAGGCGTGGGGTGTAGGTAGGTCAATGGGTGATGGGCCAGGGGTGTTTAATCCTGAAGCTCTGCAGTGAAAAGTGGTGTTGCTGGGGCTGTGACGTTCTCCAGGGCCAGCTGTCTGCTCATGCGCAGTTTGGGGCATTCGCCTGGGGAGCCACCATGGCGCTGATGGAGAGTCAGAAAACCTGGGTTCTGCTCCCAGCTCTGCCACTGACCCACGTGGTGGCCTTGAGCATATACCTTCATGTCTGCTTCCCTTCTCACCCATTGTCCGTCTAGTTTCTTTAGACTGGGACTATCTTCCTGTGTGTTTGTACAGCACCTAGGATGAAGCAGCCACAATCTCAGTGGGGGTCTCCAGGCATGATCAAAAGAAAAATACATTTGAGACCTATATCTACCAGCTGCTCTAGCTAAGAGATGCCACGGAGGCTAGTGTTAGTAGAGTTTTACTTCAACAACAGAGTTCAGCATAACACAGGGTCTCACTCAGGCCTCACTTACCCAGTGTGTCCCCATTACTTATTTACAGGGGTCTATTCAATTCTCAATTTGCAGAAACTGAGAAATCTGGGATTGTCCATAAAATCAACTGAAAAAAATAAAATAAAATGCAGGCTTCTCAATGGGAGCCAGAGGTCCTCACTACCATGGCCCAGCCTCACCGGGCAGGGTGGAGGGGAGGAGAGGCGCTAGCTGGCAGGGCAGCAGACAAAACGGTAGCTACTCCTTCATCCGTCCTCCTCCCCTCTGATCAGCACTGAGGGTTGGGACCGGCAGAGCACATCGAGGAAATATCCGTGGGATTTGCTCCTTGTGCCGCGACCAACCTGCAAAAATTGTTTAGCCTTGTGCAAACAGTCACGCAGTTGCAGCGCAGGAAAGGGCAAAAACCATTGTGTGCACAAACGCTCGCTGTGATTTAAGTTGGTTTTTCCTACACATTTACAGCGAGACGAGAATCAGTCTTCATGTCTCAAAACTCTTCTCCCAAGTAAAGACACTGGTAATGACAAAGAGAATAATTGGAAGTAAAGAGGCATTAGGAGACAGAAGCCATGGAGAAAAGAGGGCTTCTTTCTCCAAAGGTGTGACGAAGTTTCCAGATAGATAAGCCTAATCCACCCTTGTTGAAATGAATGGCATTACATTGCCCCCGGGCTGCATTTATACGAAGGAGTGAATTGTATCAAAAGGCCTCTTGGGCTGAGAACAAAGGGTGGGATAGATCAGTGCCCTGCAGCTCATGTCATCATAGATGCCGATGCAATATGCTGTTCCATCAGAATGGGGCAATGGGCAAACGGGCAAGTTACTGCAAGGTAAGCCAGCCTAGCATTTACAAAACATTAGCTACTCTGCACTAAATAACTGTGTGCAACGCATGCTCTTTCCGTATGATGAATGCAAGGTGGCTGACCACACTTTCATGGAGGAATTAGGTACCTGGTATTTAGTAGGAATATGTATGCGAGCAGGTACTGCAGCATAGGTGCAAGAAGAGACCTTGCGGCAATCTGTTTGTCCCCTTTTCCTCTAGTTTGATTGCTCAAGGGGGAGATAGCACCACCCCACGAGCTCCAAGGCTTGCATGGGATCTAAAACCGCCAAAAACATGATTTCCTAAGCAGCCACTTGGCTTGTTTCTGAGCGTGGCTGTTGCCCCTGAAGATCCATCAGAGGGTCTCTCAGGGCTTTACCAACATCAGTCAATGCTCCCAGTGGCTCTGTGAGAACAGAAAGCAGCAACCTCATTTTACAGATGGGGAACACATTTTATTTCATGGGGAACACATAGCACTGAAGTTAAATGACTTGCCCCACATCCCATAGACAGTGTGAGGAATACCGGTGTAGATCCCAGGAGTCCTGGTGTAGGAATACGATGTAGATCCCAGGAGTCCCGCGTCTTGGTTAGGTGCGCCGACACCAAAAGAACATCCTTCTGTGTTGCTTCAGGCAAAATGAGAGTTTCTTCTTCCTCCAGGAAGAGCGCACCCACCACCTGCAGATGCTTCCTCAGCCTGACGAAGGGTATTCAAACCCGAAAGCTTGTTAAGAAGAACTTTTCCAACTATTGAGTTGGGCTAATAAAAGATATAAGATTTACCCCAAAAAACTCATTTGCCTTCTTCCTCCAGAACTTTAGCTCCAAACACAAAATGAACCTTTTTTTGGAAAAGGAGAGAGCTGAGGGTGACAGCCTTTCAGTTAGCTTTCCTCTCACTGGTTTTCATTGTCATGCTGCCTTTGCATTTCCAGATGTGTGTTGCAAGCAGACGTGATGAAATACTTCAGGAAAGACTGACCTCTGAGATTGGCATTTCCAGCCCCAACCACAGGAGGGACTGGAAATACCAGCCTTTGATATTTCCAGGCCTTCTTTGCTGACTCTCATGGTTTGGATAAGACCCTGTGGCTAAAGCCTGCTTGGGATGAACCAGCATCACTCCATTAAGGTCTATGGAGCAGGGTTGATTTACTCCATCCACTAGCCTGGCCCTTGTAGCAGTGAACACCTATTTGGATGGAAGTCCTGGACCACTAGAGAGTTATCGGTCTTTCCCTGGTGATCCCATTGTCAACTTCAATGGCAGTGAATCTAGATGAAGGACTGGAATTTAAAAAATCCTATTTCTGAGTCTGTCGTAGCCTTATTCTTCCCTGCTTACATGTGCATGATTAAAGCCAAAGACTATTTAAAAAATGTGTTGGTGTCTGGCTAATGAAATCTGAGAGGTATAGTGAGTTTTTATTTCCCCTCCACTCCACACCCTGATAGATGACTGGAGGGTTTGATTTCTAACCAATTTTGTCAGAGTTTTTGAGCGCCTGTGGCAAAGCGGGGTTAACATTTTCTGCTGTGCTAAAAGCAGTTAGTTTTTATCAATCAAGTTAATTTCTTCCATAAATAAAAGCGCATATGACATCCAAATCCTGCACATTAAATCCCGTCTTATAATAATAAAATATCTCGGGTTACTTTTCTGAAGGCTATTCCCTGGCAATCATGAAAACAGCTTAATTAGCAAGTGTCTCATTTTCTCAGCTCAACCGGGTGACTTGTTCATATCTGAAATCATCTAAGGGAATCCAGGAACTGTGAAGTTTTCACCAGTCAAACTGTGCCCTGACAAGGCTGCTTCAAACCATTCACCGGCAGTGTGAAGTGGAGCACAGCAAGGGCAGCGTGGATGCACAACCCCCCTGTTGCTTCTTAGCTTATTCATCTTGCTCCTTGTAGCCTCCATTTGGGAGTCTCAGAAAAAGAAACGGTGTTTCACACCGGGGCAAGTGTCTTTGGTCTCCTGCAAATGGTAATATTTAAAGAGGTGCTGCTATTCTGCATGCTGTGATATTTTCAGACCCCTAAACCTGAAGCAGAGGTTTATACAGGGCCAGGTGTTGCATAGACAGCCAAATCCCAATGACTTCCGTGGGTACAGTAGGGCATTTGATCGAATCTGTCATAGGCAGGACTTCAGGGATCATCTGATGCAATCCCCTGCACAAGTGGAGGATGGAATTGGGACAACAGATTAGGATTATGGGTGGGATTATGACAGGGCGTTTGACTTTGTGGCTGACTGAAAGGACAATGCAACTCTAATATTGAACAAGAGCAAAATGCTTTTAACGTGAATTGCCAGCAATGGGGAAAATATGCCAAAGTTTGCGGGAACTGGGGGAGGAAATTATGAGAGCAGCAGTCTACAGAGTCTGAGAGGAAGAAGCTGCTATTCTTCAGAGACCAGCATGGAAAATAGACCTTTATCAGTGTCTTTAAAGGTCTGTTGTCCATCCTGATGCTGAGGTCCTGCTGACACTTGTGAATGAGGCTTGTTTCGAATGGAAAAGACAGAATAGGGCAAGTTGGCCTACCTACCCACCCCTAAGAAGTGGTGCGGTTTTATATTCCCCATCCGAGGAAAGAGGGATAGTCTTCTGGTAAAAGCACCCACCTGTGTATTGTCAGGGCTCATTGCTGCTTTGCTTATGAGCTGGACCCCCAGGAAGGAGGATCACGGGTATAATGGTCTCAGGCTTCTTTCGTTTTATTCCCTCTTGCTAAACTGCGTGCGTGTGTGTCCATGCCCGCGACGGTGCACTGAAGTGATTATCCCAGCAGCCTATCTAGCAATGCTAATAGGATTCTTGACAGAAGGGGAGCTTGCCCCCCATTCATAAACTTGTCCTGCCACAATATTTCCTGGATGCAGCTTGTGGCCCATTCATCGCATCTTAAAGGTGACCAGCTTGTCTTCCTCCCAAATAAGCGCCCTCTGAACTAGCTGTGGCAGCTGTCCAGTTTGTCTCGCCCCATCTGGGTAAACCCTCGGTCTCGGTAACACCTTGTGGAAATGAGCTGGACAGGTCCCTGCCACGCTCACCCACACGCAGAGTTGTGTCACAGCACAAGGAGCTGGCTCAGTTGTGCCCAGTGTTCCTTATAGTGATTTTTTTACACACACTAGGTGAAGCTGCTCACCGAATTTTCTCTTTACACCGCGGTGGCTCTCAGCTTACCCAGGGGTCCCAGCTGTGAAGCCATTCTGGATAGCTGAGGCCAATGGGCAAAATAGAGGATCGCAGCCTGGCTGGCTTCCTAAAAGCAGGTATTCATGGAATCGAGTTGTACTTATATCCTTGCTCTGTTTCCTTTCAAGAAAAATGCCAGGGGAAGAGGGAGAGGGAGAGACTGTCAGACAGTCCCGCTAGACATCTCAGTGCCAGATCTCCAGCCATTACCACTCGCCTCCCTCCATCTCAATGGGTTACATTCTTCTGCCCTTTCCCTACCCTGTTTTAACAAATAGGAGCTGGAGCCTTAAGGTATATTAAGGAGCGATATGGATCTGCGCTGATAACACCATTCTGGGATATACATGAGGAAGCCATTAGCTTAAAACTCACAACGAACACAATCTGATAACTAATGGAAGAGGTAGAAGGTCGGGAGCGGGGAGGGAGAGGAAGACTTTGTGTCGGTGCCAGGGAATGGGAAACAACAGTCCAGATATTCATTCCACCTCAGAGCCACATAGACAGAGTGGGTGCCTCGGGCCTGGGTAAGTGGTGATGGCAGCAGGAAGTTTTCCATGAGCTCAGCAGGAATGTATGAACCGTTGTCCACAAGATGCCTGTGTGTGTGCATGTGCGAGAGAGAGAGAGTGGAAGAGAATGAGTCTAGTGTGTGTTGGGCTGTGTACATCACAGGGTACGGACAGGTGAACAAATTATACCGAGTTAAAAGGAAGGGGGCACCTTTGGTGCTCAGCTGTTTTACGGTAACTGCTCCATGTATCCCTCATATCCCCAAAGAAGTGAAAGCTAAACTGTGGTCATTTTAGCCTTGTTTCATTTGGGATTAAATTGGCGGTTATCTTTCACGTACCGCGGGACCGGAGCTGACACATGAAACAGCTATTGCAGGGTAGCTTAATTCCCACTCCCTCCCTGTGCCACCTCCTGGTTTAACTGTGGCTTATTTCTTCATCTTAAGTATAAGATGGAGACTGAAGTATCCCTGTTACTTATGAATGGGCTCAGTTTGCTAATAATCAATTAGCATCAAACTACCTTGGTATGAAGGTAATATAGAGCTTCACACAGCCCTGCTGTGCACACTCTTGCCTTAACTAACACACACACACACACACACACACACACACACACGGGATTCCTGCAACGTAGAACCTCATTAGACTTGTTCATGCTTGAGTTGTCAGTGGAGACTTTCAGACTAATTAAAAAGCATGAGCTCACTTAATGAACGTGTGGGGGTTTATTTTCTTTCAATAGTCACCTTTAGGCAGTCTGAGAGAGGCAGCCATGCCAAACCTTCCTGCATCAGGCTACGGAGTCATCGCCTCTGTTTCTCCCTATTTCTCTCTCCTCCTTTGGAGATGGAGAGAGGAAGAAGGAGCTGTATTTAAATGACACAGGCCCGGATTAATATTGGAGCCCTGGGTGTTTGGTGCTGCATAATTATATAGTGAGAAACACGCCTATGATTTAAATAAACAAGACGAGACCGAATGGAGGGGAAACGGTGGTTCAAAGAGGTGAAGAGACTCAACTAAGGTCATTCAGCGGGTGAATGGTGGGACTGAGGGTCCCCTGACACTCATAGTACTGCCCTACCCACTGAACATAATTATTTAAAAATATGATGAACCATGCTGCTTTATTTTATGAAGTTTGTTTCATATTAGCATCTCGCCAGTGGCTTTAAAAGGTAGCACTGAGATATGGGGAAAGGTAAGGCACTATTCATGGAACGGTGCCCGGGGCCAACACAAAATAATGTGATTATTGCTGTGTCGTCAGTGTGTAGACCACAAACGTGGTGTGACAAGACCACACATAGGTAGAGAGAACCTGGTACCGAAGGCACACATTGTGCAAGCCCTAGCTATGGGTCCATGCTGGTTCTTATATCTTCTACAACACAGACACAGTATGCACCTATAGAGGCTCCCCAAACTATTTAAAGGGATTTTACCTTCTTCCTACAAATACTTGCCATAGTATTTTTGCACTTCTCCACCTCCTGTCACTTTTCCCAAATGCACAGAGACTGACAATACATTTGGGAGAACAATATTACTCTCATTTGTAGTTGGAGAAATGGAAAGCTACAGAAATCTAAGGCTTGGTCTCCCCATAGTTATTGTACTTATGTATCTAGCTTGGTTCAGAAAGGCAAATAGTTAAATTAGTAGGCTAGTAACAGTATCTTATACCCATATAGCTTGGTTCAAGACATTTCCTGTTTCATTCCCCTTAAGTAGACACTCTTTGGGCATGTGTACATGGCCACATGAACTGGTGTCTTGGTTCTGGGGGTTTTGCTGCAGCATTTTTTTTTGCACCTTGCTAAATCTCCACAATACCCCTTAATGAAGCCAGAAATACTGACTGGCACCAAGGCCAAGTTTAATGCTGAAGTCCAATGAGGGCATGGGGCAAACGCTGGTAGGATAGCCCTGAGTAAAAGTGTTTCCTGGGCTACTGTGAACTTCTTTCATCGTTGCATGACCTCCCCCTTAAACCCAGAACGTGACTACCCATGGTAAGTCACTGATGTGATCTTCTGAACCAAAAGGATTCACAATGGAGTCTTAAATTGAAACAGGATAACTATTCTGGAACATCTGTTTCAGAAAGGGGCAAACCCTTGGTGCTATCTTTCCAGGCTGAGAGGAAAGGATGAAGCAAGCAGTCGTTCAATGCATGCAGCAATTGTCTGTGTGTGTGCAAGCATGTCTGTGTGGTGGGTAGGGAAAGCAGGGCAAGGTGGAAGGAGCTCTGCACATCTTCCCACCGCTTGTCTTGTGGAGATGAACGGACCCTGACATCAGAGTAGCACAGACTGGGATCCTCAGGAACCATTTTATTGTATCTAATCTGGAAATCACTACATACATAGCTAGTTTCTCTTTCCAACAGGACCCAACACTCCTTTGATGTCTTGGGGGCACCTGCAGAGAAGCATGGCCATCCCTCTGCTCCTGGACCACAAACGCCTGACCCAGAAATGAAGCTGTGAAGCCATCTGGAGTGCCTCTGTCCAAATCCCTGTTTCAGTCGTGCTTGGAAGAAGTGGTGGGGGGCACCCTCAAAGCATCTTCACTGCCTCATTTCTGGGTGTGTGTGCAGAGCAGGAGAGGGTAGGTGGGGTGTACTTCTTGTGGGCACCCCGTGGTAGCGGCAGACACATAGCTCCTCTCTCCCTCCTCCTTTTCCAAGCCGTTGCTAATTAGAGTAAATCTGCCCAAATGTTTGTGTTTTGATTTTAACTTTGGATGGCGAGTGGGTAAAAATAGAGCAAGCTAAGAATTCCTCTAGAAGTCGCGATGCACGCTAGCCGTATGAAAACAAGGCTGTATCCAAAATCAATCTCCCTGCCACAAGTTGTCTTTGCAAAGCAATCAGATAATCCAGGAGATATTCACGGACGATGCCTAGAAGGAACCGAGGAAGGGGCAGAATCAGTTACCGATGGGCCGGCTGCCTTTCCTCGATGGACACAGCCAGCTGAGAGCGAGGTGCAGCTGCTGCACATTGTGTACTACAGAGGCAATGCTTGGGATTGTGGTTTCCACGACGGATGGCTTGGAAGCCATTGCCGAGATCATCTCCAAGAGGGGCAGTTCCAAACTGGCTCCGATTTCACTGGACCAGAGAGACCCACTTCCTCCCTACGGCTGGCGCAGCTAACCTCAAGCATTAGTCTTGCTTTGCTTCCCCTTCCCATAGCTCTCCTGTCTTGCTCAGTGGGATCACACAGGCATTTGGGGTCACGAGGAATGTTCTGTTTTGACTCTGTAAGCTCAGCAGGGACTGTGAGCTTTTTTAAAAGCCGCGGCGTCACAGTTCTCAGCGTCGGTTGTATAAGAACCAAAAAAGCCCGTGGAAAGTATACACAAGTTTGCTGTTTCCAATTATAAAGATTCCAGTTTGCTGTGTCCCCAGACAGGAGATAGCCTCACGCAGTAAACACCACTGAGGGTTAATCATAGCAGTGAATCCGTGGCTTGTGCGGGTGTGTGTCGCACGGCCGTGTCCTCTATGAAACTGGAATCCTTCCATTGTGTGTCATAGATAACCTTGCTAATGGCTAAAAAAGCCTCTCCTTTAGCTCGGGTGGCAGATCCTGGGTCCCAAGTACACTTCTTGCTGAATCTCTGCATGCATGTGGAAGGGGTGACGGTGAGGAGATGAGTCCTGGACCTTCCCTGCAGGAACAGAGACCGCGGTAGGACTGTGGCAGTGAAGGTCTTTGCTGGGCTGGACAGGAACCCATTTTTCCTGTTCCCCTTTGCACAGGCTTTGTGCTTGAACCATTGAAGACCAGTAAACCCCCTGCTCTGTTGCATCCAGCTCAAAACCCTAGAGCCAGGGTGCCTGGGTCCTACCCCCAACTGTCAGGATGTTTAAAGAAAGGGGAATTTTTTGTGAAAATAAAACATTGGGGATTTTTGATGAAAACCCCAACAGCTTTCATAGAAAAGGTCTGACGGCAACAGAGAAGGTTGGCTTTTTGTCCAAAATATCCACGGGACAAAAAATATATATAATTTCTCAGCTGATTTTACCTGCAACTCTGGGTGTCAGTTCCTTTTAACTCTGTATCTGAACATTAATTGAATGGAGAAGGAGAATTGGGGTCTTGCTGTAATGTTTTTCACTGTTTAAACCTTATAAGTCCCTCTGGGAGGTATTTAAGTTCTCCATACAGAGGATGGGACCCTTCAAACATCTGAGCATCTCCAGTTTGTTGCCGGGTACTCTTTATTTCCATGGAAACCAAGGGCTTCTGATCAATAAGATTTTTGTTTGGCTTTTGTGGATATGCCTTTACAAGAATATGCCTTTGCAAGCATATGCCTTTGCAAGCATAGTCCAAAAACTATTATGCAAATAAGTTAGCTGTTATCTAACGCCTCAAATACCCTCAGGTTTTCCTGGACTTGGTAGGATGGTATAAAGATACGAAAGGATACTCCCTGATTATTCAAAGGCAGAATGATTGAGGCTGTGTAAAGTGAAATCTGGAGCGTGATAACCAACTGTCTGACCTCTTGAGCAGAGCATCTCCACTTCCTCCATTTCTTGGAAGAGCCATGGCTCATTTCACAGCCACCAGTCAAACTTGCACCCTGGCCTTCCTTCTCATTTCCTAGTGGCTTCTGGAGCTCTCAAACAGGGAATGACTCTAATCACAAGTATGTGAAGAGGCTGAGACACTCATAGGTCTGTGGAAAGGCAATGCAAACCAGATGAAATGTGCTTTTCTATAGCACCTCTCTGCCTCTGGTGCCAACAGACACAGACGGTGAATGTGCGGGCAAAAGAAGCAGCCACTCTGCTCACCGCAGTAGCTCTCACACAGCTTGGGCATGTAGTACCCAGCACTTCATCGCATAGCACTTCAATGCACCCAGGCCTTCACGTAGAAATCAAGGGGTTCCTGGAAGCCGGATTCTCAGCAGATGCAAAATGGAGCAACTCCTAATTTACTTCGGTGGAGTTGTGCCACTTAATACCAGATGGCAGACTGGCTCATTGATTCAAAATCCTTAACACGAGCTAAAAATCTAGCTAACAAGCTAAAACGAGCTGCAAATCAGCTTCACTCCATGGAAAACTTTAGGCCAGATCTTCAATCCGTCCCAACTCCACTCAGTGGCTTAAAGTTTTCCACGGAGTGAAGCTGATTTGCACCAGCTGAAGATGTGGCCCATTGTGCTGTGCCAGTTAACACCAGCTGGGTCATATAAGGAAAGGAAGAGAGCCTGAGGCGGCAGGTGGATGAAGGAAGGTATTTAAGATGGCTTGAGTGAGCAAGTGAGCTTTAAGAAGAGCTCTAATGGAGGTGGGAGAAGCTTAAATGATAAAGTGGACAGGAATAAATTGCAGCATAACAGACAGCCAAAATCAGAAGACGTGACAGAGCAAAGAGTAATGCGAGAGGATGAAGGGGGATGTAGTGGGGAATGGTTGCTGGAATAGGAATAGGTCTTTGGAACAAGGCTTTTCAAATGAGCTTGCTTGGTGTGGTTTTACTGTGAGGGGTCATGCCATGCAGTATACACCCTTTCTGAAAATGGGGATTTTTTTCCCCATCAGACTAAGGGGAGAGGCAGGTGGGGGGCTCTGGGCTTCTCTCTGCCCACTTTACTCTATATTGCAAGGGCAGTACAGCACACATTATCTATACTGCACCTCGGAGCACCAGCCTGACTTTCAATATGAGGATTAAATCCTCTATGAATCACTTCCTCCTGTACTCAGAGCTCAGCTACATGAACATGACTCTAAAAAAAAATATCTATTTAGAAACCTTAAAGCTCAAGGGAATCTCAGATTTGCTTTCCTTTAAAAGTGGTCTGAACTGGAAGGAGCTACGGGTCGAGATCGGCTTGTGCTATCATCTTAGCAGCAATAACAGGGGAAGGATGCAGGGAGAGATAAAACCAACGCTGTTCAGAGCCATGTGGGTTTTGATTCCTGCATCAACCTGCTTCATGAGTTGTCCTGTTAGATGTCAGGGCAGTCACTTCTGGAGTAAGGTGCTGTTCTTTGGGAGCAAATTATACTGAAAACTGCCCTATAGCAAGGATCATGGTGTAGAAATGAGAGCAAGAGATGCAGTCTGGTTGTGGGTGCACTTGAACTGTTCACAGAGCCATGCTCGCTCGCATCCCATCCTTCCCTTCACTCAGTTTAGGCCTCTTGCAACCCCTGGCTACATAAGTGTGTGCTTACCCTTGTTCCCACCACAGCATCACTCATATCAACTGTGAGGCTGCATCCACCCAGGTTCCTACAGGAGGATATGGATAAGAATGGGTAGTCAAACCTGCAATTTGGAGACCACAGGCTCTGAGACGGCCCTTGTTCTTGCTTTGAAATAGTGACCTACTTCCACCTCCTTCCTCAAAGACAGTGCTCCTTGGACATATGATGATACTGAAGATGGGCCCTATGAGGATCCCATGCGAGTCTCAGGGAAGAGTTTGCACTGCTGTAGAGTCCCCTCCCTGCAGCCATAGTCCAGGAAGCCCATATCCCCCCCCATCGTGAATCTTTTCAGCTTCCTTTCTAATCACCTTTCGTGCATTCCTCGGCGACGCCTCTGACAATCCCCATAGTTCTGCTTGGTTTCACTTAAAGCCAAGATACCATTGACAGGTTGGGCTGCTGCATAGCAAACCTTTTATTCTGTGGGCCAGGCCCAGGCACTGAAAAGTGTAATCCACTTACAGCATGGAAGAAATCCTCCAGGCGTTCTGATTTCATGCAGTCTTCAAACCCCCGCATGTCAGTGGAGGCTGTTGTAACCCACAGCTTTTCCTCTCCTGTAGCTAGGGGGAGCGTTTCTCCCTTGGATGCGTTCAGTGCCATGTTTGCAGTGCACGCACAAGCCAGCGTACAGGCATGTCACCTGGGGTAACACTGTGCACAAATACGTAGTTCCCCACTCAGTTAGGTTCTTGTCAGGGATTTTATGGGTGTCCCAGGTACGATTTGTGGGTGTACCAATGCACATTGAAAAAAATCACGCTCCCTTTCTGCAAGTCTTGACGTTGCTTGTTCTAAAACCTCTTTTCCTGATAAATGTTTAATCATTTCCTTGTATTTGTCTCATCAGACCCCCTTTACCCCCATTGCAGATGTGTCTAAGCTTAGGTGCATGAAGGTACAGTATGTACCGTAGCGACGCGTGTGCCTAGGGACCTACGTAAGCACTTTCTATGTGAATCAGACCTGCAGGACATCATCATGTGCTCCAAACTGCTCACACACACACACACACACACACACACACACACAGTTTTTTTTCTGCGTGACTAGCAGTTAATCAACACTTTCCTTAATAAGCTGTTACATAATTAGACGTTACTTTTTGGTATACATTGTGAGTGCTGGGGTTTTGCCCGGAGGCTGTACCTTTCCTTCCATCGACTTTATTGCAACACACATACAAATCCTCCTTGGAATTCACAAGCGCTTAAATGGGCAATTTAATATGTGCTGGAATCACAACTTTTAGCTGCAGAGAAAACCCCGCTTTGCTGGGGAACGGAGAAATCAATCAGTGGGAAAAAAAATCAGAAATTGGAAAATGTCTTTGGTGGGTGTGTGGTTGGGGGAGGGGAGGGATTAAAAGAGAAAATAGACTGTAAAAAGTTATATTCTAAAAGAGTCTGGCGGAGGAGAGAGAAAAAAAAATACCCACAGTGCCTACAAAAATACGTGAACAGGAAAATACTCCCAGAACCACAAAAGTACCCACAGTGCCATGAAATAATAGAGCTGTGTAAACATCCAGAGTACCATAAAAATACTGTCTGGAGCATGAAAATACTCCCACAGAGTACTTTGAAAATGGAGTGCCCCAAAGCACCCTGATGAAAATCCCCAAAGTACAGTGAAAATAGCCCAAAGTATCCAGATGAGTGGGGAAAATACTCACAGTACCACAAAAATATTTAGTCTACTGTGGAAATACCCACACTGTTTAAAAAAGTAGCCAAAAGTACCTGAACATTGTGGAAATATTGGTAGTATTGACATGAAAAGTATCAGGGATGAGTATTTTTAGTCATTAGCAGGGATCCTGGTTTTCTCTGATTTAAAAATTCCCCAATTTTGAGTAAAAAAAAAAAAGTAACCCCAAATCTACATTGTGCCATAGTTTAAATGAAACACCACTCAATTATAGATACAGATATGTATAGTGGGGTTTCATTTAAATCATGGCACAATGTGGATTTGGGGTTACTTTTTTAACCCCAAATTGGGGATTTTTTTTCAAATCAGAGAAAAGCAGGACCCTTGGTCCTTAGGAAATAACACTGGAAAGTTAATGACTGCTAGGATATCACATCTGTACTCCTCTCTTTTCCTCTTAGCTTTGCTCACCCTGGGATGAAATGCAGACATCTCTGGCGTGGAGGATGGCCAGCTGTTAACATCAGACCATGCAAGATAGAGGAGGATGTGAAGTCTTCTGTGTCCGTTTGGGAGGGAGGCAGAGTACCATTAGCAAGACTGGAGTTTACCAGGGGCACCACAAAAAGAGCCCAAGTGGTCAGAAAAGTGTGTCTACGTCCCGTTCCAAACATTGGCCTTGCAATGCCTGACCCATGCTGAGAAGCTGGGTTTGAAGGTGAAAGGGTAGCACCCCACCTAGGGCAGGAGGCTTCTTCAATGGGGCTTAGAACAGGACTAACCTTGCGCCAGATGGAGAGGGGCCAGGGGACCATCTCACCAGAGGGCTAGAAATGTAGTTGCAGAGCTTTAGGGAAGGAGAAACAAAGGGAAGCATTTGGCTGGGTTTGGTGTTCCCAGGTGCAGCTGTGTAACCCAAAAGCTAGCTCCAGCGAAGCTGCTCCTAGGGGAAAAGCATTGAAGGAAAGAAGCCAAGCACCAGTGCTAAGCCTGCAGGCTAATCATGCCTTGCCAACCTGGGGATCAGCGGGGTGGGGATATGTTGGTGATCCTACCTTTGCATTGATGAGGGCTTGAAACAGGATGCGAGAGGTCACACGATGGGTGCTGGTGTCCGGGGCGGAGGAGGGGCTCAGAGCCACAATAAAGAGCCTGTGAATGACCCTGTTTTATTAGCACAAAGATACTCCCAGGAAGGAGAGGAGAGTATATGGCATTGCCACCCCCAATGCGGAGGAAACTGTTAGTCTCCAGCTGAAATGATGCTTGCTTTTGTGGCTGGAGACGGGGGATGGATGGACCTGGACGGTCCTGGGTAAGAGGACATGCGTGAGCCCGGTGCACTCCAAGGGAGTGTCTGAGGCAGCAGGGAAGTGATCTCTCACCACTAATACCTAAATTATTGCTGACCCTAGGAGGGCTTGGGGGTCACCTGAGAAAAATATACGTAAAATGATCCCTCCTGCTAAAGCGCCTTTGATGGGTCCTTGATAACAGAGGCCAGGGTCAGGGAGGGAAATCCAGTTTCCAAGGCTGATATTTACCTCGGGCTGCTTTCCCCCTTGGGTTGCCAAACGTCCTTCCCAGTGACACGTATTCCCTCAAATGCCTCATCCCAGAAAACAGAGGTCAATTCATTCTAGGTCCTAAATCTCCCCCGGCAGGCATTTGTCAAGGATTCGTGCTGAACTGGGAAGTGGGCTCTTGTAGCGGGGTGTGAACGGGGGAAAGACCCCCCGAGGTGGCTGAAGGAAGATGCCGGGAAAACCCAGGCTGTTGAAGTGGAGAAATGCTGTCTGGGGAAGCTGCTTCTGCCTTTTCTTTTCATATTCAAAGGCAGAAAAGAATAGAAGTGGGAAGGGAAAAGATGTCTCCTAATTCCACTGGGTGCAGAAGAGCAAAGGGACGGATGGAGATGTAAGGATACCATACGACACAGGAAAGCCAGGGGCCTGAGCGCAGAAGGAGATACAAAAATAAGGGTCTCCTGTACTGCTGAGAGGCATGGGTGAGCTGGTGAGTTGAGTAACTCAAGTCATGACACTGGAGGCTCCGATGCCGAGACGCTCTCAGAGCCACCGAGTGAGCAGCTATAGCCCATATAAATACCATGCTCATGTGAACTCCTACCTCTGGGCACAAGAACTAAGCGCCTCTCCTACAAAGTATTGGGCTTTGGGAGTGTGGTTTGGATACCCGGGTCACACTAGCATGCACAGAGGTAAAGGACACCCCTGTTTAATCCCTGAGGTTACAATGTTTCTGCTCAAGACGGTCTTTCTTTTTCGGCTGAGCTGGTTCATGCTTCAGGTTTATTTAGCGCTAATCCTAAAAGCCAATTGTTTTAAAACTGTGACTAAGTTGGGGAGTAAAAAATTAAGCACCTTGAAGTCTCCAGGGTGGGACAAGAACTTCAATGGTTTTTCCTTGTTTTGGGTCTTTTGGGGGGGAGGGAAGGGGTTGGGGTTTTTTTGCTGTTTGCTGCCTTTTTCAGGAGGGCCTTTGTGTTTTGACAGTCTCTCGAGCATGGCTGACAGGAGCAAACGCACCACTTCAACCCATCCATTGCACTGCTTTTGAGTACTTTTAAAAAAGGCACTTAAGAAATCCAACTGCCCATAAAGATTAGCTTCGTGAGGCTAAGAATAGCTCCAAAAAACCTTGGCTCTGAAAAGGCCTTTCCACTGTAAATGTGACACTTAAGGCTTAATTTCGCTGCACGGTTAACTCACGCTATAACTCAAATGTTGCCCCTAACCCGTGTCCCGTCTGCATACAAGAACACTTAACTTGAGTACTTTTGACTGAAGCTGGCTGGCTTGACTAGAGCTCGAGGCAGCATAACTTAGCTCTGACATGACCATTGCAGGTGGATGCAAGCTCAATGCCACTCAAGCATTGCAAGTCCTCCAGGGCCTTCCCACAATTTCCCCCACCCTGTGCCCAGAAAGGACTGACAAATTCTCTTATAATTCACCGGCAATACATTCACAGAGTGGCTCACTCTATGGCAGTACAGGGAACCAGGGAATATGCCCCCAGAAACTTATTCCAGCACAGTCCTTCTCATCCAAGTTCGGCTACCTCAAGAGGAGTAACTCAAGTGTAGATAAGTTGATTGATTTACCAGCTGTGAAGATGTAGCATCAGATTACCGACAAGACTATTAACTTATCTTTCTACCCAAGAACCCAACCCACCCGTCTTGGAACAGATCTATCTGATACAATAATAGTGTACATTTAAAGACCACATCAAAATATTAACCAAGCCCTGCTGCAAGTAAAGTATTTGCACAAGCAAAGTAGTGTCACAGATTCTGGGCAGCCTACAGGAGCTCCTCTATTGCCATTGATTACTACTTGCCATGGGAAGATGAACAGCTACCAACATGATTGGTGGTACCATGAAATGGTAACATCGCTAGAATACCAGCAAATGAAACGTGACCTATTTATTCCCCAATATAGCTGCAAAATGTGTGTTGTGCGAAGTTACTCAGTTCTAAATGCAAAAAAATAAAAATAAAATAACCCACCCATCCTGCCAATAGTTGAGCTAACCACACTACTAATCTGCTGAAATGAGCCATGGGCATCGGTAATTGCAAGAGCCATACCCAAGTGAAGAGCATAAATAGTGAAAAGAAACCCCCCAAACAAACAACTCCAACAAATCCTGAATGTGTTATTTTTGTTTAAATGAGTTTTCAATGTTACAGTAACCTCCTGGTACATTACTAATAACGATGGTGCCATGAAAAAAAGAAAGCGGGATTGTTACCTTGACTCCTACGTAATATTTAAGCTTATGCATGTTTGCTTTGGGCAGCAACTACAGTGGTCAAGGGTGAGCTTTTAAAAACTTAATTTCAAGAGACTCTCTTTGGCTGCTTTTAGCCTACATGAGGTCCAGTAAAAACAGAAGTCTGATTTCTTAAGCACCTTTTTAAAAGCTTGTACAACTCCCAAATAGCAGAGCAGAGCGGATTAGTACTATTAGGCTGATGCTTGGTTAAAACCTCGCTGGCGCTGATGGAGTAAGTCCTGCCCCTCATTTCGGAGACATGTGCAGTTATTAAGCTTCTGTAGGGAACAAAGGAGCTGAAACGCTAGAAGCCACTAATGTATGGACTGCATGCAAGGAGGGTCAGGGCTGAGCTCTGGGAGTGGAGTTGTGTGTGTACGTGGAGACACAGCTGGGGTACCACAAAGACAGAGACAGTCAGAGATGCGCTAGTAGTATGACCCCAAGGAAAAGCTAGTGGAGAGCTCTTGGGCCGGGTAGTGGCTGGAAAGCAGGTGGGGCTGGAGCAATACAATGCTTCCCTGTCGGCTTCAGGCCAGAGCTCCTAATGTTGTACATAGACACACGGGATCACCGGGAAAATCCATCACCTTCTCTTCTTGATGTGAACAACCCACAATCCCCCAGATATTGGCTAATTGCTGAGTGAAAAGGGCTACTGGCTTGAAGTGTGTGACAAATCTCCATTGAGGGTCACCGAGGTAGGAAGAACTCCCTAGACAACTTCCCCAAGGGTCTTTAAGGTGGGTGTCTTGTGGCCTAGGCTCTCTTGTCCAACCTCTGCAGCCACTGCAGGGTCTAGCACTTCTTTCCATTGAAATGCTTGTGCGGGAATCATCAGAAATGGGATAGGAGCAGAAGCATGCAGTTTTGGCTCTGGTCTGTGTTGGGTCTCTGAGAGAAGCGCAGGCTCCAGTACTGTGTCTTGGGACGGGGGGCTGGGCTATTGTTTCTGCCAAAAGCATGGTCTGTGCAGTGTCTGGAGCCACTTCTGTTGGAAAACAGATGCAGAATAAGTGGAAGAGGTCGGAGTTTGTCCGTAGCGTTGTCACTGTGTGGGGGAAACAAAATAAGGCTCCCCCAAGGCTGCAAATAATTCAGCTCGCGTGCTTAAAGCTAAGCTTGTGCATAAGTATTTGCAAAAGCAGAGGCTTCACAAAGAGCACAAATAACATAAAGTTATTTAGAATAAAGGATTCTTTATTCAGAATAAAGTCAGGGCTAATAATCACCTGTCATGTTACTCATAAGGCTGATGGGATTTAAAAAAAATAATGCATGCCAAACAAACTGTGTCAAGAAAATGCTCAGATGCCAGGTCACTGATTTCTACTCCCACCTGAAAGGTCCTCCCAATTTTGCTACCATTTGCAGACAAATCAGCTGGGGCTGGGGGTGCTCGATCTCAAATTCTGCAGCTGAAAGATCACCCCTGGAGACTCGCTGGGTCCTCTTCAAGTGTCCGATGACAGGTGGCCAACAGGGGTGAAGAATGATGTTCACAGTCACTCACTTGGGAGGTGTTTCATACAAGTGTGACTTATGAGATATAAAACACTCAGGCCTAGAATGTGCTAATCTGGCTCTTTGTCCCGTGTCCCATTCAGCCCATTCCACCAGCAAAGCGGATGCTAATAAACGGGATTGCTCAAAGCTGTGTTTAGGGATGGCTGGAACAGCATATCAGCGAGCGTGAATAGATGCGGCTCTGTTTGAATTCAGCAGAACGCAGATGATTTATACCACTGAAGATCTGGCTCTGTATGTGCATGTCTGCGTTCTTTAGCAGCATTTGGGAGCTGACATGGGTTGGGAAGGGTGGAGAATAAAAGAGGTGTCTCTTTTTCAAACCAACATTTTTTTTTTTAAAGACAAGAGCAAATCACCCTGTCTGAGAAGAAGCCCTTCGGGACAAAGATGGGAACAGGGTTGAGCAATAGAGGGATAGAGGTAATAGAATCACTTTTCATCACAGTCTCATAACTGCTGTCTTGTAGCCATCCTGCTCTTGCGATAGACTTTGCAATGCCTACTAGAGATCCTTCTAGGATACAGCCCTGGGAGCCAGAACCTCATTTGAGTTTAATGTCAGTGAGACTATGCTAGGCACACTGGAGCCAGATTTGGATCCAACGCACATTTTTTTTGGCTCCCAACGCCCAGAGCAAGGAATGTAAATTGGCTTTGCAGAAGTATGTTGATTTTGGTGCCAAAGTTTCATTCGATATCATCTCTGTCTGGCACTTCAACAGCAGGTGCTTCCCGAGGTGACCTGAAGCACATAGGCACAACACAAACATGTATCGGCCGGGCTGCTCTATCCAAAGTGCGTGGTTTGTGTGTCTTTAGGCACCACTGCAATCTGTCGCCTTTAGCTTGGATGCTAACTCAGATAGTCCTCTTCCATAAAGGCTGGAAAGATGCATGTTGTAGCGAAAGCAGGTGTTTTCCCCTGCCCCGCTCTCATCCATTTTGAGCTGAATAAGTCAACATTTATCCGTTAGAAAATATTATTCTTTTATCACTAAGGGCAATTCTGCAAGCCTTGCATATCCCAAGTAGTGCTCAGGGTTGTGAGCAATCCACTAGCCTTAGGGGGATTACTCAGGCAGAGGAAGGGCTGCAGAACGGAGCCCTAGACTGTTAGGGTTAGATTGCTCTGCCTTTACTCACAGTGAATCATGACTTTCCTGGGAAACAGTTTCACTTAAATCAATGGCCGTATTTGTGGGCTGTGGTGGAGCAGCACGATGAGGTGTGTTTAGACCAGTCCCATGACTTCACAAGGAGCTTTGCAGCAGTTTGAAAAAAACAAAATAAAATGGGTTTATTCTCCAGTGCTCTCAAATTAGTGTGCTGTGGGTCTGCTGGA
Source organism: Alligator mississippiensis (assembly GCF_030867095.1). Taxonomy (NCBI): domain Eukaryota; kingdom Metazoa; phylum Chordata; order Crocodylia; family Alligatoridae; genus Alligator; species Alligator mississippiensis. The sequence goes on from NC_081836.1 coordinate 8,513,271, forward strand.
GGCAAGCAGTGTGCAACCACAGAGGAATCACCGGTTGCTCAGATCGGTACCCAGTGGGAGGACTGCTAAATAGAAGGTCTTTGGTCCAGCTGGAGAACCAGGGAGCTGGGAGTGAGAATTTTTGGCCCTATTTTCTTTTTCACCAGCCTTCAAGCCACTTACGTCACTTCTGTTTCTCCATCATCCAAGTGGAGATAACGTCACATCCCAACCATATTAGATATTCCGGTGCTCGTTTCCATTTAGTGAGTGGAGAGCAGATACGTCCATTCATAGCCTGGGAAGAAAGAGCCATTCAGACAGTGTAGCAGGAGGCATTTGGCACCGAAGTCATAATAACAATGGAAACCTGCGCAGGCTTTTCAAGCAAAAGGTAATGTGACAACGAAGGGCAGGGGCAGGCAAAATGGTTCTACTTTCAGTATGAACCGGCCACTAAATCTGCAGCAAATCCAAAAAATACTTTCTCGAAGGGGCCCGTTTTTCACCTGCTGCTGGAGTGGATATGAAAGGGGCAGGAGCACTTGGAGAAATGGGAGAGGTGTAGGTAGCCCAATGGAAAGCAAGAGGCTCGCAACGCCAGTAAAACAATAACCTCTCTAATGCAGCTGAAACGAATGATTATGATTAGATGGCAGCAGCGGCTCCACACTTGTGCAAGCTACAACTCAGAAGTGTCTGCTGCTTGACTCTCCCGTCTCCAGTTCCCTCGCTCTCTCTTTCCCATCTTTAGGCTGATTAGGGAAAATCCAGGTCCAGGCCTGTAGGGTGGATGCCCCCGGATTACATCCCAGCTTGAGGGGGTCAAGCTTCTCTCCAAGTTCCTTTATTTTGGTTCATAATGGTGGTCTCATGCTTAGTTCACTTCTGCATAAAGGCCTCTGCAGAGCCTCCTTATGCTCCTTCAGCTAAAAATCCACTGGAGTACAGAGCTCGGTAACACTGTCTCATCCATGGGCTTAGTCCATTGCCCATTTCAGGATAATGTATGCTGGTAGTTTCTTTTAATTTTGCTCTCCTTCCATCCTCAGTCTGTCTTGCCTGTTCAAACTGCAAACACTTTGAAGAAAGGGACTGTGTCTTCTTATGTGGCTTCTTTAAGGGGCCTTACTTGAGATTTGGGCTACAAGGTCCTACCCTCATACAAATAATCACATAAGCACCTAAATAAATAGGATGCTTTTCAGAGGTGCCAGGCACAGTGTACCTCCCATGGGATTTAAAACTGGGAACAGTGGGTGCTCTCTCATCTGGCATCAGCAGGAGCTGTGGGTGTCTTACCATTTGTCAGGATATGGCTAGTTTTAAGAAATCAATGCCTCCATTTAGACATTGATGTTTGACAACTTTTACCCTAACTTTCTATGATTCTATGGAGGTTTTTAAGACCTTGGCTGGGATGATCTACTTGGGGCTTTGAGCAGGGGGTTGGACTAGATGTGACCTCCTGAACTCCCTTCCAATTCTAATTATCTCTGATTACTTTGACTTAGGGGTGTGTAGGGTAAGAATCCATTATATGCATGTAGCATAGCATCTGCAGCTCTGTCCTGGGAATCTGTGGCTGTGTCTACATGAGATGCTGCCTGCATAGTAGGGCCGTGTGAAATTTTGCTGGCTGTTTTGTTTCGAAGCTGTTTCAACCCGTTTCGAGCTCAAAACAGCAAAATCGAAATGGAACAAAAGGCTTTGGATGGCTTTGAATGAAACAAGGGCATTCGAAACATTTCAAAAGTTTCAAAAGTATTGTGCAGTAGCATCATGCGGCAGGAAGTGTGATGCAACGCTACTGCGCAGTAGTCATGAAAAAGCCATTCCTTGACACGTGTAACGACTGCGCAGTCAGCGTCTCATGTAGGCACAGCCTGTATTTACTATTTAGCATGCTGTAGATACTATCCTATCTATCACCAAGTATATGAGCCCCCTTTCTTATAAAATCAATAGCAAATGAAAGAAACAAAGAAAGCTGGCGGAAAATGTCCATTGTGTTCTTGCAGGACAATTTGAGGGCAAAAGCTTAAAAAATTTCTCATGGTAAAAAGGTTTGTATGGTAAATAGGAACTTCATTTTGCAGAGTTTATTTATTTATTTATTTTTTTTGGAAAAACTGGGGACCTGCAAGCCAGAGTTTTCTGAGAAAATGTTTGTTGTGGTTGAAAAGCATTTTTGCGTTTGAAAAAAATGCTTTGATTTGAGAAAAAAAAAAAAAATCCACTGGTTCTAGAAATGAACTTCCTTGCTGCAGTATCTTCTGACATCCCCTTTCTATGGGTATAAGACAGAAGGCGTAAATGAACTAGATCTGACAATACAGCGATAATGGTGTGGTGTCGTATCTTTGACTGCAGTAAAACATTTTCTACTGTGGAGCATCAGCATTTGTCGATCATTTTAATGATGTGCCAATGTGTTGAGGGAAAGTTGCAACTTGACATTTCCAGCTGAACACATCTACTCTACCCCCGTTTAATGGAAAGTCTCCTGCAGACTGTGAGTATGTATAAGCTCATGGAAAATCACGGTATCGCTCTCCTCCATACAGGTATAATGTGTTCTTAGTCACTGCCTTGGAACCATGATTTTCAACATGATGGAAAGGTATTGGTGAGATCATATTATAGGAATGTTTGTTTAAGCCAAGAGCAATTCTTGTTTTATTTTGTTTTGGCACGGCCCTGAGTGAGACCCCTTAATGTGATGTGAAGTAGCATGCAGAATTAGACGTGTATATTAATAATCAAAAAAATGTAACCTGGCAGCAGTCGTGACAAGGCTGATACGGGCATAAACACATGGTATATAGAGAAACTGGTGAATAATTTTACAATTATTGCATACCCTATAGTATAGTAACGAATCTGTGGCCAGCTAGGACTGCACAGTTGTAATGAACACATGGGATAGTATAATGCTACTGGGAGATCAGTCAGATTTGCACACTAAAACCACAGGTCCTGCTCACCTACGTGCAATACGTGCAAATCCCCGTTAGCTGTCGGTAGTACAGGGAGTTTGCCTATGAAGCTTTCAAAGGTTGTGCAACTGGACAGATGAAGATAGTTGTGGGACCAATAACAGAGCTCAATCTCTATGATATGTTCAGACTTCAGTGTATTCCAGATTTAGTGCTTACAGAAAAATGTTGAGGGCTCAGTTGATGGTGGGTCCACACGCACTTCAGGCATCTGATCCCTTTTATCACCCGGAGGCAAGTTATAAGATTTTATAGTTCCTTGCTCGATCCTAGTGGAAATCTGAGTGCAAAGCAAGAAACTCGGTGGAGCTGTTTCTTGCAAAGCCAGTGGCACTATATCATTTTACAGCAGCTATGTACGGCAGGACTCTGAGCACCAAACTCCTCCCGCTTGGACCTCCGCAGACACGGGCTAGGAGTAATTCCACCACCTTCAGCGAAGTCGAAGTTTGGTTGCATCTGCCCTATTGTGATGAATTTTGGAACGACTTGAACGTTGCACTTTCTGTTCTGCTACAACAGGGAGATGGCGAGGAACTGCGGGAAAACAAGCAGAGAAATGAAGTGGGTTTCGGGATGGGGTGAAAACAAACTATGGAGAGAGTGTAACTAAAAGAGCGGGGAACTGAGAAGCGAAGAACATCTTTGTGAAAGGGGCATCCCCTACATCCAACAAAATCTGCTCGCTTGAACCAGCTTTTGGGACTCATCTATTTGTCAGACATAGAATAGAGCTCCTGCCCCTCTCTCCTGCTGACCTCGGTGAGCTAGTGAGTAAGGACATGAATGGGACTGTGGCTATGATCTTCTTGGCTAAGGCCCTTCGTGACGTGATGACCATCTGCCTGGGGAGCTCCCTTCAACCAGTTGCTCTCGACATGGTTCACTCATGACAGTGTGTGAACCAGGGCCTTGTTCTTTGACTGCAGACTTGCTAGCCAAGCCCAGCCCATGCAAAGTTGGCAGAGACTTTTCCCAGCAGAGGTAGGACCCTGACAGTGGAAGAGAGGAAGGAGTTAAAAGAGAAGCCAGGCAGAAGCAGATGGAAATAGGAAGGCCTGCACAAGGTGGGAGAAAACTGTTGCTTCCTTGCACGTGATTTTCTATCTCGTCCCAAAGCTTTTGCTCCTTGCGCTTGGTTTTCCTCCAGGACACATCCCATAGCAGGTTCCCAGCGCCTCCTCCCTTGTGCAGCCAGACAAATTGGGCCTTGTTAAGCATCCTCTTGCCGTTGCCTAGGCGCCAGGGCTGACAGTGTTGTGACGGCTAAAGAGCAGGCTGACAAGGGGTCTGTTGATGCTGAGTGACAGCTCTGGCCCATTGCCAGCAAAATGCTGAGCGGGGCAGGGCAGGAACTCTGCAGCGCCGTGGCTGCAGGCATCCGGGGACGGCTGCGGTGGAAGGGAAATATCTAAACCTTGTCAACATGGTGCCTAATGTTAACAAAACTGCAGCCAGGCAATGCGGCAGGACTGGCAGACCGCGCTGACCTGAGCACGCAGCCCTGCCTACGTAGTGCTCTCACTCTAGGGACAGAGGAAAGAACCCAATGCCTTGCTTTTATGCAAAGCCATGGCACAGCCTTGGGATGTTTGCATGGCAGTGCCCTATCGTTTTGCATTGGGTGATGCAGATATTGCAACGCAATGCAGTTTCCCACAGCTTTGCGGCGTCTGGGGAATTTCTTTGGCTTTCCCATGGGATGATGCGGTTCGTCATCTTTGTAAAGCTGAGCATAATTTGTAGGATAATCAAATACCTAGGTTCGCTCTAGATAGATTATCATATAATAGTTAGCTCTTCAGTCCCCTGTGATTTGCTGCTGCCTGACCATCTGCTTTGCTTTCCGGTGCTGAATGACTGGCTGACATTGATGGAAGGTGCTGACAGCTGACGCAAATTAGCCATCCTTGTTTTTTCAGTGTGCATTAACCTAGTCCTCCTCTAATTTATTTTCCTCTTTTGGAAATCGTTGGGTTGTTGTAAACAAAGCTTGGGGCTGGTGTCCTAGAAGTCCTGCAGATGTGCACGTGTTCCCTAGTCCATCTCTGCAACCTGCCTGCCCCCTCGCCTGGGGCAACTGTGCCTAGGATGAGGTAGGAGCAGTCATTGACCCGTTTGGTGGCACCAGAGAGTCGCTGACCTTTCTGGTGGGAAAATGGGTATTTGTTAGTGCCAGTTGGGTGGGTTAATGAGCGGGGCAAACATCCATTGCTTGCTGGAGAATAAGACCACCAAACCTTTCTACATATCCACCGAACAGCCATTGGAAGGATCTTGTGGGTCAACTCTACTGGTCTGTGTATACCGATGGGGAGCAGCTCTTCCATAGGAAGCCATGACTTTGTTTGTCCTCCTAAGTTAAGCACAGTCAGGACTGACCCGTACCCAGATAGGAGACTTGTATGGGAAAATCCCAGGGCTCTGCAGGAAGGAAAACTAAGGGCTTAGCTTGTGGAGCTCTTCCCTTTAAATCAGCACTGCTGCAAGGACACACTTGGGTATCAGAGGCACCTGGAGTTGTCATCTCTTATAGGCTTAGTGAACTATGGAGCTGCTGGTACTATCACTAGCAGCAGATGTCCCTTTGTCATAGACACAGCTCTGCTGGCAGAAGGGGCTTTTCTACCTCCAGAGTTTCACCAGATCCCCCTAAATAGCAGATCTGCATTCACCCCAAGGGTTGTGCTGACATGGGTGTGCTAACCAGGAGACATGCTCTTTTCTTCCTTCTAGCCGACTTAGCTGTGCTGGCAGTTTTGCAATGTAGACATGGCCTGAGGAAAACTGATAGGGCTGGAGTCCTGCTGCAGAAAGTGATGCTAATAGGATTGATCATCTATGGAAAAGAAGAATCGGCGTGTCTCTGCATCCAGGAACCATCCAAATGAAGCATCTCAAAAGTTGTCTCTCGATATCCTTAGACAACGACATTTGTCCGTCTGGTTTGTTTTTCTTCTCCTAGGCTGGTTGTTGGGGAAATCTAATATTCTGTGACCAGCTCGTACCCCACCCTATTGCTCTTTGATCTGAAGATCAAAGTGCGAAAAGAGCTCGGGCTGATGACAGTCGGAAAGTCAACGCACGCCTCGGAGAAAAAGAAAACACCTCGTTATTATGAACGAATAATAATAACCATGCTTCCTCTCCTGACATCCCTCCAGATTCAGATCTGTTTGTTTCTCAGATTCCTTAAGCTTATCAGCACAATCCATCAAAATATGGAATTGCTGATGTTCGCAGGCAAGTTGAGCCCTTTGGTTACCTACAAGGCATTTGCGAGGTCCTAAGAGCTGCTCATAGACCAGGGGTGGGCAAAATGAGGCCCGGGGGCCAGGTGCGGCCCGCCAGGCTATTCCATCTGGCTCGTGGGGCCCCTAAAAATTTTAGAAAATTAATATTTATCTTCTCCTGGCTGCCTATCATGCGGCCCTTGATGGCTTGCCAAAACTCAGTAAGTGGCCCTCCTCCTGAAATAATTGCCCACCCCTGTTATAGACGTTAGGGCTGCCTAATGGGCAACGCACAACATGTCCTCTTAAGGGGCCATTGAGTACGAGAGAAACGTCTTACAAGCTTCAGGACCGTGGGAATGATCGGTGGGCACAAAAAGGCCTTTGTCCATATGCACACCTAAGGTAGCCACGTACAAATCGATGTGCCCACAGGGTCCTGAGAACATCTGGATGATATGGGTTTGGTTTATTTTATATAAATCTAAGGATCAATTTCCTTATGTTCTCCATGATGGAGGAGAGGCACTTTGATGAGGTTTATATGAAAACCCGAACGATCTTTCTCTCTGATTGTAATACCTGGGTGGGGTGTACTGGTCACGCTACCATTGCCATGCTCAGGTGGACTCGGCCTTCAGAAGCAGTGAACGAGATGGCCACTGCTGCTCAAACAGATGCAAATGAAGCAGCGGCTTTAAATGTCAAGGGGAAAAAAAAGAAAATCTCTGCAAGGAGAAGCTAGGGAGACTGATGGCACTCGATGTCCCGGCGCTGTGTCTCCGTGCTCAGATCAAACCGGGGAGGCTTACGAGATCACTGAGCTTGCACTAGTTCCAGTCTGCTGCCTGTAATTCATACGGAGCCTCCAACACAGCCAGACCACATTCAGAGCTGCAGCAGGGTCGCAGGGGGTCAGCTCTGTCACATGGCGGGCAGCACCCATCCCAGCATATGAAGGGAGTCCCCAGCTTGATGCCGCATCGATAACTCAGCTGGGAGTCAATGCAAAAGTCCCTGTAAGTAGCATGTTGAACAATGAGGGCTGGCAATGAGTGTCAATGAATTTATTGCCGGTGTTATTTATGCGCTTAGAAGAGAAGCGGTAAGTGGTGGGAAAGGCTTCTCTCTAAGCCTCTCAAGGAAGATGTGTATCCAGTCCCTCCTGTATTGGCAATTTCTCTTTTAGCTTTCCCAGCGAACCAGTGTTTCCTTCCTGTCTCGGGCCGTGGAAAAATAAGAAACTTTGCACTGGTAGGAGAAGATGACCTGGCTTTTGAGTTACCATCTCTGCTCTACCAGCCACTCCCATGTGTCCCAACTTCACACACTGCCTCCCTTTCCCTTTGTAGTATGATGGTATAATGCAGGGATCATCAGTTAAAACAAGGGACAAAACCTGTTCCCTGCTGCAAGGGGATAAAAATGGGATGAATTTAAGGAAGAGTGAATCCATCTGGAAGTCAGGCTTGGTAAATTAGACCAGTGCTTCTCAACCTTTTAAGCAGCAAGTACCCTCTAACTTCTGAAAATTATAATAAGTACCCCAACACTCAATTTTCCAGAGGATTTTATATTTACATGTGCCATATGTTGGAAGAAGGGCTGTGTACATAGGGCCAGGATATGACAGATGTCTGATCTGGTGGGGGTAGGGTTGCCACCTTTTACACCAGGGGTGCACAATTCAAGTATGTACCTGGGCTAGACGTGATGTTGGCCAAAGTTAGGAGGAGAACCAAATTATTACTGGGGAATTTAAAGTGCTGTGCAATGTGCGGCACACCAAATTTTTGCCATAGCTTTGAGAGGAGGAAGGGGCAAGAGAGAGAGGAAAAGAGGGTGAGAGAGAGTGTTGGGGTACCCGCATACCCCCTGCCTGAGTCTTGCGTACCCCCAAGGGTACGTGTACCACAGGTTGAGAAACTATGAATTAAACCATTGTGACCAGTTCATTTCAGCCGCAGAATGGTCTTCTGCGGGAGGCAATAGAAGCACCATTTCCTGGCTGATTTAAAAATGGAGAAAAAGTCATTGGGTTTTGTAGCTACCTTGCATGTTATGCTGTATGCAACAATTTAAAACCAAAGATCGGCTGAGTGGCTTCATCTCCGAGGTCTCTGATTTTGGGTACGAGACAGCTGTTTTGCAGGAAATCTTCTCATTCCTTTCAGTGGGGTTTCAAGCAGCAAGCGTGTACCAGTTCTTTTTGCAAGATCTTGACTTGCAAAGAGAGGCCTCACAAGCTGGGGTAGGTGAAGCCGGTTGATAATAGCCAAGCACCCCTGTTTTCCTGCGTGCCCAGTTGAAATGCTGGGAAGGCTTGGGAACATTGCAGATTGAGCTCTGTGTCTGGGCTGTGCTCGTTGGCATATAGTCATGCCCTTCTGCACCATTTTACTTATCTCTTTGAAACTTTTATCACAGAACAAAGTGTATACGTGTGTGCAACGCATGCACACGACACATTTTTGCTCCGCACCCTGGATTCTCTCCGTCTTGTGCTCCGACACGTTGCTCCCCACTGAAGTGGTAATAGTACAGAAGTCAAGCAGGCTTCACTGAGCTGTTGTGAAAGCAAGGTTGAGGTTTTTTTAATGGCTCTTCAATAACGGTGGTGTCCTTCCCAAACCTGATTAATGGCACGGAGCCTGGACATATCATGAATAATAATAATAATAAAAACCATGCTAAGAGAGTTTGTTCCCCTTCTTAACTTCCTATAAATCCCTCTCTGTACTTGTAAATAGCTTTAATACACCCTAGGCGCCAAATCACTTGACCTGGGTTAGCCTGCGAGCTAGGATGCTTTCTGCTCGGCTGAGTAGGCCGGAGCCAGGATTTTTCCTCCCATTCTCTGGCTGTCAATCCAGGTAATAGTCAAAGGCCTTATCTGAAACACATTAGACTTTCAGCGAATTGTCTGGGCTCCAGGCCCTTGCTGCTGAAGGCACTCGTGCGTGTAATGTGTATGAAGAGGCGAGACAGTAGCTTTTAACACCCCCCTGCCTCTTCTCTTTTCTTGGCTGGAGTTCAGCAAATCTCCATAGTCTGCCAGCAAGAAACATACCCCGTTTGGTTCAAGTATGCGTGCAGAGTTAACCGATTGGCTGCAAGACATTTCAGCAAGGGCTACAACCATTCAGTCTCCATTTTTATCTAATTTAGGAAAATCATTTTGGAGCACTGGTGGCGGTAGGTGGGAGCGGGAAAGCAGCGGGAATGGGCAGCAACACGTGCACCAAGCAGTGTAAGACTTAATTCGGGGAAGAAACTTAGGCTGGTAGCTTTTAAAGTATACTGGAGAGCTCTACTGCGAAGAATGTGTGTGATTATTTCTTCATAGCTTTCAAGGAGAGAGGGACTATTAGCTTACCTAATATAACCTCCCACTGAACATTGCCCATAGGACTTCACCCAGTTACCCCTGTACCGAGTCCAATAGCTTGCATTGGATTAAGGCGTCTCTTCCAGCATGGCATCCAGCCTTAATGCAAAGACCTCAAGGGAAGGAGAATCCGCCACTCCCTTCGGTGATTTGTTCCAGCCAACTCTCACTGTTAATTTATTAATCTGGGCAGTAAATCATATAGCGCTTTTCATCAGCAGGTCTCAGAACAGCAGTGTCACATCTCACTGCCGCCTGAAGCAACTCCTCCTAATTTTCAATCTTTCAAAGAAGCCTGAGTGAAAAACATGGACAACATTTCACATCGACTATTTCTCATCTTTTCAGAATATGAGCGTTTGAAATGTCAAAGAGGCAAGATCTGACCTATTTTAACTGGCTCTGTAGTTGGTTCCAAAGAGATCAGATGGGAAATTCCTGACATTTCTTTGAAAATATCCCTCTTTTCCCCAGACTTAGTCAGAATTTCAAAATTTGAAAAATTTGGACCAACTTTGTGATATTTTGGAGCTGAAAGCAGTAGGCAGCTGGCATGCTAGGATGACAACTTATTATGCTGATCTATATAGTCTTTCTTTGTTTGGCTTCATTTGGACTTAAATATGTTCTATAAACTTTGCTCTTGAAGATTTTCATCCTTATTTTATAGATATCCATTGTGAATTATTGGCTCAGCTGTAATTAGAAAGAATCTACAGGTACTCCAGAAGGAGCATTTTATATGTTCACCTTTCTTTCCTTCAGAGTCTTGTAAAAAAGAAATAATCTCAGCAATTCCTGCTTCCCTTCACCCGAGACGCTCCAAATTCTTCCAAAATGAACATCAACATTTTATTTTCAGAGGAAGAAATGTCCCTGAAGATCATCAAAAGCAGAGAGGGCAACTGTGAATATCTTAGCAAGTAACACTGGGTGTCATGCAGTTTAGACAAGTCTAGCCAAAACTCACATGCCTGGCTTACTAGGAGCTGTGCTCTGCTATAGGCTAACCCGCATATTGGCATTCTGGAAAACCTACCCTACTGCTTTTTTAATAACTAGATGATTCTTTGTTGGAAACCTCAAAGCATCTCATTGGCAAACTGAATGGATCAGGGACTGGTATTAGGATACAAGGCCTTGTCAACAGTCTCCCTGGTGAACATCCCCAGCGGTGGGATGTGAAAGTTGCTTGGTGGTCTCCTGTATATGAAGCAGGTCGGTAGTTTCTCTCCTGGCCCCAGAGGATTATCATCCTCATTTCAACTGCATGCCCATTTGTAATGAGCCCCAGTATTATTTTGCATGCAAGTCCAAGTAGTGAAATGACCACAGAGGCTGAATTGCCCATTGCTTCCAGGTGGTTCACAACTTAAGTGAAAGTCCTTTGTGGAGAAACCCTGTCTTGCTGCTATCCTTTACACCAGAGATGAAGAGACTTTCAGTCTCTCTAGCTGTCAGTCTGACACCTCTCTGGACAGTAAATTGCAAAAGTAAAACACAGCTATTTTGCTCTTCAAAAGAGAGCGCAAAAGCAATAAAGGGTGGCTTATAAATTCTGTGTACCCCGTGACTGTCGTAAACTGTGACAAGCCTTTGAAACAAACCAGTATCTCCTTACTGAACTGATATAAAATCAGCTTCCTTAGTGACCATCAGACGCGGTCTTTAATTCTGAAAATATTGGTTTGATACTCCTTAGCATGTCTATTGTGCGCAGAAGATGTCTCCTTAAAAGGAAAAGAGAAGAAGAAGGAAAAAAGGTGGGCATGATCTGGGCTAATAGATTGTGGAAAAAAAATCAGAATCCCATTGCCAAGGTTGGAGGTCTCCTGGCTCCATCTACTGGCCAAGAGGCCACCAGTGCCAGACTTCGGTGAGAGTGAATGTGAGATTGAAAGACTAGAGTCTTACAAATGGCACCCAGTGAACTATGCTTGTAAACCACCATGCTTTGTATGCACAGAAAAGAGTAGCTATATGACAGCTATTAATTGAAATGCTATATATGGCCTGAGATGCACTATTAGGGTCTTACACTGATGAAATTTAAGCCACGTTAACACGCATCACCCCAATGACTTCCGTGGAATTCTCCTAGTTTACACCAATGTGAAGGAGACAAGAGTTGGATATTTAGGTTGGGATTTTCAAGGATGCCTACAGGACTTGGATATCTAATTGACATGGGCATCTATCTCTCTTGGTTGCTAGCTAGCTATTGTGCTATCCTGAATATTAGACTTGCTTTTCTAAACCAGAAAGGCCTGCATCTTTCATTCAAATAAAATAAAAAACTAAAAAGCCCCTTTTTGCACCAAAGAGGTTGTCTCCTTGTAAATGTGTCTTTAATTGTTTGTTTTTGTATTTTTTTTTTTACTCTTTTCTTAAACTGAGAATCAGAAAATCTGAGTGCATCTTAAATTCAAGGGCAGTTTATATTGAGGGAACATGGTATGTGTCTGTCTGTGGGTAACAGAGAAAGAGATGTGACACCCAGTAAAACATACACTTCTGAGCTCTACAAACAATGTTGCCTTGTGGCACTTGAATTTATCAGTTGATCTTGGAGAAAAGTCATCCTCAAAAGTGCCTCTTTGTACAAATGGCCCAAGACATAAGTACTTGGCCTGTGATCAGGAAAAGCATCCACCGCAGGTCCAAGGCAGCTGTGTTTCAATCAGAATTTGCTGGCCTACTTGGCAGCAGCAATGACTTCAGGGGGCAGTCATGACATGGAGAGACAAGTGGCCCGTGGACCACTTCCTAGAAGACCTTTGTTCTGCATGAGACAAGGGATCATGGGATCCGTGCCACGGCAATGCTCGTGTCATAGCATTCAGGCTCTAAAACACTTGCTATAGCAGGAAAGGGAGTGGATCTGGATGCATGCGGTACTTGAGGTGAACACTAGCTTGAGTCTATATCCTACCGATATAGGCATACCCTGTGTTTCTGAGTTCCCCACGTGTGAGATGGAAATCGTAGTATTTTAGTCTGTCTTGTTTGTAAGTGTTTGGGGGCCAGGACTGTCATTTGGTGCAGCTTTGCCCAATGTCTAGCAAAATAGAGCTCCAATCTAGATGATCTGTAGATGCTGAAATACTCCTAGGGCTAATAATAAGACATCTCCAGAGACAGACTGTCTCCTACTCTGCGCATTGACCTAATAACACTGTGCAGTAGCATGTCACGACAAAAACCGTGCTAATAGCCTGCTACGAAGTGCTATTAGCTTATTGCGTAGTAAGCATCACTAAATAGAGATGCGCCGGCGTGCACAGTAACTTTAGGTACTGCGCATTTAGTTAGTGCTTTATTAAGGAAGTCGTAAACTAAATGCGCAGTATCTAAGGTGCATTAATGAATGTGTAGATGCAGCCAGTGTCTGTACAGTACCAAGCACAGCAGGGCCTTGAATTGGGATTATTAGTGAGTCAGCCGCCATGTGTGGGAAGCCATGATTCAATGATGAGTAAAACTAGGAGCCAGGAGAAGGGAATGAAACGGGGTGAAAAGGAAAGCACATCAAAATATCAGTGCGGTAGGATCTGGACCAGCTAAGTCAATGTGGTTTGGGCAGCAAATTCCTAATTTGCAACAGCAGGCTGAGGAATTTTAAAGGAATCTGGAGGTTTGTCACTCAATTCCCATTTCAGGCGTTTGGAAAACGCTATAAACCAGCTGTCAAAATGGTTTATGTTATTTGTTGTCACCATGCTATTGTTTGAACCGTCCAAGTAGTTCTGCCTCCTCCACCCCCACACCAGCCTTGTTTTTCATGGTGAATGGTTTTTATAATGTCATCAGTACTGACACTAATAACGACTTCTCATTCATAAAATGGGCTTTGAAAAAAGGGAAAAGTTGGGTCTCTGACATATGGTTAAAAAAAAAAATGATGACATCTTACAGGCCGTGTCCTCAGCTGGTCTTGACTTTGCTCTGTTGAAGACAGCGAGGCTGCAGCTGTTGGCATGGATTTGGCCCCGGGCCCTAGCTCTGACATGGCAGACTGGAGATTGCTATTTAATCCACACGAGATGCATTGGATGACTCTGGGGTAAGAGAGAATCAAGAGGGACCTCGTCTGCTTCCCTACCCTGTGCCCTTCCTCTTCTTGCAGTTGAGCCCAAAGAAACTTTGCCAGGGAACGTGGGTCGGGGTAGAAAAGGGAGCATAACTCAATGACGTTTCTTTCTATACCTGCAACTGGGGGTCTCAGGAAAACCTTCGAAGAGAGGCAACCGCCGTTTGTTGTCTATTTTTGTTAAGCACGAGCATCTTGGCCCGAGCTGTGATCACAAGCCCACTGTGCTGCTGGGCACTACAATGGCTCATGCCTCAAAGAGTCTCAGTGAATGCAAGATGGGAAAAAGACATGTCGTTCTGTTCTGCCACAGGCATCCTGGGTGTCTTTGGGAAGATCAGATATTCTTTTGGTGCCTCCCTTTGCTGAAGAACTGAAAAATGTAGCTGTTTAGGGTCAGCCTGTGGGCATGCTACTCGGTTGTACAGTATCTAACACAAGGAAGCCCTTGTAACAAACATAATAAGTAATAATGATGCTGGCCTCCAGAGACTGGGGAGGCACTCGGTGGCAGGTATAGAGCATTTTAGGGAGTAAGAAGTCAGCTGTCTAGTGCCCCTTGCACCTGTTTTTGAGTGGGAGAAGAATTGCCCAGCAAAACAAAACGATGCAATTGCCTGAATTCAGTCGAAAGCCTTGTTCTACGGGCTCCGAACAGACAGAGCGACTTCATTGGGCTTTACTACTTTGGAAACCTCAAAGGCACATGAGACGGAGCGGCCCGTTTCTGTGAATTTTCTGCAAGCCTTGCTTGATTTATATGATCAATGCTCTTGTCAACTGCAAAGAATAAAATAAAAAATAGCATGTATCCTTGTAGCAATGAAACTTGATGACTATTGTGCAAGCCCTTAGGCAAACTGAAGCCTGTATTCCCAAGGCTCAAAACCACATGTTTTGCAATAAAATTCACTTTTATCAAAGCTTTAAAGGGCCTTATGACATCCCAGATTGCTTCCTGGGTACAGTAAGGGAGCTGACTTAAAGGGACACAGGCAGCTAGCTTAGGCCAAAGAGGGATCTGACTGTGAAAAACTAAAACGTACACAAAATCTAATAGAAACAGGAATATCATTTTGATTGTATTTTCATGAAGAGTTTATATTTTCGAAGAGTATGACACTTTTAAATCAAAACAGTAATGCAGGGAGACTTTTACAACAGTTCTAGGCAATACCGTGCTCATTATAAATGACTTCTATTGTGGTTGCACCTGCAAGCTCCAGAATACGGACTCTGAACCCGGTTTGCACTAGCTGCTGTATAAAACAGAACAAAGGTCCTTATCCTAGAGAGCTTACAACTGATTTATTAGACAAGGGACAATAGGTACATGTGAGAGAGAAGCAAGGGGAACTCAAAGAGACAATGAGGCATGAAACGCAAAGATATGTAAAACCACTGCAGATTAGGACCTATGAAGTTAAGCTCTTGGGTTAAAGGCACTGATGTACGAGGGCTGTGAAGGTATCAGCGGGCACATTAACACATGCACTTTAGTACAGAGCTGACTCATTCTTTCCTCAGTAAAGTGTCACTGTCCACATGTGCACTCATATAAGGATGAGGTAAATTAATGAACTCCACTGTAGGATAGTACTGCTTGGGACAAGTACTATCCTATGGCGGAGTCATTTAGTGAGCTAAAATGCACATGTAGATGGTGACCGGGGCTGGCTGGGGCATGACGGTGCTATACCATGGGGGCTGCGTGCCGGTTAGACCTACACTGTAGCACCCTTGTGAGCCATCCAGCCTCTCCATAATTCGACACCACCACCCAGAGCCTGGGGCTGGCCCCCAAGCCCCTGCCAGCTCAGATCCGCTCGGTCCTGGCTCAAACAGTCTTGAGTCCACATGTATATGCTTTTCCCAGGAGCAGCTGACTCTGGAGCAAATTGCAACAGAGTTTATTGAGCCGTGATAATCGCATGTGTAAATGCACCCAATATGTCTTAATGGATGGACAAGAAGAGGTGCCATGGAGCTGCACTGGCAGGCCTCACGTGGATGTGAAAGAGTTACAGAGCGTGCAGTGTAGGACTGTGCTCTCCCTCTCTTCTGCCCGAAGAACAGCATATCTAGGGGAGCCAGTTGGCCCACACGACAGCCCTACATCCAAGCCCCATGGCAGCTGGCCATTTCTTCTTGTTCTTCCTAAACAGGAACGCACTTTGGAGCCGTTCCATGTGGCCAAGCGCATACGTCTGGGTTGGGAAGTTGCTTGTGGCTGTCGTTAGCAAAAAGCTGCAGTCATTTCAGATAGGTGGAGGAGTCCTTTTTCAGGGCATAAAGAAGAGGTAGCATCTGGGCAAGTTTTCTCTTCCTTTGATTTGGGGATGGCCTGCATGGGACTGCTATGAAAGAGTTGGAAATGAGCATAACCCTTACCCTTAGAGGGATTGGAAAATGCAGGGAGTTGGAAACATTTTTATGGCATTTCAAATGGTCGACTAATGATGGCTGCTCAACGGCAGACTCTATAAGATCATGGAGCCAGAGCCAGCTTGCTATTTTTCTTTGCAGATTGCAGAAATCCTCATCAGAGGTTATTAACCACTTAGCCAAAATCCCACCGGAATGTCCCTTTCTCCCCAGCCAGTTCCCAAAAGGGCTCCAGGGGCTGAATCTTAAACCGTTTAGTTTATTCAAGGGCATCCCAGGATATCAGCTGCCATGAGAGCTTGTAGGGGGTTGTGGTATTTTCCAGTTCATGTGGACACAGTCTAAATCAGCAGTGGAGTTTGGAGGCATAACTTATTTATGGGCAGGATATGATAACAGGCACGATTAATTCTTGTCCAGAAGAATGGTGTGTGTGTGTGTGTGTGTGTGTGTGTGTTATTTAGTCTGAGTGTTTCAAACAGAGGTTTGGACCGGGGGGGAAACGAAGATTTTAGGTTGCAGTGAGAGAACAGGGGCTCGGACATGTGGGAGGTTTGCTACAGAGCAAATTTTTTTCTTTCCCAATATCTCTCCCTTTAACACTTTGTTATGTAAATAAGCATGCAAGGATTTCAGCCTGGAGACCAGTGGCGGGACTTCAAAGCCAACCAGGGAGCCACGGGCCAGCAGCGAGGCAGTGACCCTCACGATTGCAGTCTCCAAGTGAGGCCTGCCAGCATTGAGTCACGCATGGCCCAGCCTCAGAGGGGACTGAGAGAAAGGCAATGAGCATGATCAAAAGGCACCGGAGGGTCTGATTTATAAGGGGAAAATTAAAAAAGTATGTCTAGCTAATGGCGGTGGCGGAGGGTTAGAAATGTCAGAGTGGGCACAACGGAGGCAGAGGCATTGCCGAAGGTGGCAATCGTGCAAAGAGCAAGGAAAATTGCTCAAGACCTTTCTCACAAAGCAGCCGTGGGTCCGTGGAGCGGTCCCCTGAGGCTGCAGAGGCAGCTCGAGACACTTAAAGAAAAGTAGATGGAGACAACAGACTTGAGCTTGTGCTACTTAGGATGATCTGGGCTGGACCAGGGGCTGGATGAGATGCTCAGTGGGTCTTCTGTGTTTCTGTTTCCTGTGGTTCTCCATCTGCAGTTGTGTATAAGCAGGGATAAGATTAGCTTTTGTCTCCTGGATTGCACTCTCCAGAGAAAAGTCTTCAGGAAGGAGCAGCTCTTTGAGACACTTCTCACTGATGGCATAAGGTAAAGCCTGCAGACACAGATGGGAGTCTTTACGTCCCAGGCTGACCCTGGGTTTCCCTAGGTTTCCTCTGCTTGCGGTTATACATGCACCTCCCTCTTGCCCTGGAAGGAAAAGGAGGGCCAGCTCCTGAACCATGTGGAAACCCTGAGAGTTGTGCTGATCTCCAGTGGTAGCCCACGGTACCTGCACAGACACAAATCCTTCAGTCAAATGCGTCTCCCCACCGGCTGCCACCAGCACCTGGCTTAGAAGCAGAGGGGACAAGATTGTCCTCCCAGCAGAGTGGGGTGGTTTGTCTGATTCATGACCCCCTCCACGGTCTTCTGTGGCTGGCATTACAATTCAAGCAGGGTATTTTAAGAGCCCATTTCTGGCTTTTTTGCACTTAAACCTCTTATCACTTCAGACGTGCATTTTGCAGGGTGGTTTACACGTGACCACTGGCCACCAATAATTTAGCTGTGCCTCTTATCGATATGCCTCCAGAAGGTGCTTTAGACTATCCACAAAGCAGCAGATGCAGCATCATATTTCTACTTACTAGCAGGGGGAAAAATCGATTCAATTCAATTAAAATAAGGACTCCAAATCCTCTGATCCTCCACAATACAAAAAGACCTACATAGGGCACTAAAAGGATTTCTTACCAGTAGACATGACAGGATATTTATAATAGGAAGTTAGCTAAACTTTCCTGCTGTGGATTGATGGCTATTGGGAAGGTATGGTGCAATCTTATATATATCTATAGATAGCTATATATAAGATTGCACCATACCTTCCCAATAGGTACTGGAAAATGCAGGGAGCTGGAAACATTTTTTATGGCATTTTCACACACACACACACACACACACACACACACACACACACACACACACACGTATGTGTGTATACATACATATATATGCATAGATATATCTATATAGATATATAGATATATCTATATAGCTATAATATATATAGCTATATATAGATCTATCTATCTATATCTATATATATACACACACACACATATATATACACACATATACATGCACATTTTATATATATATATATATATATATATAATTGCACTACACCTTTCCATATATATATATAACTCTGGCTGGCCAGTGCTTACTTAAGTATAATTACAGCACTGGACAGAACAGCTTTGCCTCCAGGTTATTATTTTAATTGTCAGCGTGACCTTTGCTCGCAGTGGGTGAACTGGTTCAGAGCTAAAAAATATCACCAGAATAATTTGTTTCCCACAGCTTACTTTATTCTGCCCTCTGTTAACTCTCTCCCCATCCATTGCCCAACACAACCAGACAATCCTAAATTGTACCACGAAAAGCAATTAAATTTTTTGGCCGTATCAAATAAGCCTGAGAGCCAAGGTCTAACATGTGAAGGGAGAAACTTTTGCAGTAACATATCTACCAGCTGAGCTGTCACAGAATGGGCTAATGATTTCTTGGAAAATAAATGGGTGATGCTGGCCAGCAGCCAGACCTTTAAACCTGGAGAGGGCAGAGAATGAGGGAGAAAACAGGAAATTTTTGGAGTTTCACAATGCCGGTGCTGAAAAAAACAAGAGCTGATGGCAGCAAGTCCCAGCCCCTGACTGGAAATCCACAGGCAGAATTAATTTATGGTTTGCTAGGTGATCTTTATGAGATTGCAGTAGTGAAGTGACATCAAAGGACAGGTCCTCAGACTGTGTTCTCTGCAAATTCAGCCCCAGTGCTTGGACAATGAACGAGTGAGTGTCCTTGGAGAAGTTCTCCCTTGGAGATCTGGGCTCAGATCCAGCTGTGGCCAAAAAAGAAGGGAGCTTGTTGTTCTCAGCCAATTCTCCCCAGGGAAGGAAGATTGCACGAACACCACAAAAGATATCAAGCAGCTAGGTACAACTTGCTACAACTGGCAGCGTCTGCCCAGGACTGGAATGGTGGAAGGCATCAGTTATCATCAGGAAGGTACGTGCATAGATCTGCCAGTGCACCTGGTGTGTTGGCAGAGCTCAGAGCAGGCAGCTTGCACAGCACCTGCCAGCACACTGCCTGGCTCCAACCCGTGCTGTCAGCCCCAGAAGCAGCCATTGCCTATTGATATATATCATAAGAGAACTTCCTCTCTTGGATCTCTGACACCCCAGCAAACACTGACATCCAGCGCTCTACAAAAGGTACCCTACCACATAGCGAGGGTTGGGAAAGCTAGGTATTCTGCCTAGCCAAGAGGAGGAAAAAGCCCAAAGGAGTCTGCTGTTTTTATTGCCTACACAGTACAACAAGAAGGCATTGAGTGCGTGTTGGTCTGCTTAGCCCAAGCTTAGAGCCTGGAAGACACCAGTTAGTGACCACTGGAGAACCAGAAGGAAACAGGACATCCTGAGTGTGTTCAACAACCTCGGCAAAGAGACTTCCTTTATGGTCCTCACCCTGAAGTATAAAAGCGTATCAGATCAATAGGTGATTGTGGAGTTTACCAACTGTTCTGGAGCAATACTATGGGTATAGGGCAGTCTAATGGATCAGGCACTGGTGGAACCTGGGTTTGATTCCTTGCTTGGCCATTGACATGCTGCATGACTCCCTGCAAGTTATGCCCTCTCTCTTTACCATCCCACCCTTTGTCTGTCTATACTGGTCCATTATTCATAGATTCATAGATGTTAGGGTCTGAAGGGACCTCGATAGATCATTGAGTCTGACCCCCCTGCATAGGCAGGAAAGTGCTGGGTTCAGATGACCCCAGCCAGATGCCTATCTAACCTCCTCTTAAAGACCCCCAAGGTAGGGGAGAGTACCACCTCCCTTGGGAGCCCATCCCAGATTCTGGCCACTTTAACTGTATTGGATGCTGTACAAAGAGGAAGACCCTGCACCGAAGAGATAGAAGTTGGCTTCTATCTCTTCGGAGCAGGGTCTTCCTCTTTGTGCAGCGTCCAATACAATGGGGCCCTGATTTTAGCTGGGCACTGCTATCATACTCCTCGAGAATAGTCTTTCCTAGAATAAGTGGAAGGCTTCTGTCTGGAGGAGTTGACACAGCCATGTTAACAATAAAGCTACAACATGTAAAGAAGGGGTCTTTTTGACGGCCAACCTCTTTCTTTACACGAAACTTAATAGGTGAAAGGGGATGCTGAAGCCAAACAAGCCCCTGTTGAGCAAGGGAGTGCAGTTCCACCTCCATCCTATTGACTAGCAGCTAAATGGTGTGCTGATATTCTCTAGATAGCATTATCTAAAACTTCTCAGCCGGATGTGTAGACAGGCCTTGGCTGTGGTTAGTAACAAACAGCCATCTGCATCTATAAATTCAACACTCATTTGGCACTGCCGGGCTTCCCTTTCTGCCCACGGGTTTTTGGGGTTTTTTTCTAAGTGCATGTATTTCCTTTCCTGCCTTTCTGTTTGCCTTCAGTGCTGATGCCAGTGCCAGTAGCCATATTTTTGCTTGGCATACCTGGAAGGTAGAGGTGCCAAATAGGGGAAGCTGTTGTTGAGAGGCAGGAGGTTTCTTTTTTTCCCCATCGCCTTTTTAAATTTTTCCCAAGTATTTGACACCAGTCAGAGACTTGCTGTTGGCACTGGCTTAGCAAAAATCAGATGGCTTGTGCTGATGGTTTTTGACGATCACTTATTGGTGGTTCCTGCCTTCTCCTACATGCATGCAGGGTAGAAATGGGTCAGAAAGCAGGGCCTTGAATACATGCCCCTTTTGTTTTGTGCAGGTGCTTAAGTTTTAACAGCCCAGAATTTGTCTTTGTAATCTTGTTTCTCACTTGGACCCAGACCCAACAACCAGTATGCAGTGCCCATTTGGACACAACCAAAGCATTATGAGGACTACAACACATGGCGCCTGAAATTTTTTGCAATCAGTCCATAACATGTCAATGAAGTTGAACTTAAAAGTCATCTGGCCATGACACAGCTTCAAACCTGAACCCTAAAGATGAGTCTCAAGTTAATCAGGACCTAAACTCTTCCTCTAGATCAAGATGAGGAGGAGAATAAGGCACTGGTATAGTACTCGGGGGATTTCAGTCCTATTCCCAGCCTTCGTACTGGCATGCCGTGGGTGATCTTGGACATACTACACCCCTTCTTCGTTTCACCTCTGATGGTTTGTCTTGTCTGTTCCTAATTTGACCTCTTTGGAGCCAGGACTTTCTCTCACTGTGTTTATACAGTACCTAGCACAACGAATCTGTGTGGAAACTGGAGCTTCTCTCAGCATTGGTGCAACAAGCACACGAGCAACATAAGCAGCAGCAGGCCTACAATATATGTTCCTGGATATATCAGGGCAGCATAGTCATGAACAGGGCAAGACAGCTTCCATGGTGCAACTTCAGTGAAATAAAGGGCAAAACTCGGCCTGTAATGTTTAAGTACATACCACAGGAAGGGTTTTCTGTCTGCGGAAAAGAAGGGCTCGCATCAAGGGAGCACGTGAACCCCAGTGAAGCGAATGGGATGTTCTTACATGCTAGGATGGAGACTAGACTAGAACTGAAAGACATCAGAAGTATTAGTAGTAGGAGACAAGGCATTTCCATAGTGATCTGTTTCTTCAGATGGAGATGTGTCGTGGATTTTCTATCCTTGGAGGTTTTTAAGACCCGGCTCCCGGCTGGGATGATCTAGTTGGGGCTGGTCCTGCTTTGAGCAGGGGGGTGGACTAGACATGACCTCCTGAGGTCCCTTCCCACCCTCCTTGTCTATGATTCTGTGACTCTCCTCTCACCTTCTTCTCTGCCCATTCCTTGACTCAGTTCCCATGTCTCCTACCTTCCCAACCCACGGCTCCTCTTGACTCCTTGCATTGTGACACACTGACCTCTGCTAATCTTTATTCAGAGCTGTGAGGCTGGCCTCCTGCGGACTGGAAATACATCCCTAAGTCTGGGACCGGGAGAGTAAGAACGGCATCCTGCCATTCCAGCTGAGAACCAGGCCTGTATCCCCATGAGAAGACCTTGTAACCTTGCTCAGAGTTTGTCAGTGAAGGGCTAACGCTCTCCCTTGTGCCAGAGGACAGTCCCTGGTTGCACACCAGGAGTGCAGAGAGATCCTGAGCAGCAGGATGGAGCCACTTATGGGAAACTTGTTAAATCCTCTCCTCTCTCTCATTCTTCCCAGGACAAGATAAAAGGAAGACGCTGTTGTGAGTTAGTCCGAGGGTCACATTAAGCACTTTGCACAGGTCGAAATGACAGGGCAAGAAGGAGTCAGGCTCTTCACATTTACATTCCAGTAAGCCCATCAGCAGACCCAAAACCCACTTTCTTGCTCCGCTTGGCTTGGCATATCTTCCTTCTGATTTCCAAATGCCCCCCCTGTTCCTCCCCAGCCCCTCTGGGGGGATATAGGGTTAATACAATACATGGGACCTTGTTTAAGAATTGGAGTGACGCTCCCCTGGAAAAAAACGGTGTTTTGGGGGGAAACCAGGAAGCAAAGGCCAGGCAGCAAACTGCCCTTTTCAACTGATCATGTTAATTCCTCTCCTCCTCCCACAACTGATCGTGGGCTTTGTGTCGAAAGAGGAAGCTGCAGACAGCTAACGGGCTAACCAAGGGGTTGGCGGGTACAGCCCCAACCCTAGCACAGCTGTTCACTCTTGAGCAAGGAGCTTGATTTCTTTGCGTCCCTATTGCCCCATCTGTGAAATTGAACGGTGGGTTGATTTTTATCTACTTCAGAGAGGGCAGAGGATGGGGATTAATTAGCAAATGTTTCCAGTGTACTTTGAAGATGAAAAGAATAAAAGCAGCTTTGGAAAGACGCATTATACAACAAGGCTATACCTCCAGCCTGTTTTCTTCCATCTGTCCTTCTTTCTGTCAAAGCCCGCTGCTGCCCCTTGCTGTAAAGACAGAAAGAAACCATATAGGAGGCGGCTAGAGCAGAGCTCTCACTCAGACTGCAAATCTTCCAAAGGATTAGGGTTTTACTTCAAATAGAGGAATGTAAATGTGTCTGGCTCCATAGTGGCTGGAAATTTCTCGTCGGAGCCAATGCTGGTCCATACTTGGCGGTGACAAGACGTTTGTTTGCCCACCCTGGTTGGACGACAGCTCTTGGGCTGGAAAATGTTAAAATGGGCTGTGCATGCTTGTGGCGTCATCAGGCGGGATCGGGGCTGCCTGACACAAAGGAGGAGACTTCAAAAAGAGAACTGGATTTAGGTGATTATTCTCTTGGGCTCCCAGTCGCCCGATGGAGCGATGTGAGTCTAGGGGTAAGCAGCTCAGCTCTTCCTGAGTTTCAGTGCAAAGCACTGAGCTTTAGCTCACAGAATCACCCCCCGCCCTGCGATTTTAGCAACTGGTGGCTGCTGGCATATTTTTTCTTTGTATCAGTAGGTGCATCTACACATGTGCTTGACTGCAGAGTTGACTAATTAACTCCACAATAAAGTGCCACCATCTAGACGTGTACCAGTATTAGGGTGCCGTAAATTAATTAACTCCGCTATAAGATAGTACCGTTGAGGACAGTACTATCTTATGGCAGAGTCGCTTACCGAGCAGAAACATGTGTGGATGATAAGCAGGACCACAACAGCTTGAGCCGCGGCACAGCACCCTAGACCGGCAGCAGGCTCGGGGAGCTAGCCACATGGCTTCGCAGTTTTGGTGCTCTCATGTCCCAGCCATCCCCTCTGCCACTTGCCGCCACCACCTGCAGCATGGGGCTAACCCTCCAAGCCTGCTGCCAGTCCAGCGCTGCTCTGCCCTGGCTCAAACTGCTGCGGTCCTGGGCACACGTGAAGATGCCGCACCCAGGAGCAGCTGACTCGGACACAAACTGCACCAGAGTTTATTGAGCTGCATTGATAGTTCACATAGATGCACCCAGTTTGAATAAAAATGAGGGGCTCCAATCCTGCCTGCATGGGGCAATGGCAATACTGCAAGCAGGAAAGTGATCCGCATATACCTGGTACACAGGTGAGATACCTGGTACACAAAAGATCCTTGTATACCTGGTAGACAGGTGGGATAGCCAGTACACAAGAGATCCTCGTATACCTGGTATGGACGTGGGATACCCGGTACACAAGAGATCCTTGTATACCTGGTACACAGGTGGGATACCTGGTACACAGGTGGGATAGCCGGTACACAAGAGATCCTCGTATACCTGGTATGCAGGTGAGCAGGTTTCACACACCTCGGAGGTCTGCACCAGTCTGCGGCGGGTGAGATGCCTGCAGTGGTGAAGGCGAAGCCCAGCTAGCTCAGGACCCAATTTACACCATGTGCCTGAGTGGTTATGAAGCCCTGCCACCTCAGCTATGCAATCTGCTCCCTCACCCTTGGCTGTGCCGATTCAAGGCAGCAGGGAAAGAAAAGACCCTGTGGCATTTTCCTTCTCCGGCGAATAAATGGCTCGTGCTGGGTTAGTGGGTGAGCAGGATTTTGCTGGGCTGGGTTCACCTGGTGCTGCCACCCATCACACCATGCCAGCTGCTGTCAGGAATCATGTGGGAACACTGCTCAGTTCGAAAGGCTTGGATGTGCTCTCTGCTGGGTCAACATGCTAAATTCAGCCCAGTTTACCTGGGGCAATGCTGTGACTCACTGCTTGGCTTTTGGCTCCCATGACCTGGATTTGGTCTGAGTTCCCTTGTTCCCTTTAAAAACCTTGCAGTGAGGCTCCCGCTGTGCTACCATGTAAAAGATGCAGGTAGCGGGCGGGATCCTCGCCATGCTCCTGAAGCCGGTGGAATGAAGTTCACTTTGATCCGTTAGCCCTTGCTGGATTATTCAGGGCCAGCAGCATCAACAGGCTCCAGCAGAAATCCGTGAGACAAACAAAACCATGCAAACCCCCTTCCTTTGAACTGTTAGCAGTTCAAAAGTCAGCCTAGTTCAAAGGAAGGTCCACATACCTGAGAAAAACCAGGGTGACGTACAGTTTTCCTTTCAAATCCTCTCCTTCCCATAGTTTTGGTCCCTCCCAAAACACTCAGACACATTTATGACTTGGATTGGGACCTTTCTGGGACAGGGACTGATGTCTTGTTCTCTCTGTGCGCACTAGCATCTAGCATATTCACTCTCAGTGCAGGATGGGGGCTTCTAGGTACCAGAGCCATGCAAATAAGCAAATACAAATAAGTTAAAATATTTTTTGGGATACTGGAACCTAAAACCCCTTGCAAAACTCAGAGTAGGTACCATGAGCCCCATGGAAAGTGATGCCTGAGCAATGTCCACATAGCTCCTTGCAAGGCAAAACTCTTCAGGGCCGAATAGCTCTAAAGACACACTTCGCATAGAAGCATGGGGGTGTACCTCTCAGTCATGCAGCCAGAAGCAAAGAAGATGGGAGCTGGGATGGTCTGCAGGCTTTGGGGGAAAATTAACCATGTGCAAATAGGATAGAGGCACAAACTGAAACAATAATGAAACCAAGCAGCCCATATTTTGGGCTCCCACTCATTGCTTTCGGAGTCTGGGCCTGCAGACAGAAGACCCCAGCCCTGGTGCAGATCCTCCTCCTGCTCATCATCACTGTTAAAGTAGCACTTCCAGTCCCCAGCTAAGATCAGGGCACTCTCAAAGTTCATGTCAGCATCCAGGGTGCAGCAGTCATGAAACGGCAGGAACCTGGTTCAGAGCAGGACAGTGAAATGAAGGTGTCAGTCACAAGGAAGAGTCTTTCTCGAAGAAAAAAATAGAGGACATACAGGCATCCGGTTTCATGTCAATAGAGCAGTGTTTCTCAACCTTTTAAGTAGCAAGTATCCCCTAGCTTGTGAAAATGTTAATAAGTACCCCAACACTCCATTTTCCAGGGGATTTTATATTTACAGACTAATGTGAGCCATAGGTTGCAAGAAGGGTTGTGTATATAAGGCTGTGATATGACAGATGTCTGATCTGGTGTGGGTACGGTTGCCATCTTTTACACCAGGGGTGCACAACTCAAATATGTACCTGGGCTAGAGGTGATGTTGCCCAAAGCTAGGAGGGCTGAACCCAGTGCCGTGCAAAGTGTGGCAAGCCAAATTATTACTGGGGAATTTAAAGTGCCATGCAATGTGCCACGCACCAAATTTTTTGCCATAGTTTTGAGAGGAAAAGAGGGAGAGAGAGAGAGAGAGTGCTGGGGTACTCGCATACCCCCAGCTTGTGTCTCACGTACCCCCAGGGGTACACGTACCACGGGTGGAGAAACTATGCAATAGAGGACAGAGTAGCAGAAGACAGGCATGTCCTCTATGATGGCCACCCTAGTGAGGGTCCAAGCCACAGTCAAGAGAAGTCAGCTGTAGGACTCCTACTAACTTCTAGTATCTTGTCCCTCAAAAGAACCAGTGGTCAAGCTGGGTCGCAGGCTGGCTTTTGCCCCTTATGGAAAAGTCCTATAGTTTAAACAAAGACATTGAGCTACTCCATAGATTACAATAAAGAATCGCAGCCCTGCAAAGATCTCCAGTGTATTTTCCATAGAGCACATCCTTGTTAAAAGCTGAGATTTTTCCCTATAGAAGAAGCTTTTTGCAATCAAAACAGCCTCGTCGGTTCTCACCGAAGCATTGTTTGGCACCTACTTATAGATGTGAATGAAACAGCGCTGCCACCCTTTGTCGATCTGAAGCCAGCCTACAGCTGCAAGCGCCAGGGCAAGAGCCTGTTTACAGAGCAAACACAAGGTCAGTGAAGTATGCGGGGGTGACTCCACGAGCAAGGTCTTGCTGAGACTGTCTGGCTGCGGCAGAACCTCCAGCGTTTGGCTATAGGACACGGGGATCAAGGGTCACTGTGCTTGATGAGTATCAGTCTGCAGCTGGGGGCAGACAGGTTAGGGGGCTGGAGTGCTCCTTCCAGTGCCTGTTCCATTTACGTTGGGATTTTCTATGCCAAAAGGAGACTATAAAACTGTCTGAGGAGCTAGAATAATGCTCAACAAAATGAGATATTTATCTTTCACGCTGAAGAAACTGTGATGAATGCTTGGCTAAACAAGCTCAGTGGACAGCTTGTTTCAGATGGCTAGAGATACAGATGGTATCAAATCTTTTTGCACATGCCTTTGATATCTCATTGAGGGAAAGAGATCCATTAGCTGCATTATTCAGGAAAACAACCGAAAAAACAACCCATGGAGGAATGGTTCGGTGGTGCAGCTTGAAGAGGACTTGACTTGACTTATGCTGTTTGGAAATTTTATATCAATTAGTTAAGGGTAGAATTTTCCAAAGTGATTAAGTGATTTACAAACCCCAAAGCCAAAGGGGTGGATGTACATTTCTAAAGTATTTATATTCCTTTTAAAATCCCAGTCTAAATCAGTTAATTGCAATGAGTTTGCAACTCATTAAAGATGCTGGATCGAAGGGGGCTGTTTTCTGCGGAAGGTACAACACAGGCAGTAGCACACACCTTCACCTGCGCACAGGCAGTAGCACACTTGCTGAACTAGTCCAGGATGACTGTCACAAGCATCTCCTGTTGGTCTGTCAATACGAAGTACCGTTTACAAGCACTTGGCTCTCCTCTGATAACTAAAATGAAGCCACTAATTCAAGCAACCCATCTTCTGAAAATTAATTCCAGACACTGCCACCCTATGGCTTCAAGCTGGCAAAAAGGCAGCAAGTGGCACCTTGCACTCTTGTCAGTCGTGAGTCAACCAGACATTTTTCAGTAGCATTAATCTACATGCTAGTATTTCTACCTGGCCGTGGCTACAGCTGCTAATTGCAGAGGACAGGGGACACGCATGTGATCAGCTGTGTGTCTTTTCTATTAAAGTGTATTAGTTCTGGGAACGAGCCTTCACCTCCAACAGTGAATCTTCCTTTCCAGATGTGGTATATAGGATAAATGGGCACTTGAGAAGAGACTGCATGCTGTAGGGCCATAGGAAAAATATACATCCCAGCTAGGACTCATGTGCTATAAACCCCCTGACAAATGATCAATGAAACCTGCATTGCAGGTCCGACTTCTGAGTCCAGATTTCCTTCATGCTGCGGTGACTTTTTCTCAGTCCCACTTTTTTTTTTTTTACCTGTTTCCCATATGGAATTGTCTTTCCATAAGAAGAAAAAACAAGGCTAGTTTGGGTGTTGCTTTTCAGTGCACAAATATTCAGAGCTCACCCACTTCATTCTCAGTTGCAACCTGAGCTGCATTCAATTCTTCTGCTGTGAAAGGAGTCTGTCCCAGATGCCAATACATACTCCGCACTGCATAGTGTAGTACTACAGAAATGCCCACATTAGCTCCATGTGACCACAGTAGCATACAGCAACTCATGGGTTAATTTACTGTGTTGAGAAGAAGTGCTACTGATGCATCCTATAACAGCCCACTCTTTCTTTTTTCAATGGGTGTGAAGGTCCTGGGCTCACTCCCCACTCCAGAGATAACCGGGGGATATGCCAACATAGCTTGTTATGGCAGCATAGATTCACAGAAGGGTGATCTGGTCCAACCCCTTGCACAAATGCAGGAGGGCTAATCCTGAAAGCATGCCCACTGGGCAATTCGAAATGGGGCAGAAGGATAGCAGACAAACCTGCTTATAAGCAAGAAAGCTTCAATCAGAGCAACGTGTCCTTTCCAAACGTCCCGAGCGCTCCATGATGAGTTCTTGCCTAGTCCTTTCACTCTCGAGCAGAACATTTCCCCTGACTTAATCGCAAACATCAAAATGTCTTTCGCTCCTGACCTTTGCCATCCTTTCCAAAGAAATATTTTCGGCCTGGGGTTTTGAAAGGCTCAGCGCTATAGCCCTTGTCTGCAGTTTGTATTTACATAAGCAGAATGTTAATATTTACTTAAGATTATATTGTATTTTTCATGACTGAAGGGAAGATTATTGCGGCATGCCTTTTCTATTTAAGAGATGGGGAGGAGGGGATGGTCCAGTCGCTCGCCTAAAGGACCAGGAGACCGGTCTGTGTTGCATTAAGTATGAAAATCAGAGATGAAGGGTGATCGTTGAGGCTAGAAGGAAAATCACAAGAAGGAGGTGGAAACACACGCTAAGGAGATTTCTCATGAGATCTGGCAGGGTGGGAGCAGGGGTTGCGGACGGGAAAGCCTGGTGAGCCAAGAGCTATGAATTTGGTTTGGAGGCCCAATTTACATTTGCGGATGTTCTTGCACAAAGCAATTTCTAGGAAATCCTTCCCTGTGTCCTCCTTCCACCCGCTCTGCATTATTCTTGTGCTGAGCCGGGTGAATGGTCCCTCTGCGGGCAGAGGCTGACTGCTACAGGTTTTCCCCCTTGAGCACGTCAGCCGTGGGCCGGGATTTTTCCATCTCTGTGGGTCTGGCCCAAACTCCACTGAAATGAGTAGAAGTCTTTCCTTTGACTTTCACTTGCTTCCAACAGGCTTTGGATCAGGTCATATAGGTAGGGGTGTGTGTATGTGTGCGCACTCATGGTAGATGGGGTTTTCTTCTCTCTTTCCATGATGCTAACTTCGATTGAGCAGCCCAGATGTGTCTGTCTGAGGTGAGTGCTTACAGGTCTCGCACCTCACCTCACTTCTTTGAGGTAGGGCAGTGCCACTATCCCCATTATACAGAGCAAAAACTGAGGCACCGAAAGGCTGAGTGATTTGGACCAGATCACCGAGGAACTCAATGGCATAGACTGAGAGCTATACATCTGGGCCATCCTTTCAGTGCACTGGCAAGCAAGTGTCCTTTTCAGAGGCTTACATGGGAACATCCGGCCATTGCAGGATCTTTGAAGTGGAATAAGCTTCCTGGCATTGAGCCGGTGTTTAAAGTGTGCAAACTTTGTGCAGGGCAGTGAATATGTTGTAAATCCATAGGATGCACTATCCTGTACAGAGCAGCTGTGAGTAAAGAACTGGGTTTCCCCAAGCCAGGTGCCTATGTCTGAAGAGGTTCTCCATTTGCCTCTACTTACTGAAAAGAGGTTTCTCTTTGAAACTTTTCAGACCTGAATACAGGCAGCTGTACTCATGATAAGTGCTTAGTCTTTTTAGTAGCTTTAAAAGAAAAATGAGTCCTCATTTGAGTAACTCCCTTCCTGTTTCAAGGTATATTGCTCTGCTTTTTGACTAAAATCAACCTGCCTTTCTGTCCTTATCAGTGTAATATGCTCAGAGCATCCTAAATTTCACGGCCTCCTGCTTTGCTGTGGAATCTACCCCTTGCTGCAAATTGGCAAAATAAAAATATTCCCAAATTGGGTGTGATTCATAGCATTTACATATGTAGCCAATGGACCCGTCACTCCAAGCTGCCTGGCAGGCCAATAGGTTTCCATCAGCACTGTGTTGACACAAATATTTTAGAAGGGAATTTAAAAGCGTGTCGTCAGATTTTTAGCTGCTGTATCTTGGCATACTTCCATTGACTTCCAGCTATGTTGATGTATATTCAGTGAAGATCTCGCTCCATTTTGCTGCAGAGAATATATAATTAGTCATTAAATACAAACAGGAAAAAAAAAAAAGAGCTACAGAAAATCACTGATTGGCTAGAATAATAACTATTCCTACCTAGGAAAAATGTATCTTGGTAACCACATCATCACAAAACAAATAGCAATCTTTTTGTTTTAAATGAATAGCAAAACACCTGCCCTAAATTGAAATCTATTTTTGAAAGCCCTTGTCCGTATTCCTCCAAACTAGCATTAAAAATATTTCAGGGAGGAAGTGCATGCATACCAAATGATGCTGAAATTATATGGCTTCAGGCAAAGGCAGGGAATTCAGAGGTAATCCTGAAATGGCATACTTAGCCATTTATATTATATTATCCCTACAAGTTGCGTATCCCTCAATGCAACCCACAGTTCTACGTGCTATGCATTTCTGTTCTGCCTGATGCATAGACAGGATGAATGCTAGACCTCTCGGCCTCCAGGGCTTCAGACCCAACCCAAAGGCCAAAAAGGTCAATAAGACTGGATAGACCATCAAGCCTTCGGGCTCAGCTCCACAAAGGTGCCTAGCTGCCTTGATTTCAGCCACAACCCAGAAACAAAATGAATGAAGGTTCATATTCTCAAAGAGAAGTGGGTGCTTCGTTCCCTTTGATCAACATCAGGGACTAAAATAAGTGATTGCAAAGTGCTAGCCGGGGCATGGGTACAACAGAGCAGGGAGAAACCTTTAGACACCTCAATTTTGCCTTTTGCTTGCTATTGCTGCTTTAAAGTACATGAGCAAAAGGGCCTTCTTTGAATTTCTCCGAGGGTTTTGCAGCCACATTTAACAGCCAGGGGAAGTGCTGGCATTATATATCGAACCATTTCAGCGCTGTCGCCAATCAGCGATCGGACGGTTCAAAGCCAGCATTGACATCTGCAAACTTGACTGCAGGCTCAAAACCGCTGCCATGAATAAACGTGCTTTGGCAAGAACAAAAAAAGGGAGACTGGCTGGCTTGGTGTCCCTTCAAAAGCAAGGCTCGTACCGTCATCCCATGGAGACTGTTTTTTTTCCCTGCATGGATCCATTAAATGCATTACCACCAGGTATTAGCAATGCCTTAAAGTGGTTGGGAAGAGAGCAGGAGATGTCAGAGAACAGACTAGCATGTTCCTCTGGAGACCACACACGTGCTCTATTTATGAACTAAGGAAACAAAAATGAAGTTGTCTCCTGTTTTAAAAATACCTGACTAACAGAACTGTGTGGTCTGGCAGTGCTTCCCACTCCTCTGTGTAACTTCCAGGGAAACAAACACAACTGTCGTCGTCGTCGTCGTCTTTTTATTTTTATTTTACTCCTGACATCTCTGTGTGCTAAGCGCTTCAGCATGCAATGCCCAGTGTGAGCCTCCCAATGAAGCCTCCCGGGTATTAATCCAGGCAAGCTTCAAACAGAGCTGAGCCTGTCGGCCCCTTTATTTCTGCAGGATTCAGAATTTGGGGTAAAAATTGAAAGAGGACACAAATTCCTGCCCTTGGACCCTGCAAGGTTCCTTCCAGCCTCCAGTCTCTCCAATGCTAAAACATCCTCCTAAATGTGATTCACAGCAATCCTGGGTTGACAGGTCAGAGATGTGTGACCAGTCCCTGTTCCCGAAGGAGGGTGTTGGTTTTGAACCATAATGATGGCTCCTTATCCACCATGTTGAACTATTTTCCTGATCCTTTTTAAGCGGAGCTATCCAGTTGTTCAGAGCAGATGGACTTGGTATACCGTTCTGACCCCTCGCACAAATCAGGGACCTCCCTGTGGTCTCAGCCACTCCAGCTCTGCCAAAAGACTACCTTTTTCTTCTTAGCTCTGGTCCATTTTTTATAAGGTTGCTCTGAGTTTGGGGGGGTCACAGACCCCAAGCCTTTACAGAAGCATCCTCCCATTATTATTTATTCCACAGGAGCACCTAACGACCTCAATCAAGATGAGAGCCTTGTGCAAACCTGTAGTAAGAGACACCCCCTTCTGCAGTCATCTTTCATTATAAAGAGGTACAAGGTAGGAGGCAAAAGCTGGCAGTCATCTTTCATTATAAAGAGGTACAAAGGGAAGAGGCAAAGCTGGCTTGTGGGGGCAAAGTGACTTGCCCAGGTTCACGCAGCCAGTTGGTGGCAGAGCTGGTAGTTGAACCGAGCTCCCTTCAATCCCAGCTCTTTCCCTTGTACCACCCAGGTGTCACTCCACCCACCAACCCCAATCAGAAATCTGCTTTGAGAACTTTATCTATGGGTGTGTACCTGCTTCTCCTTCCTTGTTCGGCCTTTTTCTATTAGCAGCCAACCACAAAGCAGTCAAAGCCCAGAGGCGGCAGCCGCATTAAAGTTTCTTTAAACCACTTGTGCTTTGTTGCTACCTGTGTTTATCGTCTTCTACAGGGAGGGAGCAGCATCCCTGTAGCCAGAATGGATGATCCAGTTGGCTTGACCCCAAGGGAGAGAGACCCGAGCCAAATCCCAGCGCAAAAAGGCCTTGTGTCCATCCTACCCTACTCCATTTCCCTAGTCCAGAGAGAATATGAAAGCAAACTCCCCAGCTCATGGATCAGAGCCGGGCCATCCCCAGCTCCATGGACTGAACAGCAGTTCCAGAGAACATATTGCAAATGCATGTCCTGGCTGGGACCATGCTTTGCTCAGGTGGTTCTCATTAGGCCTGCTCAGCTAATAAGCACCTGTGCAGACTAACTCCTGCCGCAGCAGAACAAGTTAATGAACCTGGGTGGTTGTGAGGTGCCAGCCAACTTGCTGCAATGCTCACTAAATGAGCTGCTTAAGCCAGCACTGGCGCCTCTACAAAGTAAACCTGCTCCCTTTGAGGTCCAAGTCTATCTGCTTTTTTATCACCCTACAGACTTGTGGGCCTAACTCCCTGGCATGCTGATGCTCTTGTTTGATACTTCCCTAAATCAATTATTCAGGACAGAAAGGGAGGGAACTGCTTTCTCATATGCCAGTGGCTGTCAAAAAGGAGCTGGAGATGGGAGAGTTGCAGGGGTGTGAAGAAGCACCCCAATATCGAGATGCTGCTTGAATCTGCAAAATCAAGCCACAAACCATAACTTTCCGCTCGCCCCTCCTTTCCTGTAAGATAGCCAGGATTTCTCCTTTCAGTCCCAGCTGGAAATACCCCGAGAAGACCTGAACCCATGCCTCCAATGACCTCAAGAAAAATGAGTCAAAAACAAAAAAATGGTCAATTCTTCAAAAGAGGCTGACTCCAAAATGTGAAAATAGAAGGAGAGAGCTGCTGTGGGGAGAGCGTCCAGAGGACTCAAAGACATTTCAGATTCTCCTGCCTGTCCTTTCTGACAGTGGTTGGTTATGCGGTAGGGTTGGGGTGAATGCTGTTCCTTTCAAACCCCAGTAGAGCTGAGAAGAGCCCTTGAAATTCCCAGCCAATGTATAAAGGGTGTAAGCAAGAGAGAAACCATGCCCCCAACCTACATGCGTGCTGCTGAGATGTGCACTCCAGGTTCCTGGTGGGTGTATACGCACATATGCACCTTATACCTGTACATGCACAGAAGAAAATGTATTTGCAGCCCCCTGACTCATGTGCACATTTTGGGCCTCTTTGTTTTCCATGCATGTGTCTGGATTTGTGTGCAGCGCTGTGAGACAGGAGCAGCTGTAGCCGATATCCAATTAACTCAGGCTGCCTCCTGTGAGCTTCTCTGCCCTGCGTTTCATCCTTCCCTCTGCTCCTATCTGAATACCACGGGAAAACTCTGCCTTGTCCCTGTGCCGCTCTGGTGTCCTGTGGGATTGAACACATCCTGCAGCGCTTTAGAAACACTTTACTTGTTCTACGCATTTCACCCTTTGATACCCGGGAGGATTTCTCAGCTTTACCAGTTCAATACTCGTCTCTGAGGTTTAATTTATGTGCGTTTTGTTGACAGGAGGTTTAATATTGAAAGAAAATGAAGAAAGCATTTAGAGCTTGGAACATTTTTTCCATGGAGATGAGAGCTCAGACTCTCCTTAGCAGATCCCCTGGCTTGGAGCTGACTTCCACGCCGCATCACATTTGCCATCCTCTTCTTCTCTGTTACAAAGCACCCTTGTTTGCCAATGCCATACACTTAAGTTAGCAACCTAATAAAGTCCTTAGGAGCAGAGTGGTCTAGAGCAGTAGACAAAGACTCAAAGAACCTGAGGCCCATCCTTATTTTTACTGCTGGCCTTGGAGACTTCCCTTGCCATGTTATACCTCACTTTCCCCATGTGTAAAATGGGAACAATGAGACGAGCTTCCTTGTAAAGCATCTGGAGATCTACTTGTGAACAGAGCTACATATGTAAGAGCTTGGTATCACTGCAAATGCACTGAGACGCCTGCTCATCCATGGCTTGGTCTGAGATAAGCACAAGGCTCCCCATCAGTGTGTAACTTCGCTTAATATAAATGAGAAGGAGCATGACTGACATTTGTCACGTTTGCATGTCCCCAGGAGCTCTCACAGGGGTCATGCAACAGCATTTTTTATCTTTGTTGTGTTCAACCCCTTGGAAGAAATGATCTCATAGGGGAAACTCAGCTGAAACACCGCAATCCTAAAGCAAATTCAGGCAAAAACAACATTTTTGGCTCAGCTTCGGATGGCACATTGCATTCTGGACTGGGAGCTGCCCTCTCAATGAGCTGCACCGTTAAGTTGGGCGCGAAGCTGTCCAGGTGCCTAGTCCTCATAGGGCCTTCATCACCAGAGCTGCCAGGTATCACGCACGCGTGCTTTTGAAGCCATCCTGGGAAGGCAGGGAGGTTTCCCGGTTAAGCGACTAAGAGCTCATGCTCACAGTGCAAACCCATAGCCAAGTTATAATCCAAACCAGAGGCTGCGAGACCCAATTCCAGGTCCTTAGGCATGAAACAATGATCCCTTCTAGGTAGAGGCTCGGTCTAACTTTGTGGGCCACGTCTAACCTGCGAGCCTTTCCTTGGCTAACCCCTAACGCCTCCGCGCTATTCTTCTCATGGCTCCCATCCGACTCAAAGGAACAAAGGCTGAGCCCGTGCCCAG
Source organism: Alligator mississippiensis (assembly GCF_030867095.1). Classification (NCBI taxonomy): domain Eukaryota; kingdom Metazoa; phylum Chordata; order Crocodylia; family Alligatoridae; genus Alligator; species Alligator mississippiensis. The sequence continues at coordinate 8,549,077 of NC_081836.1, forward strand.
GAAGAACGCTGACTCCAGAGAGGAGGCACGGCTCGCCTTCCTATTGCTCGTCTCTTTGTTGTGCAGCTGGCTCTTGCCAGGCTGCGTGGCGCTCTGTGCCAAGTTGTATTTGGGCAGGATGGGGTTTCAGGATATCACAAAGAGATGTTCTGCTTAATCTTTCTATCTCCTGACAGGATGTGGGCAATGCAGTCGCACAATAAATTGCTTTATGACCTTGCTTGCTGCAGGCATTGTAGCCAAAGTATGGACAAAGCTCATAAGAGCCTTTTTTTTTCTTTTCAGCTCAGGTGACAATATAGTTTCCTTTATGTACTTTGACCTGCCGAGGTGGTTGCTTGCTATTTAAAAAAAAACAAAAACACAGGAACTTTTCCTTGCTTACAATGAGCTCGCTGAATTGTTTCTGTGTTTTTCCAGAGAAAACAAAATACCTGAAAAAAAAAATCAATTGTTTGTCATTGTTGAAAAAAATAGAACAAAATCAAATTTGGAGAGAGACTCGTTGTCAAAATACTTCTGAGCCAACATTTTTTGTACCGTATGCACTATTTATTTGTAACGTAAAGGACACATCATAATAAAACTGTGCATTTTGTGTCTTGATGTTTTCTTTTTAAAGACAGCGTCTCAACTCCAAATACATTGCAGGCAGTTAGTAGTAACCTGCATACTAAAGTCTGAGAGCATCTAAAATATAATTGAGAGGCATGACCATTTCAGTGTTGAAGCCTGATCTGAGATCCTGGAGGACAGATGGGCAATTTATTTAATGGCCATATTGAAATATTTCTTGTGGGGGGGAAATCCAGTGCAGAGTGCAATCAAGTTTTTGTTTTTAATTATTTTTTGGTGAGTCAACTGATAGAAAAGTATTCATTTTACGGCAACTGAAATAGTTTGTTTGGCTTTTGTCTGGAAGTCAGTAAAGATAAAAGAAATTTCTAAATGGTGAACCATTTCAAGTAGAGCATTCGAAACGCTTCACATAAAAAATGTCCAATCTTGCCCCTTCCAAATTTTCAGATTGTTTTTTTAAAGGAGACAAAATCAGTAAAATCAGCACGTTAGTGAAATCTTCTCCCATTGCCAAATCTTTGCAATTTTCACCAAATCAAAAATTCATGCCAAAAAATCCATCAGGTCTACTCAGGACCCCTGGGATCCCTGCCTGACTAAGCTATAGATTTGCCATAGGGCCTTGGGTAAATGCCATAAGCTTTCTACACTTCACACTTCCATCTATAAAATGGGGATGCCAGGCCTTCCTTTCCCATGTCCACATCTATTTTATTCTAGATCAGGGTCTTTCTCTTAGTAGAAGATTGGGCAATACTTAGGATAAAAGACACTGATCTTGGTTGGGTTCCCTGGGAACTTGCTACAGTCATACAAATACAGGATTGATGGATTTTAATCCCTTTTTTACAGACTGATTAACTGTGAGGCAAAGAAAATAAAGTGACCTGCCCATGGATATAGAGCTAACCAGTGGCAGAGCTGGGGACACAGTCTGGAATCCCAATCTCCTGTTTTGTCGTGCGTCCACAACGCTATACTGGGTTTGGCTCAACACGGGTAACCAGCTGGACAGTTCTCCTTGAATGTCAGACCCTCCCGAGATAATACATGCCGAGGAGAGGGAAGGAGCTGATCCTCCAGAGAGAGTGCCTGCAGCCGGCAGCAAATCCATGGGAGGCAGGATTATGAGTGCACCGTTACGAGATGGTGTCATGTCTGGCCCATGCCCAAGACTCCCGATTCCTCGAGTGCTAGAGTCAAGCTGCCAGAAATGCAAGTGCCTGGAATGTGCATTAAAATAAATATTTCCTCTCAGGTACTTCTTTCATCTAAGAGTTGCCAGCAAGGCCAGCAGGCCTACGATGCAGCCCCATGGTCTGGCTTGGGATCTGCCTCCTGATCCAGAACCCGCTGTTGATTCCTCCAGAAACAGGACTGCAGCTTGACTGCAGAAACCCCGGCCCCTCGGCCCATGGGTATCCAATCCATGGGACATGAGCTCACTCCTGCCTTCCTGTGTGGTGCTCGTGACTCCAGAAGATGCATCCCGCTGAATGAGGAACTTTGGCCCCGCTTCCACGCTGAGAACCATATGGTTGGGTGCCTGATACATACCTGTATTATTTACTTGAGTTAATTTAGAAGGTGCGAATCTACCTTGCCTTCTGCTTATGACTAACGGAGCTAATTACATCTCTCTGATTAGGTCCATTCTCCACTGCACTGCCGGCACTCAACGCATTACACATGCCAAGATGCTCTGATCAAAGAGCAACTTCTGGTTATTTGGATCCCTTATTAAAAATAGTACGGTGGCCTAATTAGGCACAACTGGTGCATAGCTGGTGTAAGCGCTCTAAGGCGGTTACTGTACCATTCTGCAGCATATATTGTTGCCTCCTGACTGCCTGAGTTAATTTGTCTGCGGTGATAATCTGGTTATCGCTACTGCTTTTGGTCTCTGTAATCCACCCTGTATGTAGTTGCAGCTGTGTTGACATGGCCGCAATGTCTGCAGCCATCCAAGATGCTGCAATTGTATTTTCCATGCACACACCTAGATCTTCTAGTCAGACTTGAATTCAAGTCCCTCCACCAGCACAAACCCTTGCTATTTGAGCTAAGGGAGACTCTTCTTTAACTCTCAGCAGTCTAGGGTTGATGGTATACAGTTGTCTCATTCTATTTTGATAGCTATGGCATGCACACATGCCATCAGGTTATTGCAGTGGTCCTCATGAGTCTTTCTTCTTAGGTAACCAGCAGTAGTGAGGACTAAATGACATGACGGTTTGATGGTCATGGCATTAGTTGGGATTTCTTGACAGGGAACGATGTGTTGAGGTATGAGGTGCAGAGACAGCCAGTCACCAGCCCTGTGCTGCATTTGGAAGGAAGCCATCTGGCATTTTCAGTGAGCTTTCTCTCTGCTGCTTCACAGCACTCATCTTGCAGAAACACTGCATTGCTGGAAAAGATTGATCATTGTACCTCACCACACAAATATGGGTAGGAGCTCTACAAATATCACGTGGCTGAATAAGCGACGGGGAGTTTTGTGCCCCAGCACCCTGGGGCCAAGTAGCTACCTTGCGAGCTGGAACTGCAGGAGGAATAGCAGGCTTGAAATGCAATGCTCCAAAATTGAAAGGCTCGATGAACTGTACTCATCAATATTTCTCACGCGATTGCTAACACATTCGTTTGACAGGCCACATGGCTCATTTTACAAACAATGCTCAAGCTTTTTGCTTTTTTCCCCAGCCCCACTTTAGGCTGTTTGTCAGACACTACATTAATGTTTTACCCTTTGTTGTCCCCTGTGGTTAGCTCGTATCTAGCTCCAGGGCCCGTGAGCTGCATAAGGAGACAGAGCTTTGCTTCTGGTGGGCTCTTCTCACCCTTCCAGGATTTCAAATAGGCTGGCACTGAAGTAATATTAAACACAACAAATGCAGAACAGAGTTTCTGATCATATAGTGCAGCATGCGTACGGCGCCTAGTGCAGTGTGCTCTGGTAACTGGGATTGGCAGGTTATCACCCCACCACAAAGCGTGATTAAGAAAATGATACTAAGACTTAAAAAAACCATGCAAGGTCAACAACGCTCACATCCCTCCAGTGTTTCCTTCCACTGCCCCATTCTTCTGTAGATAAGAATTTGCTTTCTTGCACAATGGCACAGCGAATGCCTCCACTATAAAACTATTTCACCAGCCTTTTGGTCACTAATGGCAGGTATGTGCAGCTGGTGCAGAGGAAGAGATTACCTTTCGCTAGCTAGCCTAGGTGCTAATTCCCAGGAGCTAGCACAAGTAGTAGGTGCTCTCTGTGCTGCTGCAGCTTCCCTGTCCTCATTACCTGAGCTAAACAGTGTCAGTCTAGTCGCGGTGTGCTTACACACGCTGCAGTCACACCGGCTGACCCAAGCATACGGCTTCTCTCTGCTGGAGGCTCTCCAGAGTTTGCAGCCTCGATTACAAACAGCTCTTTGTAACCAATGCTCTGAACCCGGTGGCCGGCATGAATCTCAGCAGCGCTTACTTACAAGAACATGGATTCCCAAAGTATGTTGGTTTATAAAACAAAGTGGCTGGGCATGCTGGCGGCCCTGGGGTTGATTTATATTCAACGATCCAAAGTATATAAAAATGTCTTGCACTTATGGATGTGCTGAGGATGCACAATGAATGTGCTGAGGATGTCTGGTTGGGAGGCAGCTGAATGAAAAGGACCCTGGCGGAGGTTAGATGCAGGCCCTGCGTTGACTGCAAAGGGGCTGCCAGGTGGTTAAGATTAAGCATGTGCTTCAGAGGTTGGTTGGATCGGGACCAGAGTTCTCAGTGTTACCCCGGATGGAGAAGCTATGTGGAATGAGCGGTTGTATCCTCGGTGGGCTGTGAATGAATACAAGGGAAGGGTGATCCGATTCCACCTAGTAGGTACCTACCTAGGTGTCGAAGTGTTGTCTTCTTCCTCCCTCCTCTTAGGTTAACAACTTTTCAGGGACTTGACCAGGATGAAATAACTCCCCTTTGCTGCTGAATGCCGCCCTCTTTCCCGCTGCTGTACGAGGTGCTGAAATAAAATGAAGAAAGATGGTTATTTATCATTTATATATTGCAGCACCCCTGGGATCCAGGCAGGGACCCACTATGCCAGATGCTGTACCCACGCCCCACTCGTAATCCAGCAAAGAAGAGAAGTTCTGCGGATGCTTTTATTTCTGTGTTAGCCCGTCTCTCAGTTTGAGCATTAGGCCAATGTCCAAATCAATTCTTATTTCATCCAAGCAAATCAGTCTGTCTCAAGCTGGATGCTTGCTGTGTTTGACACACCCAGGGGAGCTGAGCCTACCACAGCCTCCTATTTGCTTTCTAAAGCCTCTTGTTCGTTCTATAGCTTGTGTTGGCCCAAGGTGAGTTGTTTCAGCTAGTAGTGGCCGCACCAATGTTTCACTTTGGCTACTCAAGTTAAAAAAACAGAGACTAAAAACACAGCCTGAGACTGTGATGGACAAGTGTGGGATGACATAGTGGTTACTATTCCCAATATATGGTGACCCAGGTATTTTAGAGCCTTGTCTATAAGTCTGGGTTCACAATGGTATGGGAAAAGAAGGGAGTTGCAGAGCACAAAAGGTTGTCAGTCATTAAGAAATGGGCTGCAGTGTTGTATGCCTGCTATGGTACCAGCCAGAAGCGAGCTCCACTTCTCAGTGATGTTGGTTGTTGCTGTGTCGGATGCAGCTCTGAGCTGTATCTGCATCTCTGCGGAGTGAAGATAAACTTACCGCATAGTGACCCTTTGCTAGCTTACAAACCTGGAGACCCCTGCCTGCAAGGTTCCATAGAAGCACACAGATTTATTAGTAATAAACAGGAAAAAATGATTACTTTCTATGATCAGGAAAATTTCAAGTTGTTAAAGGAAAACGCACGATAAACACGTGCTCCCAGCTCCCTGTTTCGGTATGCAGAATTCAGAGCATCTTCCGAGGAAGCATGTGAGCACCTGCTAGCAATATCAAGAAATAAATCATAAGGGACTTGCAACAGACTTGCAAGGGAATGGTAAATGCGTTCCTAGAAGCTCTTTATAAAGCGGATCCTATTTGCACCAGTCCCTTGCTCCGCTTAAAGATGCTCTGAGCTCTGCAGGCTGAAATGGAGGCATACGAGCAACTTCTGAATAAAGCTTGTGTGTTTTTCGGTGCTGGCGCCATCCTCCAGCAGTGAGAGCTTGTTCTGAGAATGCAACAGATGCAAGTTCTGTTCCTGGGTCTGCTACTGACTTGTTTCCATGACCTTGGCAAGTCCCTTAGTTTCTTGGTGCCTCAGTTTCCCCATCAGTACGATATGCCTAGTGATACGTACCCAGCCTCAGGATACATTTTGCAGTCTTTACCATATAAGTGTCAACGATTCTTACTCCCCAAGGACAGAATGCGGCTGATCAGCCGTTAGGATACCAATCCCTTCCCTTCCTCTTGTAATAATTTCTGGCTTTAAAACTGAACCTAAGTCATTTAGGGCTAATACAGCTGGGATTGGAGTCAAACCAGGTCACAGGCAAGCCCATAATCCAGAGCAAGGCTATTTAGGGCTAGTACAGTCTGCCTGTGCCTCTGCCCACTTGTTTGCAGGCTGCCTATGTGGTTCTGCGGTAGTGTGAGTTATGGCTTCAGAAGATTGGGAGGGAGCAGAGACTAAGTAGCTGAGGATGAATAGCGTTTTTTTCCGCAGCTTATTAAGCCAGTAATAAGCACCTTGCTGTGTTACTTTTGGGAGCATGTTCTGTGGCCGCAGAGGAAAAGATTGCTAATGCGTTTATTTGCACGTTACAGCTTGGAAAACTGCTTCATTTGTACTTCTTGCCGTTCCACTCAGGGTCTTGGTATTGTCAGAGCAGAGCCTGCTGAAAGCAAGGAGAGAAGCACTTTCCTCCCTGTGCCTATCATAGGTAATCCCCTCCCCAACTTGCAGACAGCTTCCTCACCCCTCCCCTCAAATAACAGAGACCTCATCTCCACGGCAGCTTTCCCAGTTCTAACTTGGGGAACCAGAGAGAAACTGGGCATGGCCTGGCTAGAAGATGAATTCATGTTCTGACCTTGTGGCCAGGAACAGTGCCATTCAGACCATCAGGACCATAACCTTGACCTGGGAAGGGCTTGACATAAGTGATACGTCCCTCTTGCCTCTGCTTTTGCAGGTTCCAGATATTTTCTAAGATTGGAAATGCACATATAGATTGTAAAGTAATTTCCCATGTGGCCACATGCAGTATTTTTGCCTTTGCACCTTTCCGGATCACAGCAAACTCAGGCAGGAGTCTAGGTCAATGCCCCATACTACTCTGCACATGCACAGGTGGGCGCAAGGGCTTTGGGGTCACTCTTTCCCCACCCTATGGAGACGGGTGAGACTGAGCAGGCAGTGGAGCAGAGCCAGGGCAGGGAGAGCAGTAATCTGTGCCAGGAGCAGGGAGGAATCAAGCATGGAATTGGGACCCTCTTGGATGAAATCTGGTCCTTACTCCGGCTTTAGGCCAATTCAACTCTGGGCTGCCCTTCTAACTCTGATCTAGTCCCAAGCCAGGCAAGATTTGTAAAACTTTGCATTGAGATGCAGAATTTGATCTCACCTTGCATTCCCCCATCACCAAATCATTGCATCACCAATGGGATTTTGGCAGGTAGCCTTCATTCAGAGCTGGGCTTGCTTAATGAGGAGGCCTATAACCAACTCTTGAGTCACCATTTCAGAAAAAAAAAGTTTGATACCATGATCTCCAGGCAATTTTACTTCAGGGATTTCCAGCCATTCGTGGGAAAAATCCACTAGGAAGTGACTGCGTCTTCCAGCATTGATTGTTTTACATGCTGCACCATTAGATGAATGAGGAAAGAGATAAAACCATATTGTCATGGGGGAAATGGTATTTCATGCAACATGTTGAAGTCCTTCCTATCTCAAAAATATGATTAACATTAAATCTGCCATTTGAGATTATCATGTACTTCTCTACAGAGACTTTTGCATTTGAAATATGAGTGGCCATTTGAGTTATCCTGTTTATACTAAACTCTGTGGTCCCTCCCTTTACCTGTACCTATCTGTAAAAGATATTTTTGTATGTTTAAAGATTATTGTAGTATTATTTGTATGCTTAAACATAAAGATGACAGCATCAAGGGTTAGGTTTTTTAAAATGGAAAATAAACATTTTTTCACAAATACATTGCTTGAATAAAAATTCAAGTCCATTTGACGTTTGTTCATACCCTCTAATGCAGCAATGGTCAGCTGATGGCAAAGTGAATGAATCCAGTAGTTTTCACAGAAGTCACTTTTTTTTTCAGGTTTCAAAATGTTGAGAGACTTTGAATTTTAATTAAAAAAATATAACAATTGGGATTATTCTTACAATAACATGAAACTACCTTCACAAGCCCCATATTTTTACCAACTCTCCTTTGCAGCAAATTGCAAATATTAGAAAAGATCCATGGAAGACAGATATTGGATTTATGAATGTGTTATGATAGATGTTATGAGCAGAGAGAGCTAGTTAGCTTATAAGGTGCATCTCTCCCCTGCCTGCTAGACGTTCATTCAACTAAAGTATGTAAATCATATTAGATAATCCAAGTGCCCTTTCAAAATGAGCCAGTACTGTGTCCTTCACATTCTGCATGTTCACCAGGAAAGATGGAGGAAGATAGCTTGAAAGGTCTCAGGACAGTAAGGCATATTTAGAAAACTTTTCCGTTTCCAAAAAACTTCTTCCAGGAGCTGTGCATTTCAGGCTCCATCGAGTCAGTTGCTGGTAGCAACACGGTTCATACCCACTTGCAAAGGAGTACTTGGTCTAGGCGGTGGTTCTCAACCTTTTTTGTCCCCGGATCCATTTGAAAACATCAATGGCCAGTCCCAACCCAGTGCCACTCACTCCCGACCCGCTGCTTCCCACCCGCCGGCCCTAGCCCCGCAGTGTGTGGGGCAGGGGGTGGATGTGTGGGGCAGGGTGAGGTGTGTGCAGAGCCTGGGGGGCTGGGACTCTGCCAGCCTGCCAGGGAAAAGGCATTGGTTTCCTCCGTTTCTCTGCTTTAAAGGAGAATCCATTTTAAAAGTTTGTTGATCCACTTTTAAAATTTGCTCGTGACCCTTCTGTACATTCTTGCCACCCACCGGTGGGCTGCAACCCACGGGTTGAGAACCGCTTGTCTGGAGTATGCAGTAGAATAATTGAGCACTAGAGGGAGGTTCAAAATAGCTATTTCAGAGACAAAGTTAATGCAAAGGCCCTTTCTGCCTTTTTTTCCTAGTGCCCACCCGGAGAGAAATCAAAACCGATAATGCAGGTGTCCTAGCCAACATCTCAGCCATAGGGTCTCAGATGAAGCCAGGCTGCGTGCAACCTATTGCTAGGTGCATAATGGTGGCCATGTGCACTCGCGAATCCCAGTGCTGCCAATACCTACATCGTTACCTGCCACAGCAACTCCACACCCAAAGCTTGTCCAATTTTCATGAGAAGGCTGAGTGCTCCTGGAAACTTTGGGAGCGGAGGTCTTGCCAGGCTGTTGTGGAGAAGAGCCAAGAAAGCTGCTGACCATGAGGTCTACGCACTGCTGCTGGGGACAGCGAGGGCGGGGGTGGGAGGAAGGGGTGGGCTACTATCTGCAGAAGGCGAGGTGATGATATTACAGCTACTGCCTTTGTGAGCTGCAGTTTCTCCCCCTCCTCTCTTGCCTGGCAGGCTAGACTCCTGATCCACAAGGCTCTTCGTCTTTCTGTCTGCTCAGGATGAGTAATGTTTACGCTCATTTATTTAATCCCTGCTACCTTAAGATGTCCTCAGGCCAACAGTAATGTCGGATCAGAGATTAATAGGGGGCTTAAGAGCAATAAAAACAGAGGGCACAATGTAGGGCCATTCACCCTCAGTACAGCCAGCGCAAGAAACCCCGTAGTATCGAAGAGCCCAAACACACTGACTTATTTATTCATTTCGGGGCTGCTCCAAAGCAAATCGAAGTCAGTGGCTCAGGGCCTAGGAGGGGAGCCATCTCTTTTCTAGTGCATTGCCTTCAGCTGGAGCAGTCAGCTGCTGAAAATAAATTGGGGAAATTCCACCAGTGCCTTGCCCCCGCTCTATTTTCCTTACCTGACCCGGCCTTGGACTCTCCTTCAAGGGATTATTACCAGGTACAAGGGTGCAGAGCTTGTCCCAAGCCATCAAGCAGGTGTTTTCGCCCCTGCTTAATAGCAATGTAGGCTTTTCCCTACAGTGGCAATAAGAGTAGGGTTCTGGTGTCCTATTTCAGAGGAGCCTGCAGTGGTATTGCTTCAGTTTAGGCAGATCGATCAAAGCGGGGTAGGTGTAGAAGTGAAGGATGAATGCAGGGATAGCTATTGAGACTGAGAAGCCCATATGAAGATGTATGCCTTCATATAAGACCATGTGGCAGGATAGATGGCTAGGAGTATTCGAGGATGGATGGGCAGAGTGAAGAGTTCCCGGCTGCTCATCCTGTGCCCAGACCACGAGGACAAAGGCTATGAGCCACTGCAAAACAGGCTTTACTCAGAAGTAATATAGACCACCTGGGTCTAGATGTGCTGATTTCCCCCATCTCGCACACGTTATTCTTCAGCATCTTGTATTGAGAACCAACCGCAGCTCAGGACTGGCTTTATCAGATGAAAATTTCCATCTCCCCTCAAGCTCCGTAGCACGCGGTGCTGAGACGGGGCGTGAGCGTGGCGAATGGTGCCTGGGCACGGCGTCGCTGAGGCTGCGCTGCCGATGGGCTGTTGGCTCACCAGGCACGTTGGCGCTTTGTCAAAGGCCTCACACAGAGAGTGGGTACGGCTCCCGCGCCAGCTGTTTGTTTATCCATTTCTCCAAGGTGCGTCTGGGTAAACTCCACGGGCCTGCGCGTGCGTGCTTGCACACACACATGCACACTGCACGTTCCTCCAGGCTCAGGGGATTTGTGATGCCACCTCATGGCAAGGCAGCCCAGCGTGGCGAGCACAGCTGGAGGCACCAGCTGTGTCCTGGAGCTGGGAGTCCTGCTGGTGGTGCCCCAGTGTCATGATTAAGATGCCAGACGGCCCCAGGGGTGTGATGGACCCGTGGGCTTCTCCGTGTAGTCCTTCCTTGGGACACTCGCGTGTCAATCCTCAACACAATGCGGCTTTGAGCGTCCCCTTGTCCCTTAGCTTTGCTCTCCCCTTTGCCTCCCCTGGCTCCATCCATCACGACATGGGTGGCAATACCCTATCCAAGCAGACTTATGCCTTCCTGTTGTTAGATTATTCTTGGCAGTCCCTGCACTCCTCATAATTAGCTCTCTAAGAGGGCTAAGAAAGATCAACACAGGTTATGCCATTTTGTCTGCGAGGCAGGAGGCAGAGGGGAGGTACAACGGGAAAGGAGCAGTGGCCTGTGGAAGTCTAGGGAAAGGAGCCCCCTTTCATTTCAGTCCGCACTGGAGCTGACAGGGGGTTATCGCTATCAGAGCAGCAAAAGTGTGAACACCATTAGGGGAGACCTGCCCAAAGCAGCTAACTGGAGTACAGGAGGAGCAACATCGCAGTGCCCTGATGCTACGTTGTTCCTAAGTGACTGTTGCTGTTATAGGGAGTGACATGTGAATAGACCGTATGTTAAAGGAATGTCGATTAAAGGGTGTTGCTGTAAACAAGCATCGGCTGTACAAGTCATAGCGTAGCCACTGCCGCTGGGAGCTCAGCGTGGTGTAGCCAACCAGGTATTCACCCAGCTTCTGAGATGGGTTTTGTAGCCAGGCTGGAGTTCCTGCCTCGCACGGCCGCACAGAAACCAAGCTCGGCAGCTTAAAGCCAGCTTTAGTTAGGTCTGTCCAAGCTGTGGTCATGTTTCTTTGGGTTCAGCATAGCCTTGAAGCAGAGCTGGAGGAGCAGGGGTTAATTTAGCTGCATGGAGGCTCTAGGGTGCTTGATGAAGCTGCCGCCACAGCTGTTCTGTGCTCTGGAGGAAATAAGGTGGATTATAACGTGTATTCGCTGGCAGTATCCAGTAGGTCACCCTGACTCCAGAAGGGCTTATCTGGCCTAAAAGAAAATCATGATCAAGCTCTAATAATAAGATTCATAGAAAGATATCAAAGGACCCAGCAAAAAAACAGTGTGCTCACCATCGCAAAGCCACATCTGTGCCTTCGCAGTGAAGGCCAGCCCAGCATCAGCACCATTTACCTCCACTTCAGCACCCTTAAACCCTAAAGTGGCACCTAGTATGTCTTGTGCTGCACGTGTTTTCCCCCTAGCTCTTATTGTGATTATGTTTGTCATTGCCACAGCAAACCCTCTGCCCCCAATTCTTTCAGTGGCCTTGGGCAAGTCCCTTTGCCTTCTTGTTCCACAATTTCTAGGGTTCAAGACGGGGATTATAAAACTAACCTACTTTCAGGCTGTGCCCAGGATGGAGGGGGTTCCTGCCTGGTCTTCTGTTGACTTCTGTTGCAAAAAGCTTTGCTTTTTTTTTTTAACATGCATAATATGCATAACATTTGTCTAGAAAGTCCTATAGAAATGAATAGGCAATGGGAGCTTTCTATTATTTCAACCTGATTTCTGGGCTCAGCAGCAAATTACAACGCCTCTCCTGTTGGTCTGGATGTGCTGGTTTGTATATTGGGGAGCCCTGCCCATTCTCCACACATCCCCATCTTCTCATCATCCAGTTGTTCTAGTAAGCAGGCATGCCTGCCTCCTTCTGTGCATGTAGATCCAAAGTACAGGCAATCTGTGCACTGGTATCCGTTACTCCCTGAATGAACATAGACCGGGGTGGGCAATTAATTGGGCCCACAGGCCACATAGGGAGTTGCCTGCAGCCCCATCCAATCTACCCAGCCTGTGTGAGTCTTGCCTCTGGTGGTGGGTGCAGGGCGGACCGGCTGGGGTGCCCAGGTAGCAGGGCTGGGTCTAGTGGTGGCAGCTGCCGGAAGGAGCCACCACTACTGGGGCTGCTGGGAAGCAAGCGTGGCCTCCTTACCACCCTACTGCACACCCAGGGGTGGTGGGACCAGTTGCATGCACCTGCTCCCTGCGCTTGGGCTGGGTGGGACTGAGGGACCCACCATGGGCCAAACAAAATCCCTTGGTGGGCCAGAACCAGTCCATTGTTCATATTTTGCCCACCCCTGACACAGACCACGTTACCCTTTTCCCCTACAAATTGTGTGTCTAAGGGCCAGAACATGCTAGTGGGTGATCATCAGAAAGCATAAGCCAAAGCTCGACCTGAAGAAGCCACAGGCCAAAGCCACAAGCATTACTAATGGAGTAAATCAAATGCAGAGTGAGGTTCTGTACCACTTTTCATCTCCTGCTCTCTCCAAACATTGAGTCACACGACATTCTTGGGAGAGTGTTTGGAAACAGCATGCCCATTTTACAGATGGGGAAAATGAGGCACAAAAAGAGAGAGGGAGCAATCAAACAGAATGCCCAAAGCCTACATCAGTGGGAATCAGTGGTAGATCAGGGCTGGGACTCTCCTGGCTCTTAGTCCTCTGGGGTCCTTTGCCCTCGTATTTGAGGAGATGAATTAGCTATCCTCTTGCCAAACCAGGTGATGTATGAAATCATCGTTTCGCTGTCAGTATCTCCGATATGTCATGGCATAATGCAGTTAATTGGCTTGGCCGACTTGCAGTTTCACACATAGCAGCTCACACGTTACTAAGCAAACAAGTGTAATCCAGTAGCTACAGTTCTCTCAAAAATGAGATCATGTCCCTTCTGACTCTTAACACAGCATTTCTGTTCTGTGCTGGCCTGACCCCTGGGCGAAAACCGTCTACTTGTCTTATGCCACTCGAGTGGCAAGGGGGGAAGAGCTGGAAGGAACCAGAGCTGAGCTTTGCAAGTGAAATAATCCCAAGTAAACCCAGAGCCAAAGAGTTTAACCCTAGAACTTAACCCACTTTCCATGCCGTGCCTTCAAAATCAAGACAAAATTAGCCAGCTGGCCTAATACCTAGGCAAAGGCATCACTTGCATCTTCGAACTAGACTGCGTTCCTGCCTGCTCTCATGATTTCATCACAAGATCCGGGGTTTCTCTTCAGGCTCCAGCATCTAGATGTAGGAGGACAACGAAGCATCCATTGAAAGACAAGGAAACCAATACATTCCTCGTGGTTGCAGACAACAGAGTGACAATACGAATCCCAAAGCTTCCAAGGCTGGACCGAAATTCCTCCCTGCCCTGCATTTTATTAACTTGAAAAATCCTGTGATTGTAAGACAATTTTGGGGTGGAGGGAGGGGCTGGCTGTGATTTTACAGGGCGCAGCTTCTTATCTATCGCTAGCATGTGAGTGTTTTGGTTTTGCTTAAAAGAAAACCGGACCACCATGGTTCGGTCTGGTGTTTCCTACATTTTCTGCCACTCTGCCCCTCTGGCAGGGAAGTCTGGTCTGCATTGGATCTGTCTGCCGTGTGTGTCAAACCTCCCTGGCGATCCGCTTGTGGAGTGATGCCCTAGCTCTCTGAACGACCTGCTCGATCTTCTCCTGGGTGTTTAGCTTGAAATTGTATCACTCATGGCAGTGAGAGCTTTGCTGGTGACCTTATGTAGACGGGTCCCTCGTGAGTAACCCATTTGTCCCTATGGGAGGGAAGAAGTCATAGACTCAGAGAGAAGCAGGAGTGGAAAGGACATCCATAGATCATCGTGTCCAACCCCTGCCTGAAGCAGGGTCGTTCCTATCCAAGCTGCCCTATAGAAATCCATAGTCTAGCCTTTTAGAAAAACTTAGCATGAATAGCTGGCAAGGGGGTGGGGAGGGCTGGGAGGTGGGCAATGGAGCTGAATGGCAATGAATGGCAAGGGCAGATGACAGTGGGCACATCTACTCGAGACACTACGTCACTACAGCGATGTAGCATCAGCGAGCACGAACCGTGATGCCGCCAATACTCCACAATAGTACTGGCTGAACGACCCATGCGGCACCAGGACTGTGTTTTAGCAAGTACTAAATTCTTGTGCAGATGGGTGCACGTGTAAACGCGCCCAATGGGGCATATATATCTGTGAGAAGGAGAGAGAAAGCAAGCTAGTGTATTTAAACTTCAAATGTACTGGCAACAAAACCATGCCAATGAGTGACCTGATAGCCTAACATCCCTCTGATTGCTTGTGTTGCATATTGTAACCCTTTCTCTCACTTTTTGAGTTTCTAGACCATGAGCTTTCTAGACTGGGAGCTCGCTGGGACAGAGAGTATGTGTTTGAAAAGTGCCCTATTGCATTTTAGATCCAGCCTCAGTAGCCCTTTCACTAGCATAGCTCAAAGTCTGGACCCTTTTACATGGAAAAAAGAAGGATTACTGCATATAAGCATCTATGTAACAAATATGAGGTTTTGGAGAAAGGGACAGTGAAAGACAGTCCGCTGTTGTAAACTAATCTGGCTGCTAGTTCCCTTTCTGGCTGTTAGCTCATTTGTCATTTTGTCCTGTTCTGTTGCTATATCAATATGACAACATGGTCAAAGGACACGTGGTATATAAAGGTGAAAGAGATGACACGAGACATATCTTGGTGACAACCCTGGGATGTGGTGAATGATGTCAATCAGCTGATTGATTACCTCGCAGTTGCTCCAGTAATGGACTGAGCAGTGTTTCCTCCCCTAATGTTTCTTGTGTCCCCGTTGCCTCCAGGCCCTTAGTTTAACATATCAAATGAGTGAAACCTCTTCTCATAGCCTGTCCTGGTAGCTGGAAGTCCTTTCTGCCTGTCTGCCAAGAGTGTATAGATGGGCTCCAGGTGGGAAATACCACCTCTCCAGGTGGCTGCGAGAATGATGCTTTGTTAATGGTCACATTAGAAGAATATAGGACAGCCCCCAGGTAAGGCATGTTAGATGAAATGAGTCAGTGTGAGTACTCGCCTAGAGCAGGGGCTGTTGGCTTCGAATGCAATGCAGCATGGAGCGATGACAGTGATTTTGTAACACCAAATGTGTCACATCTTTCCCGCGGGCCATGGTACCAGTTGTGAGGAAGTAACGCATTTGGACAAGGGAAGGCCTGCCTCTTCATTGTGTTTGCTCAAAGCAGAAAATGCCCAGGGAGGCCTGGCAAGCTCATCTTATCACTAGCGGTCACCTGTGTTTGCAAGACAGCCTTTGTAAGCAGGGCATGTACTTGAGCGAAACAGTGTCAGCTGCATTCAAAGCACAATGTACAGGGTACAAGATACTCTGGCAAGATAATGTAGAGCAAAATAGACCCAGGTATAGAGCTAGGTTCGAAGTCACTGGCATCCAACTGGCTCCTAAGCCCTCCCAGCCCAGCTGGACAATTCTCTCGTGTTCCCTTTGACAAAACTCAGGAATGGATGACTCGTCTTGACCCGCTGGTTGTGGATGGCACTGGAGACTGACTCTGCTCTTTGCTTCCAAGGGCCCATCCACACAGAAAGATTTACAGGCACTGCTCTGCCCTGATGGAAGCTGGCAAACAGATAAGTGATCTGGCCAGGATTGCTTGACTTGGGGGGAAGAAGATGGCATCCCATCTCCCAGTTTTAGAGCTAAAAAAAAATCCTGATTATTTTTCTTGCCCCAGTCAGGGCTTTGTGGCCTACTTACTTGCAAATGGGGCCATTTCTTCCATCTCGCCACCGCACCCAATACAGAATGGCTGTTGGGTGCACGGGAGCACTGGGCAGAGGCTAACACATCAGCTCCTGTCACTTCCCATCCACATAGTGAGTGATTCACACTAACTTAGTCTACTGGGACCCCTTCACAGCCTGGGACCTGGCAAAACTGCTTTGCCCCTAGAATTGGTTAAAACATACAGAGCATCACAGTACCAGGATCACGCTCAGTCACTAATTGTGCACCTGGGACATGGCCTAAAAAACTGTAGTGAATGATACCTGGTGAAAAGCAGCAAGGGGTGGAAGGACCTGGAACTCAGCATAGCTTTAATGTGGAATATAACTTTGCCTGTCCTGTCTGGAAGAATTCCTGCTGAGCGTCTGTAGGAGTATGGACAGAGCGAGTGGGGGCAGGAAGGAGGAAAGGGATCCTCCTTGGAAGTGAATTTGGACCAGGGTTCGTGTTATCTCCCATTGGCTCCTTGCCTTGCATCACCCAGCTATAGGAACACAGCTGGAAGCTGCTACGATTTGGATACCAGCTATTGCTTAACTCCTCCTCATGTCGCAGTTCTCACATATCAAGGCCAAACTATCAATGGGAACAGCACAGATGGAACAAGAAATTATCAAACCCGTGATCACATTCCTCATAGCAATTACTCATTCCTCCATTCTCCTTCCACATGTACCAGAACTCACTGGAACTTGATCCAAAAATTTTCCCTATGAGCAAAGCCATTGAACCACCGCAACCCCAACCTCCCCTGAGTCTCTTCCTCAGTACAGTATCACAAGTAGCCTGTAAGGCAGTTAATCCACTCTGGGTCCATCTACCCTCAAGTTTCCTTCAAGCAAACTCACACTGCTTCCCTAATAAGTGAGCGAGGTCAGTCTCTACTGCATTGTGCAGTGTGGATGTGCCCATAGTCCTTTGAGGCCAGTTCCTACCATAACCTGCTTTCGATCAGTTTTGAAGGGGCACTTTATTTTGGGTTTGTCCTCCACCGCATGAACAGAGGGAACAATGTTAAAAACATGAGAGAAGGCTGAGCAGGAATCATGTCTCAGCGTGAAGCTTTCCAGCGCATGAGGGAACATGATGGTTTTTACCACTGGGAAAGGATGGGAGGCAAATTGCCGACAAGCACTGAAATGTCAAAAGATGATGAAGAGTTTTGTACCATTTATGGAGGCTCGGAGTGGAGTAAACAGGAAAGTAAACGTCAGACAGAGAAAGAATCTGCCTTGGCAGTGGATTGCCTCCAAAGGCCTCTGCTCACATTCTCCCAATGAGGATGATTAATTGCGTACTCCATGCTGACTTTGAGCCCAGTTTCCTACAAAGCACACAGCACAAGCCTACCTTGCCCCCAAAAGCGTAGTGCATAGGACAGGCTCACAGCCTAGAGGACAGCAGGTAGATCAGGCTATGAGTGCATGACCAAGTTACTGCAAACTATACTTAGATAGGAAGGGACAGAGCACCAGGCACCCTATACTAATTGCCTAGATACAGGCTCCTAACCTGTGATAAATGCAAAATAGCTCGCTCCACTTTCACTGGGGGGTTAGCCATGGACACAGTTATCAAGAGGGAACTGATGCATCTCGGTGACTTCACTGAGTAGGCTTCATGGCAAACTACCATTATAGCCCTCTTCCTTGGGTGATAGTATTGATATATCATGTATCTCTGACTGGATACCTGTGAATTGCTAACTAAAATACACACATGCAACTCAGGGAATGGAAGTGAGGACCTTCTGCTGAAGTTATGAAAATCTCTGCCAGTTGAATTAAGGGAACCAGTTTGCCATGTATTGCTACAAAAAAAGTCAATAGTATCCTGGGATACATTACAGCATGCATATTAGTCACAGGGATGGATGCTTCCACTCTGCTCAGCACTGGTGAGGCCTCACCTAGAGTACTGGACACTGTAGTTTGAGAAAGATGTGGACAAGCTGGAAAGAGTCCAGCAGAGAGCAGCAAAAATGATTACAGGTCTAGGAACCATGACTAACAAGAAATGGTTGGATGAACCTGGAGTCTTTGGTCTGCAAAAGAGAGACCCGGGGTGGGGGGGAGGTGTTTTCGATAACAACTTTCAAATTCATGAAGAGTGGGTATAGAGGATGTGTCTGTGGCCACAGGAGACAGGGCAGGCATAGTCTTAAATTGCAACAAAGTTGGAGTTTAGGAAGAACTTCCTAAGTATGATGGCAGTTAAGAACTAAAGCAGATTTCATAGATTTTATAGACATCAGGGCTGGAAGGGACCTTGCGAGAGCATCGGGTCCAGCCCCCTGGACAAAGGGCAGGAAGTCAGCTGGGGTCACATCACCCCAGCAAGATAAGATTCAAGTGTTTCTTGAAGGTATCCAGAGTAGGAGCTTGCACCACTTATGGAGGAAGACTATTTCAGACTCTGGAGACTTGGACGGTAAAGAAGTTTGTCTTCATGTCCAGTCTAAAACAGTCTTCCAGCAGTTTGTGCCCATTAGAAGATACCGAGAGGCCGTGGAATCTCCCGCTATAAAAGTTGTTTAAAGCAGGTTAGATCAATACCTGAGATGGCTTAAACAGGGCTGACTCTGCCTTGAGCAGAGGTTGGACTAGATGACTTCTTAAGGTCCCTTACAGACCTCTTTTTCTTGGTGACATAATCCCATTCGTACCAGATTAAGTCCGACTGCAAGCAGTAAAGGGCAGCCGTCTAGTCTACAGGCACCTATCACTCATATAGGACTGTGTGCATGGACAAGTGGCTTAACAATGTAGCCAATGCCCAGAGCAGGAGGGGAAGATGCAAAAGAACTTGGCTTTGCCCAAAGTAAATCAAGATGAAGTTCGTTCCAGGAAATATGTTTTCATTCATTGGAGAATGTAATTAGCCATGGAAGGAACTCTAATTACCCATTAAAAAGTCCCAGAATTCACATGACTGAGAACCAGATTCTTCTTTTGTTGTTTCTAAAGTAAACAGTAAAGGTTGAGGCAATTTTTAGATCGTCAGAGTAACAAACTGAAGAACAAAGAAGGATAAAGTTGATTTAAACTTTTGCTTTTTTGTTTTTTCTTAACAAGGTATGTCCCATGAGCATGTTCTGGACTTTTCAGCAAGTCTCCACTTGCTAACCCAGCTCCACAACTCCTTGGTGTTTTTAAAAACCCCAACCTAGTCTGTGCTGGTTTCTTGCTAGTGGTTTCCCAGGGTAGTCCTTGCAGACATACCAGTTGTCTTTTTGCCTTTCTGCTTTTTTTCGTACAAGGCCGGTATTCTGTGTGCTGGTAAACCAGCCACATCACAAGGCATGCTGTTTATTCATGGAAACAAGGGAGTGGAGAGTTCACCACGCGCAGTAACACATCTTGTACCTCCTCGTAAGGGCAGCTGAATGGAGGGACGACACAGGGTCCTATGCACTTTTCCTAGCTCTGCCACTGCTTAAATAATATTACTCAAAGTCAAGCCTTCAACAATTCAAAATTGAGTCCTTTTTAATCGTGAGATTAGCTTCAAAACCATTAGATTTTTTTCAAATTAATATGGAGTCCTAGTTTATATACATAATATATAGGTCTTTATGGTATACTCCTTGTTTTCAAGTGCTTTTTCTTCAAGTGTGAGGACTAGGAATGCACTTTTTCATCACCAAAAAACTGAGATGCTTGCATAATCTGAAGCCAACAGAATACAAGGTCCTAAGGAAAAAATGTTGAATAATAGCACGCCACTTGTGATCACGTTGAGAGAGCTGGCAAGACCACTCTGAGCAAATGGCTTCCTCCTCTGTCGCTCCCTCTGCAAAAGAGGCAAAAATAAATACTCACCTGCATCACAAGGGCGTGCATGTGAGGTTTAATGAAACTTAATGAAGCTTAATTGATGTTGTCAAAGCACTTGGAGATCTGGGATGGGATAAGATGCTTCCAAGCTGCAGAATGTTGCGATTTCCAGCTCAGACAAGTTTAGCACAACCCCTTTGTGACTGGACAGATAGAGATTTTCTGGGTAACTGCTGATTCTTGGCTATGAGCATCGCTGTTTGAGTCTTGGCTACAGCACTGTCTAAGACAAACATCCTGAAGCTGGTGACCACATGCAGAACTCAGATCAGCATTCACATCTGCCTTTAGTTGCAAAAACTACCTACGTTAGACATAAAGAGATATTTGAGTTCCTACGGATAAGTATCCAGGGAGGGACAGATCTTGGGATTTCTGATGCCCTCTGGAGCTGGAGTTTTGACAGCAATTGAAGCAGGCTTTCTAGATCTATTGATTTTATTGTGTACAATACAGGGTCCCACACATGGCTGTAACATCACCCCAGGCGAATACCTGTTATGTGTGAGAGTTGGGATCATTAGCATGTTACCTTCCCTTCTTTTCAACACAGCCCTGGGAAGGCCAGATGCAAAACTGCTGCTCAAGGATGAAGATAGGGATAGTATGGGCAGCACTTGAGGGCTATGAAGCATGCCAAATTCAGGAGCCCATCATTTCAACTCGAACATCTGTTCCCAGCCTTGTTGAGTTCCTCGGGAGACGTTTTGCAGAGTGATAATTGTGCCCGTATCTGGAGCCAGTGAACATCTGGTAATCTCTGACTTATTCTAGCAAAGCCAGCGAAGGATAAGAAAAGACTGAGCCTGCGTAGCCAATGTGGTATCTTTCAAACCAGTGAAATAAAGAAGCTGTAAGGGAAAAATTACAGTTGAGGCATACAACCCAGGTGTCGAGCGCTTGTATTCATTGCAGAAACCGAGGCACTCTTTGCCCAGTTCAAGGCGGTAACCCCAGAGTCCTGGATAATTTCTACCCTGGGTAATTTTGCAATCATTGCATTTAAATTCTTTCTGCAATACCTTCTGGACCCCTCTCCTCCCATCTAGGGGGCTGCATGTCAACGGTGGGTGAAATGATTCTTGTGTCTGTGCTGTTAGATTCTGATACTGGTCTTCTGCTAAATTCTGAGCTAGTTGAGGAAACAAACACCCAAGCATCATTATTTCATGGTGCTAATGGGGCTGATTTTGAGGACACTCTTGTACTGAGGGTTGCTCTCTGCTTTCATCTCTGTAACTAGAGTCAGTTCTTGGTTCAGGGTTGCTTCCTGTGAGCCAGGCATTGGTCTGTGGCTGAGATCTCTGAGAGGTGGGACTGCTTCTTGTTTGCAGCAACTTATGTTGAAGGGCAAGTGTGTGTATGCATGCTGCCTAAAGCAAGTTGCACTAAGAAAATGCCTTGACTCCACATCATTCATTTTTCACCTCCCAGGTCTTGATATCTGCAACTTCTTGGGTCCTTCCTTCCTTTTCATGTCCTTGTGTAGCAGAATTCACAGATTCATTGGAATCTGATAGGGCCATGCCATGAGCACTTCTGCTATGGCCTGATATCCTGGGTGAGTAGAGGTAATATTGCTTTATAGCCCCAAAAGTGCTGAGACATAAGACAGCGAGGTTGTGGTGGCTTCCATCAAGCAAACATTGGGCTTGATTTCACCAAAGCCTGGGCTAAAAGTGGATAAAGGGCTATTACACAATGCCAGTGAAGATTGAACACTGAACAAATAGCTGTTTTTAGTCTTTGTGCAGTCATCCTCAGACAGGTAAGCTCAGTTTGTCTTGAGCACTGGAGATACCTCAGTCTGCAAATGAATATCCTTTTGTTCATACTTAAGATGGAAAGTTTGTTTTCAGACAACCCAGGTATCAGACAATTTGGGGCAACTAATTCTAATTTAAATTCCTGACGACGTGAGTGCTTATCCTACATCTCATATATAAAATCGGACGAAGCCTACGGTAATTCTAGCAGAGGTGCAGTGTCTACATGAGGATATTCAGGAGGATGAATCTGAATTGGCTAATAAATCCATGTGTAAACATTCTTATTCAAAATTAGTGACCATAATTCAATTTAGCTTGTTTCACTTGCATTTACCTTGCAGACTGTTCAGGTCACTGGCTGTCTTTTACCATGTTTTTGTATGGAGTCAAGTGCAAGGGACTTCGTGGTGAAGCCTGAGATTGTCATGCGAAGAAAAGACAAGAAGCCTGGAGGGTAATGCAAAGGCTATGTAATCTCCAGTGAACAAAAGGGTTGGTATTAATGGGTAATCTTTGCAGAGACCCTATGGAGTGAACAGAGCTTCCAGACTCAGCTGTGGCGTGAGTTGAGGTTCATGAGCGAGGGGCAACAAGCAGCCTCTACACAGCCTTGGCTGTGCACATGCTGGGGATAGGCGGAGAGCTCTCCAGCTACCCCTGCTGTCAACCCGACACCTTTCAAAAGTGTTGGAAAAACAAATCCAACCTTTCCTGTTCGTTTTGTTCTCGTGTTGATGAGCAGACGCCTCCTTCGGGGGCGGCGGGGTTTTCAGCGTGACGTGACACGTCATGGGTGTCTGGGCCGTTGGTTTGTAAGGGGCCCTGAAGATTTGCTCACTTGTTTGAAGTCTGTTCAGGCAAGAGAGTGTGATCCCGGATGAAAAGAAGTAAAGTCTTTATGCCTTGCTTCAAATCCTCCCCTAAAGCTCTCCTTGATGCCTACCAAAACCACTGGTTTAGAGCCCGGTGCAAAAAGCCCCTGTCTGGTGCTGACCAGTATTGTCTGATCGTCCCTTGAGCTCTCTTATCTGTCTCCATCCACCTGTTGTCTCTTGTCTTTAGATTTTGATTGCAAGCACTTTGGGGCAGGAAACAAGGTCTTTTTCTTTTCTGTTTGTTCTGGTCCATGATGTGGGCTCCTAACTGCTACTTTGATCACAAAAATAATGTTCAAAAGTATCGAGAGAATGCAGTGCATATGGAGGGTGGGAGTGTTGTTGGAGCTGGGATGGTCCAGGAAGTAGAGGAAGAAGGGCACTTGATGCCTGCAAGCTTATCTAACAGCTCTCCCAACTATAGAGTTGGGCCAGGAAACGATACCACAATGAATCCTTGTCTCTCGAGAATATTTTGGAAAGCTATTTAAAGGAGTGCACTGGAATCTACCATGCACCTTTACAGTGACCTTTCAAAATCCAATAAAAAGCCTTTAGGGCCTGATCGAAAGCTCAGTGAAGTCACAAGTTGGGATCTAACTTCCATGGCATTGAAGGAGGAGGCAAAAATAAATGCACAAGAACTGTTGGTGGCAACAGGAATCCTTGGGAATGGTGCACATCCATTAGTTATGCATTAGCTCCAGCACTAAGAGCCCTCCACTCAGACCAACAAGAGTGGGGTTTACCCAGGCCCCTAGTGTCCATGCTTTATAATGGATTGCGTGATATCTGGCCACCCACCTTCACTACATTGTATTTACCCATGTACAATCATCCCAATTGCTTCTGCAGGGAGGCTGGAGGAATATACTTGGTGGCTTTCTGCTCTAGTTAGTTAATCTCTTGGCTGCTGCTGCTGGAATGAACCTGTATCCTGGTCCCAGATGGTTCATCAAAGTGCAAATGAGGTAGAGCTGCCAACCTAGTGAGCAAATCCCAGCTGCATTTTGCGTGGCTTCTTTGCATGATCATCATACCTACCTCTGAAGTGTAGGTATGATGATCATACCTACATGTACAGAGGTATGATGATCATACCTGCACACACGGAGCCTCTCCCAGGCATGGTTTGGCCACAATGCACCTTCCAAACATACAAGACTTTGCATTACCAGCTCAGTTCTGGAGAGTCTTCTTGTCTGGGCCATGGATCTAGATTGGGACAGTATCATTCTCCTCCCTCCTGGAAATTAAAAACAGAAGATACTGAATAGGGATTTAATAGCAGCCTTCAACTCCCTGCAGGGGGGTTGCAAAGAGGATGGAGCTGGACTGTTTTCAGTGGTGGCACATGACAGAGCAAGGAGCAATGGACTCAAGTTGCGGCAAGGGAGGTTGAGGTTAGATATTAGGAAAAAATCTCTCACTAGGAGAGCAGTAAAGCACTGGGACAGGTTACCTAGAGAGGTGGTGGACTCTCCATCCTTGGAGGTTTTTAAGAACCAGCTAGATGCATAATCCTTGGCTGGGATGATCGAGTTGGGGCTGGTCCTGCTTTGAGCAAGGGGTTGGACTAGATGTGACCTCCTGAAGTCCATTCCAACCCTCATTTTCTATGATTTGTATACCAGGCTTTGCTGTCTTGCACGGCCAACCCTCATGCCCCACGTACAAATATCAACATTTGGTCTATGTGGGCAAAGGAGTAAGAACAACAGTTTATTGAACATGTGTCTCTTAGATGCATTGGATCCAGTTCTTCTAGAGACATCTCAACCCCCTCAGCAAACTCTGGGCTGAATCTCCTATTTCTTACTCAGGGCACAGCTCCCATTGAAGACATGAGGGGGTTTACCCGAGATCCAGGGTGTTTCCCTGAATAAGGATGGCAGAATGTGTGTGCTTCTGTCCCTGCTGAGAAGTAGCTGGCAGCAGACAGGTGATGCAGAGCACACTGACTGCAACGAGAGAGACATCCAGGGTGTTAGCAAGAACAACTGAGCAAACCCCTCTGCTTTGGGAAAGGTGCCAGGGGTCCAAGAGCTGGCAACACCTCAGTTGCTCTGGCTTTGTCCAGCGGCCCCATGCAAAGAGTGGAGCTCATTTTTCTGTGGAGGTTCAGCACAAAAGCTAGGCTATGGGCTAAATCCCCCCAAATAAGACTGAAGTGTTGCTTTAAGTGGTGCCTAGGCCTTCTCCTTCCTGTCCCACTTGTTTTCTCTACGCACGTCCCTAGACGGGGGGATTTTTAACCCTTAGAAAGTGCTGGGAATAGTCACCAGCATTGGCTAATCATGGGAGAGCATCTGCACTTATAGCGAGCTCTCCATTCCTAGTCTACCCCAAACTTCAGACGATTTGGGCTTTGTTTTCAACACCACCCAGACCCCATCTGAAGCGGACACTGCAGTGGGTCTCGGATGTCTCTGTCCCATTTGTTTTGGCCAGGAGCACATCACCCTCTGGTGCATGAGCCCTGAATAGCAGATGCCAGCTGGAAGTGATGTTGGTACGTACAAGGTGCCAGGGGCCAGAGCAGGGCTCTGCAAAAA
This sequence comes from Alligator mississippiensis, assembly GCF_030867095.1. Taxonomy (NCBI): domain Eukaryota; kingdom Metazoa; phylum Chordata; order Crocodylia; family Alligatoridae; genus Alligator; species Alligator mississippiensis. Next base: position 8,574,328 of record NC_081836.1, read on the forward strand.
TATCCAACAAGCTTTTGAGTCCAGGAGAAGCAGGAATGCAAAGAAATGGATCCAAAGGGGATGACAGATTCATATCCATCAGCAAGGTCTAGTCTGTCCTCTCTCACGTCCAGCTGCCCTGATTTCTCTGCATCTTTGGCACCACATATGCTAGGTCTGAAACTAATCATAAAAGGTTTTGGGATAAAAAAATGGTCGTTTTCTTCAAAATGAAGTTTGATGTTTTCTTCTTAATTTTTCCCTCTTCGTTTTCCCCCCTTCTGAAATGATATGGATTTCTGTTCATGAAGGGAAGCTGAGTATTTTGGAGAAAAAAGTTTGAAACATGAACCGGAAAGTACCGCATTTCTTTAATTTTTTTTTTCATGGAAAATGTTTCCCATTTTCTGACTCATTCTGTTACCTAATTCCACCTTCTTATCGTTTTGGGGATTATGTACAGGTGCATAAATCAACCTTGCCTGGGGAACCATCTGTCCTTTATCCTCCAAGGTCACAACCCAGCTCCAGTGATCTGTTGTATATGCAAGAGGGCCTCGCATCACTTCTAGTGGTCAGCCTTCCTGCATCCAAACGCTCATGCTGTGTCGAGCATCCGTGGCTGAATTGCTCAGGACCCCACAGAAGTGATGCGAGGCCCTCTTGCATACACAACAGATCACTGGAGCTGGGTTGTGGCCTTGGAAGATAAAGGACAGATGGTTCTCCAGGCAAGGTTGATTTATGCACCTGGACATAATCCCCAAAACGTCACTGTCCATTGTGAAACTAGCCTTGCACAATCGTACACGGGTGAATAGCATTACCACTGTGTGACTCAGCATGTGTGGCCAGGTATTATTGCCTGCCCCAAAGCAGTCTGCTTTGCTGGGCCCTGCTACATGCACTTGCCTTATCTGTGAAAATTTTGCTTGCAGAATTTATGTGGGATAAAAGCTAAGTTAATATAATCAGTATTTTTATCCAAGTAAGAAAGGGACCTTTTCTTGGATTCAAATCTAAATGCTACTTTTGAGGCAGTTTCTGATACAGCTCCCTGGGGCTTATAGTTTTTGGCCATCAAAAGGCAGAAGGGGTTTTCTAGTTCAGGTTCAGAGAAGGAGGTTTCAGCCCATGGGTGGTGAACATCTCATCCAAACAACGGATCTCGCTATATTTGTGCTGCTCGGTGTGGCAGAAACCCCACGAGAAGAGTAATTTTGTGCCACTCGTGTCATTCTGAGGCTGAGACCCTCCCATATAAAAGCCTGCACATTTCAGCACAGACAAACTGGAATCAAAACTAGATTCGGACACAAACCCAACCCAAACTCAGTCTGGTTCCCACTTAAGAGCAGCATGCTCTTTTGCTCCTACCTCTGCCCAAAAGGTTGACCTGATTCAACTCGTAGCAACACCAGCGGGAATCTGAAACAACTCCATGGGCTTGGGTTGAATCCTTCCAGCTTTACGTGGATGAGATTGGATTCAGAAGCTAATCCTTCAGCTCCACTTTAGAAGTTAAAAGCTGTCCCCCTCTGCTGAAAAAATACAATCTCTCTGCTTGGACTTCATGTGTGTAACGAGGGGTGGCTTTGCAAACATAATTTATGTCCTGTGGTCAAGTTTAAGCCTCAGAATTTTTTATTCCTTCATATTTAGTTATGAGCTGGAACCGACTCGATCAGTCTGTGGCTGGGAAACATGTGTTTCCAATTAAAAACACGCTAGCGCCCTCTTTTGCACAGAGCTTGCATTCTTTGCACAAAAGAGGAGACAACTCGGTAGCACTCTGGACAATGCTGGTGCCAGCTCCCCGAGCACCCCTCCTTTGCCAGCCAGCTGCCCTCCGAGCTGCCTTGGTCATGTGCTTGGAGCCCGATAGTCTTGATTTGGCCGTGTCTCCTTTTCCCCAAGATCGAAGGATCTTGCTTCTGCTCACTGCAAGGTTGTTTCCAATAAAAGGAGCGTGTTAGAGCGTAACCACGAGACACTTAAATGCACTTCCTTCCTGCCCATTGGCTTTTAAGGCAGTTGTCTTTATAGAGATGGCGCCTCATTTGTCATCAGTGGAATGGGTGGAAGTGCAGCCTTCTGGAGCGGAGCGGAGGCACAGACGACTTCGGGTTTCAATGCAACTCGTCTCAGGTCTCCTGTGGATATTTGGCTTTGGGATCTTCTGCTGAGACAAGCCTAGGCACTGGTTTGAAACCTAGAGGTGGGGCTGAAGTGCCTCCCTTAAAATCCCCCTAACACCTTGGTGAAAAAGCCAGGTGGGTCACAATCAGTGTGGCATGCAGGACTTGCCCGCACTGCCACTGCACTGTCTTAGAGCATGTGCCAGGAAGCATGGCTGAGACCCAGAGCCTCTGAGAAGCAATGGGGTGCATGCTCATGGCTGCTTTCAGCCAGCTCCCCTGTTTCATATCTGGGATTTGGGGCACATCACCTGGAAACATGCTTCTCTGAGGTGGCCCCCGGTGCAGCACAGAGGTGGGGCAGTACGGACAGAGCCTCAGTGCTGAAGGGACTTGCACAAAACCTGCTTTATTCTGCATACAGTTAACAGAACGGCTCCCCACCCAGCAGCCACTTTATTTAGCAAGCTCAGGTACTGCTAGGCATATTCAGTGGGGGTTGCAAGGCTGAATTATTGTTATCCAGGGGTCTTGGAGAACTTGATCAGGGTCCATGAGTGGCCACGAGTGCTCCCAAGAGGTGGGTGAAGAGCAGAGCTGCTGTTTCTGTTTGCTGGGCGAATCCAAAAAAGCTGGAGAAAATGTTTAGATGTGGGACAAACCACTGCATGACTGTTTTTTGGTTGGTTGTTCCCCCCCCCCCCCATTTTTTCTTAGCATGAAACGTAGCAAAGATTTTAAAGGAAATGTCATTTCAACCTAAAACTCAAAACACGTGAGTTTGAAAATGCCAGCAGGAAACATGGTGACATCGTTTTTCAAGACACCGCTGTCTTTCTTATTTAGCCAGCGCAACTGGACAATACCGTGGGGATTACCCCAATTCTCCAGTCTGCAGATAATGAAGTATTAGACTGAAAAATCTCCCGCCGCCCTGATGCAGAGATCCCCAGCCTGGCAGTAGCAGGGAGGGCCGGCATCAAGGCCTGGGCTTGGGCTGTCGACAGGCCCACAGCAAAGGAGCTAGCCTAGCCAACGTCTGTCCGATGACTGAGCCAAGCAAGCATTTTTGGGTTTATGTAATAGTGGTCATTAGCGGAGAGGAGAGGCCTTCGGTAGCATGCCAATGGCTGGGCTTTGTAATGTTATCAGAGTCTGAGGGAAGGAAAAGCTGTTTTCATAGTAGCGCTCTCCCCACTTGGAAGGAAGGTGGAAACCCTTAGCATCCCACAGGAGACCACACCGCAGGGCCAAGCAAACCTTCCCGGGCAGGCTGCGTGTTTGCATTGCTGGGAGTTATCCCAGCTTGACCCTCCAGACTCTCTCTCCCCTCCGCCTCTGAAAAGGCTCCTGCTGATTGCACAACCCTCTGCATCCCATTCCCGCACCCCGGCTCTCCTCCGCGTTAGGTCCTGGTGCTTGGCTTTGCTCAGGCACATCTAATCTTGCCCCCCTTGATTATAGTCCTTGCAAAAAAAAAAAAAAAGTTTATTTTTTTTGTGGGATCTCGTAAGACAAATCCCACGCAGCAGCGTTGGCCTTTCATTCACAGCGAGCCAGCGTTTGTGTGCCAGTCCTACTCGGGGCTTGAAACCACATATGAAACTAGGAAATGAAAGTATAAACTAGAGCATTACCACGGCGCCCACTACCACTGCCATAGCAGCTAGACGCTGCCTGTCACCGTCTCTGCCCCCGCCAAGCCCCTGCTCTTTAGGGGTTTATAATACAGACCCTTCCCCTCCCTTCCTGCTCTGAGATGGAGTCTTCTTGGCCAGGGCGAAGTCCTGGGATGAAAACTTTGTGGTTTGGTGGTTGAAAGACAACCCCCACCCTCTTTTTTTAAAGCTCCTATAACTGCTCAGAAAAAAGAAATATGTTATCTCAGCTTCATTTATCACCCTGGCATTTCTCAGGCCATTAGTCAGCCTGCAATGTGAATCCATCGCTTCTGCTCTGCAGCAGAGGAAATATTAAATCAGATATTGATTTATTGCCATCGCATCTGAGCCTTCTTCATTAACAAATTATTTGTCCATCAAGTATTTCTCTACCCATTAATCCTAGGATGTTTCGTGGGCAGGTCAGTTTTGTGCAGCGCAGGCGGCAGTAAAACCTTCCCCGTCTTGTGTCCGTAATTCCCAAATTAAGTCATTTCCCACTGGGGTTTGGCTTAGGGGGCTGTAACCCAACCCAGCGGCTGTGATGCTAAGAGGAGGCTATTGGAGCAGGCAGCAGAAAGAGTATTTGGTTGGCTTTAGTTATAGGACCCTAGTAAACCATGTGCAAATTTCCAGTTCGAATTCTGACTCAGCTGCTATTGCCACGACCGTGTGTTGCTAATGTTTGATATCAGTTCTGTGACCACTTTGCAAGAAGCCAGAGGTTTTTATCCCATTTGCAGGGACCAGGCATCCACATTGCAAGAGGCCACCATCCTAAATACAATATCCCTCCCAGCTGGTTGGCAGTCTCAGCAAAGGGACTCAGTACTACATGGGTCTGTCCTCAGAGGAGGCACCCCTCCATGCACACCTTGGTTCTGTTCTGTGGAATAGGGAACCATAACAATTCAAAGCCTGGCATCCCATGGACCTCTCCTTCTTGGAAATGTAGCCTGGCATCCTGGGGAGCTGGGTGTTATCTATCTTCCCACATCCCAGTGCCAAGAACAGCTCTATTCACACGCCTGATCAGAACTGCCTAGGGTGTGTGCAGGGACCTAAAAGCAAGGCAAAGTGCACGTGCAAATGGTGACGGGAGGTAAACCTGTCATCAGCCCTTTCTAGGACATGCATTGGTGGGTGCACAATGGGCCCGGTGCTCCAACGTGCTGAGTCCTTCTTGTGAGATGCTGAGTGTCTTCTGTGTCTGCCGAATGTAGTGAGGGTTGAGAGCTCAGCTCCCAAAGCAGCACTGGGAAACCTCCACAGAAGGGAGCTGGGTAGCGATACAGCCCTGTGCTTGGGGATGCACGTCCCAGCCCTCTGTGGGTTGGGCTCAGGCTCTTCGCATGGCTCTTTGTTGGTTTAATTTTCTAATAACATATTCCACTGAGCGATGTAGCCAGACTGGAGCCATAGCCCAGAACAGCTGCTGGCATGAAAAACCCTACTGTATTTCTGACACTGGAGTCTTTGATAGCCAGGTTATGATGGTTTCAGCACCGGCGCAATCGCAAGCAGGTATTAAATAACTCAATTAGCGCACGCAGTTCACAGCTATCGACGACCCTGTTTTCTTTCCAACATTCCCCAAGGACAAGAAAATGGTCTGTGAGAGTCAGCAGGAGCTGAAGGCTTTGTGGGAAGAGGGGAGGGAGGAAAGCAGGGACCCTTATAAAGGAAGCACTGAGTTGGGGCCAAGATGGGGCAGGTTGGGGGTAACGCAATAACCTTGCTAAGTGGCCAAGGCTGAGACGAGTGCAATGGTTTTGGCCTATTTCTCAGAAGAGTGGCATCCCTAGAGAACGAGCAAGCGCCATACACAATGCAGAAGCACAGACCGACAAGGGTTCGGCTATCTTTCTAGGTGTTTATTGCAGAGACCTGTGTCCCTCCAGCTTCCAACATGGCCCTTCGCCTTGTGCCTATCAGATTCCCCCCAGGGCAAAGCTACATGCCCCCAGTTTCTGCTGACACCCGTGTTTGTTGCATGCCTGTCTCCAAGCACCGACTCCTGTATAATCTCAGGTGCATACAATATTCTGCACTTCCCATTTAATAATCCCTCGATTACAGCTGGTCGTTGGCCTTTCCACAGGACAAAAAAATGCCAAATTGGGAATTTGCAAAACCGAGGCAAATTACTGCAAAAAGTGTCATGTGTCCAGTCCTGAACAGAGTGGAAAAAAATACTTTGGGTTTATTCTGATCTGCATCCTTCACTGTCTCTATCTTTAGAAGCAGTGGCGGTCTTAGGAGAGGGCAAACTGGGTGACTGCCTGAGGCCCCACACTTTATGGAGCCCCAAAAATTTTGCAAGAAATGTCCGACTTGCTTATAGGACATCACAATGAAGCCTCTAAGGGGCCCCAAATGACTCTCTTGTCCAGGGCCCCAGCAACCCTAAAGTCACCGCTGTTGGGAGTTCAGGCCCCAATCCTGAAGACACTTCATGCCCACAATGAACGGGAAGCACGTGCCCAGCGCCAGTGAAACCAGTGAACGCACCTCTGTGCCCTAGAGCAGCAGTTGCAGTGATGACCTCCCTCTGGTTCCTCTCTCTTTCCATTTTCTCCTCTCCTTTGTCTCCCTCCCTCCCAACCAACCCAAGCAGAGCAAACGCCAACCCTGGGCTTCCAGCCTCGGAAATCGGAGTTTAAAAAAAGAGGAAAAACAAAAACAAATCATAACTGCCCTTAAAATAAACAGGGATGTTAGTGATCTCCTTGTTTATAACTCGCTGTTACAGCCCATTTAGCTGACAAAAGCCAAGTGAAACCAGTGTTTGATGACTGCAGAGAAAGGCAAAGCCATCGGCCCCACATGAAAGGCAAGGCGGTGGAATAAACACACTCTGATTACATGGGAGGGCTTGTATGTTTATTTGGAAGGAAAAGAGTGAATCGGAGGTGGTTGTGGGTTTGGGGGAGAGCACGTCCTGGGGCGTTCAAACAATGGGATCATTCGCACATGGCAAGAGCTGCTTGTCCGGTCCCCGGACCCAAAGACTGGAGTTTGGCGGGGTGCTAATGATCATTAGGTTGTCATGTGTCAATTCTCTGCTCTGCCACAGGCTTCCTGCGTGACCTTGGGCCAGTCACTCAGCCCCGCTTTACAAGAATGAGACGACAACACCTCCCTGTGTCGCTGGGGTCTGAGGAGGAACATGTATTTAAAAGCTGGAGGTGCCCGGCTGCTCTCGTGATGGCGGGGCAGGTAAGTGCTTGTGATAAAGGCAAGCAAGCTTCTTTGGGGAGATGGGATATCTTTTATTAGACCAGCTGAGTAGTGGGGAAAAAGTTCTTTGCAAACTTTTGGGCACGAGCGCCCTTCATCATATCACTTGTGATAAAGGCAAGTCATTCCTGCTGACCGAACAGGAGTTAATATGCGTCTCTCCGGCCAGAGGGGACCGGGCCTCGCAGTGGTGTCCGCAGCTTCTGTCAAGTTTAAGTCTTAAGATAACGGCTCTGATCATTTCAAACAGGCAAGGAGTCAGCTTTTTCTTTCTTTGCCACTAAACCTTTCTGTTCAGACAGAGAGGAAGGTCTTCTTGTTCACTTCTGCTGTTTCTGCCACAGACAGACCTTGGTCAAACCACCTAGTGCTTTTCTCTCTGTAAAATGGGGGGAAGAAGCCCCTCCGAGCTCACTAGGGAGATGGAGGATTGTTTATGAGACACTCATATCTGAGGAAATGGAGGCCATTAGAGGGATGTAGGCAACCACACCTCTGTAATGCTTTGAGAGTAGCATCGTTGGACCCTCAAGCTCAAAAACCCATTAAAGCAAAACCAGGACCAATTTACAACTAGATAAACTGAAGCACAGATAGGCTAAGGGACTTGCTACAGACCTTATTGCATGTCGGGGACAGAGCGAGGGTGGAAATCAGGTCTTGGGATCCCCAAGAACTAGCCATTAGACCAACACTGGCTGTACAAGCTCACTGCCTTTGTGCGGTTGGTAAGCACAAAAGATGGTCCAGGACACAGAGCACTAGATGAGGGAGGACTGGGGAGACTTGGGCTCTCCTTGGCCTTAGCAAAGTCACTCATCTGACCTATAAATTGAGAGCATCTCTTTGGCACATGCAGTGCCACAAATGTTCTCACTGGTTTCGTAGGGAAACGTCCCCAGTGCAAGGTCTAAGGTAGTCCAAAAAGGTCATTCTCTGTTCACCTGGGGATGATTCCCAGCCCACCCTTTCTCTTCAGGTTTCCATTCCCAAATATCACCAAAAGAACCAAATAAATCTGCAGCCAGGATATCAGCGCATACCGCCCTCCCCTCCACTGCCAGCCAAACCTCTTCTCTTGCTGGGACTATGCCGATTCTCCTGCTGGTTTTGTTGGCCTGTTTTCTAGCAAGGAAGAAAACCCCTGGTCCATGCAGGCGCTAGGCTGAGCAAGGGAGAAGAATTCAGTGGGTGGAAAGAGATATTTAACCCCCCTCAAGGGACTTTGATCTTTTTCTTCATCTGCAAGGCATTGAGAGCCACATGCAACACAGTAAACAAGCTGTCGGAGGTAGGGAGTGACGGGATCCACATGCAATGGGTGAGGCATCCTCAGCAGGGAGAGGACCCCTCCCAGGGGCCGAGCCACCTCTGATGATATCACTTCTCATCTGCTATCTGTCTGCCTTGCTTCTACTTTCTCAGCACAGAAGTGGTGGGGTGGCCAAGCTTTGACTTGGCAAGTGCCCAGAGTGGCTCCTCTGGGTCCTGCAATTTTTTGGGGGGAGGAGGGAGCATCCTTGCAGTTGTCCCTGGAGTCTCCGGATATCTTTAGAGAGCAAGGAGCAGCCAAATCAACACGGAGTGCACAGATTTAAATAAGAGCTCAGGAAATGAGGGCTGAAGGCAGGACAGCTGCTTGAATGTGCCTTTGGATGGCAGGTTTGGTTCTGATGAAGCATCTGGAGACATGGATGCTTGTGCATATAACACGCAGGCATGTCGGGATAGTGGATGAGGTTGGTGAGGATGCACACCTGTAGGACGCCAGGATGGGAAATGCTTCAGCTTCAGGGGCTAGAAGTTCTGAGTGTGAATTGTGCCAGCGGCTGGGGTGTCTGGGCCTAGGTGGTACAGTGGCATTACACTTATTTAGCCTGGCTGAGCCTCTTGGGACTGCAGGATTGGGCCCAGTACTTCTGGGGAACAAGCTGGTAAAGGCTATTATGGATGTTCTGCTTTTATTGTCAGGCAGCAATAAGCTCACAACGTACACAAGTAAATACTTGATCTTACCTAAAAATAGTGGGGGGGGGGGGGGGGGAACACAGATGGATCTGAAGTGCCATATCTGCTGGAGTCAGATGTCTGGGATCTGGGATGTGATTATGCTCATTTAATGCCTAATGCCTATGGATTCAATGGATGCGCGCAGCTGGGCTGGTAGAATTCCTGCCTGGCTACACATGGGCAAATACCGTGTACGACCCAACTCTGCATAACTAATTGCAAGTTTTGTGCATCCAGTCTCCCAGTCACAGTACTTTCCACTCTGAACAGGTACCAAGGGCCAGGCCACTGATTGCAGTCAGCTTCCCTCCAGCTATGGAGCTGATTTCACAGGGAGCTATCCAAGCATCGCTCCACTCTTTTCTTACTGAGCCTGGCTTTCTTTTCCCAACAGACAGCTGAGCACTCACCTGCATGACGGTTCTGGCCGATGCAATATAACATGGATACAGGTCCTCCGCCTACAGTAGGGAACAAACCTGAGGTCACTTTGCTCCTTTGGGCTCATCCTTGGGCTGTGGATTCTCCAGACAGGCGTCTCTATCTTCTGCAGTGACCCCAGCCCACAGGACAGGACATCCTTTCCTGGTGGCTTGTCACAGCTGGATATAAAATGTGGGTCTCTCTCACTGGGACCCTGCAGCTGCAGGACAAAATCATTCGTCCTAGGTTTTAAAATTTCCTTCAGTGCCTCCTGTCCTGCTGTCTGGGACCAGCTGAATATAGTATGCCAGGCTGATCTAACCTGCAGCTCTTTCAGACTCCAGTTATGCCCTCCCTGGACTATCTGTTACTTAAAAAAAATTAGACCTTGGTTATTGCTATTTTTTTATCCTTAGCAAGCCCCCAGTCCCAGGACCCAGCTTTGGTGAAGCGTTTCAGGACTCAGACTAGATTTTTCTACTAGTCCTGTAATAATTGCTTTGCAATTCTTCTCTGTAAAGGTTCCCATAGGTTTTTGTGCACAAAGTCTCATAACACTTCTGCAAGAGGTATTGCCTGTTCATTCTACTGAATGAAGAGGCAGGGTAAAAACTCAGGTATTGACCTTTTGCAGCTACATTAAAGCCAGGTCAGGCCTGACTGTATGAGCTACAGTCACAGCAGTTGTTACGATGTTAGATAGACCCTGAAGAACATCTTCCTTCCAGCATGAGGGCGACCTGTGAAGACCCCATAAGTACCATGGCAGCTGTGAGGCCCTGCAGGAGAGAGCCTGCTTACAGGTAGGGAGATGCATTCACCTGGGCTGACTTCCAGGTTGGCATCCAAAGTCCTTTCCTGCCATGAAATGTAAAGAAACTGCTCTAGGTTTGGGGTCACTGAGCCAGAATTTCCTCCCCAGAGTTCAGCAATGAGTGATCTGAAGGAAATCCCAGGAGCATTCATGTTACAGGGGCCAAGGGGTGGAAGGAAGGACAAACAGATGAGATGAAATGAGAGAAGATCCAGCAAACAGGTCAGAGTCAAAACTCCCCTTCTTTATACCCCAGACTCTGGTATGTCTGCAATACAGCTCTGATATGCCAGGTGGGAGCCCATCTCTAAAGCAAAGTCAATATTTAAAGTAATGATTTTTAACTCAGGGGAGAGTCTGACCTTGGAAAAAGTGGGCTGTGTCTAGCACGAGGTCTCAAACCTGATGAGAGCCCTTAAGCAATGCACCAAATCTGTTGATCAATAGTAATAACGTTGCATATTTTAAAAGATGGACTTATTGTTTTACCCGCATTGCTCCTCTCATTTAAACCCAGTCTCTTTAGTTCTGCAAATGGTTCCTTGCCTTTTCCTGTAATCGGTCACTCTTTATTTTTATGCTGTAATTCAGTTTGCTGTTTCTACGCTATTGTCTGTCAAAGCAAAGCAGAGAATTACGCTGAACTCCCACAAGGTGGTGCCTGTGGCTTTGAATGAACAGACCATCATCTCCCATGCGGACGTGACAGCAGGTGCATTAGGAGAAAGGTCTATATTCTGGGACTAGACTGACTCAGACTGAGAGTGGGGGATTAGATGGCAATGACTGTGGTTTTTTGACTATTCATAAAAAAACCCCACATCTTTTCTTCTCTTCTCCATAATTTTCACTGGTTTCCAAATCAACGGCAAATAGTAACAGAGAGAGAAGAACGTGCAGGTGCAGGTGTTTGCACATTTGCTGGTCTCTAACCCATCTGGAAATGGATGTGAGCTGAGCCAGGTGGTGGGGCTGGAGCTAGCTTAGAGGCAGAGCAGTTCATCGCTGCTAGACAATATTTGCAGTTATTATCAGGAAGAGCTGCATCCCCGGTCCTGCAATCTGAACTGCCACAGCACAGCCTCTGATGGACTCCACGGGGGCAGAACACCATGCAGTATCCCAGTCAGATGGCAGGACATGAATGCACACGGGACATTCAGCAACAACATGGAAGACAAGACGTTGCCTCTTCCTCCAACCCTCCAAGGGACACTGTGCAACCCTGCTTCGAAACCATGAGGGTCCTCAATCCCTGCAAGGGTCAGGAAGGGATCGCTCCTCCACCACGTATTGCATTGTGCACTTGGCCCATGTACAAGAATCGATAGCCTGCATCAATACCCATCAGAATCAATGAGAACTCTTCCATTGACTCTGCTGGGCCCTGGATCAGGCCCTTTGAAACCCAGGGCTGCGCTTGCCTTCTTCTGAAGCAACACGTATTGGTCTCATCCACAGCAAGGCTCTCTCCCTTGTTATCTGCCTCTCAAAAAAAAAACAACCAGTTTTGCAGTTAAAACCACTTTATGCTGAGCAAAAATGAAGTATACTTGTTGCACCTCAAGCACTCAGAAGGGAGGATATGAATATTCACCAGCCGAAGGGATAAACCCCTAGGAGACATTCACGGAGGATCAAGCCAGCCAGGGTTCTGCGCGGTGTCAGAATATATGGAAATATATTGAAATCAATTCTAGTCTCAGCTACACAGGCGCAACGCCTGATTGGTTATGGTGGGAGCTGGACTGGCAAATCTGAGGGCAGGGATTAAATATTGCGTGCCACAGCGGCACGAGCCATCGCGGCGGCTCCGTAGCATTGGCTTGCGTTGCGCGTTGGGGACGCGGTCAATCACGTATCCGAGCCGCGGTGCAAATCCTGACGCTGATGCTGTGAGCTGTTCTCAGAGGAAGGAACACTTAATCATGCTGGGGCATCACTAATCCCAGTAGCACTTTTTGCAGGAAAAAAGCCTGTAAAGCCTGAAGAATCAAGCTGGGGAAAAATAGACTTTTTTTTTTCTCATAACAGCATGAAACCTGGATTTGCCACTCTGCTCCCTTCCCCTGTTTTTTTAAGCTCTCATTTCACCTGTCCCCGCAGGCCTGAGTGTTAGCAGTTAAGTGCCAAGTGGACTTCTAATTTCCAGAGAGGGATCTGAACGTATAGCGGTATATGCCCTCTTTTCCTCCAAGAGGAACCATTTGAGAGATGCCTGCAGTAACATAGTGCATCGGTATTATTAACTTTTGCTAATTGGTTGCATTTCCCGCCTGCTTATTAACAAAATGAGCAAGAAGAATCCATGCCTGGAGCTGGTGGGGAAATCATTTTTCTTTTAATTGTGGGGGATTCGTAAAACAGACCTGACAACCCAACCCTGCATATTTTCCGCTGTTGCAATCCACATCTTTTTTTGTGATGCAAGTCCAAACTATGTTGATTGAAAATGGATATTTCTCCCTCCACCCCCGCAAGAAAGTCCATTTCTTGGAAATGAGAGCCAACCTACAGCTCGCGTGAATGAATCCAATTTTGCCTCCATGAACACTATCAAACGAAATGATTTCATTCAAAACATTTGGTGGAAAATGTAAGAACTTCTCATGAACTATCAAAAAGGGAGAGGAAAGGAGCAATTTCACTGTGTCCTGAAGTGAAGCTTTTCGGGCTGACTTTCAAAAACGAGCGATTTGGGTTTTTGAAACCAAATGGAAACCTTCAATTTCACTTATGATTTTCATCTGCCAAACGTAAAAAGGCACTGAAATAAATGTTGGGGAAGGGGGTGAAGCACTTCATTTTTAACAGACAATCGTTTAGAAAACCCGTGTTAGGAGTGCCCCGGTTTAACCAGGCCAGGAAAGTTGGGTTGAGACGGCATCAAAGGATATGCCAGCTCTTCAGTACATTTGGACACAGGTACAATGCACAGAGGTTGGGGGCCAGAGGTCGGGGTCAATGATACGTCTTCCTAAAGCCTACCTAGAGCTCAGAGCATCCATGCCATCCAGCCTACCACCCAATCCATGTGATTATATGTGACGCTCAAAGAGGTGACCTGGGGTGGAGGAGAAGAGAGTAAGGGGCTTGCCTGGATTCCCACACAGGTGATGGTCTGTAATCTGTAATCATGGAGGGAAGAAACAGGCCACTGTAGAAACCTGCAGGTTAGTGGAAAGAGCCTTCAACATATGTAACTTGTCTGACTTTGGAAGACCCAGGGGGACTGAACTCCCGTGCCTGGGGAGTTATCCCGCTGGCTTGCAGTTAAGCATGAAGCTGCTCTCCCCCAGGGGATGAAAGGACGCAGGTAGCAGTGCAGGGATCCTGAGATGTGTGCGATACCCTTGCAGAAGCTGAGACAGCTGTGAGTGCCCAGAGACCACTCCACTGCCCCTACAAGGGTGCAACTCTACCTCACCCACCAGCCTGGATAAACCGACTGGGTCTGGCCCACATTTTGTAAGAGCTGAAGAGGTTTCACTAGCACAAAGGACTCCCTCTTTTGAGCTGCAGCTAATTCTGTTATCACTTAGGATCATTTGATTAATCAAAACACTGTGACACACACAAGATGTTCCAATTCCCTTTGCAATAAAGGGACAGCTGTATGTTTAATTAAACCAATAATAAAAAAAGAACAAAATAAAGCTCGTATGTCTCAAGGCAGCTGCAGGCAAAGGAATTAAAATTTAATCTTGTGCTGAATTATTAAACCTAACAGAGCGCTGAACTTGTGACTGTTATAACTGGGGATTGATACGGAGCCAGAAGATGATTGCAAAGGCATTTCCCAGAGTGCTTTGGGGAAGGGCATTTCTGCTATGCTTTTTGGCTTTTGAGCCCACTGTTGGCTCCAGAGGGCTTCAGAGCAGGAAGACTTCAGGCAGAAAACCTAAGAATCATCAAGGACTAGCCCAAGGAGTCAGCAGTGGGGAGACACCTATGAAGCCATTAATAGCTAGCAAATCTGCAAAGCACCACCCCATTTTGCTGTTTCCACCCACAAGTGGATCACAGATTTCGTATCATTAGCAACATCCTTCCCTATCAAGGGAATCCTATGCTGTTTGGTCAACAAGAAGCATGAAAGATAAGACTCGCTCTTGTCCCCAGTGTAAATAAGCACAAAGCAGTGGCAGGTACTTAAGTATGAAAGATGATGGAAGCTATACGTGTTCATTTTCTAGCTAGATAATGAGGCCAACATGTTCACAAATGACTATGAACCAAACAGCATAAATGGGGAAGGTATAGTAGACATTAAACATGTTTGCCTTGCTAATCTTTGCATGTGTTATTAGTAAGAGAGGTCAAGGAATAATGTTTAATTTGGGATTTTTAGCTTGACAGGATCCTAAAGTTACTCTTTCTCTTGCAGAGGTTGTCAGTCTTTCACGTTGTTTTCAAGGAGAGGACTGCAATCATGTGTTAAGCCATTAGACTGAGACCCCAGGGCTAGGGACAGAAGTTGCACATAAACTAGTATAAGTGATCAGAAACTGGGTCAAATCTGTAACACAACAGAAGTTCAGTGCATATAAACCATTTTCAAAATGGCTGAAACTGGTTTAAATTAAACCTGGACGGATGTAGTATCACACTTCATTGATTTAGGGTAAATTGGTTTATTGAACTTCTGACCCAGATCCCCTCCAGATTCAAGTTAGCTCACAGTCCCCCAGCATCCCAGGGTGCTTTGAGCCTCCCCTACAAACCCTGCTTCGCAGGGTGGGCAAGCTAGCCTTGGCCCAAGCCATCTGCTCCAGCCAAGCAGGAGGGCTTGCTTTAGCACCCCCCAGCTTCTGGCCTGGGCCGCTGCAGGCATGTGGCTGCATTTCCAGAATCAAAAGTGAATGCCTGTTCGCTTGCTTATCAGTCCAACTTACACAGCTTAGACTAAATTGCAAAGATTGAATCAACTCAACCTTGGGTATTTTGACTGTCTGTACTTAGCCCAGGGGGTTCGGCTCGGCTCGGCTCCTGACTCTGCCTCAGCCCCCCTTTATGACCTTGAGCAAGCCACTTGACTTCTCTGTCCTCTATTGTCCCACCTGCAAAATGAGAACAATGGCATGTGTCTGTCTTACCTATTTAGCCCTTTGAGAGCTCTCAGACTGAATGTTTGTACAGCACCTTACACAGTAGGGCTTAGTCTCTGGTTTTCTTTTGGGTTTTTTTCCCCCCTTAGGTGCTATTTCAATATGATTAATATAAACTAAATTATTTAGCCTGTAATAAGCAGCTTGAAACATGCTCTGGTCTTTGGCCAGACCACGCTGTTATGAGTGAAAGAATATTGTTTTATCATCTGTATCCGTTCTCCCCCGCCCCTCACCTCTCTCTTTGGTTTGACATAGTTTGCATTCATTTACTGCCAGAACTCAAACATCAAATGGTATTGTGTAGCAGGGAACCTTTCCTAGCTTAGGCTGGAAGCTTCATGGTTGCGGCTGGAAGAATTTCTCATCTGATTTCAGCTCAGTCCTCCCGTTCAAAAAAACCTCAAGAAATCCAGCAGCAAAGAAGACATGCTGCTTCCCAAAGAGGTGATGCATTAAACATGTAACAAAGCGAGGGCCCGGGCAAAGCAAACCTGTGCATAATTCATGATGCCCCCCAGCAAACCCTGCAGAGGCCCAACACGGTTCAGTCCATTTGCTTCCAGTGTCCTCATGAGCCTGTTGGAGAAAAAACAAAGGGGAACTAGGAGGGGGTTGTAAAGAGCTCACTCCTTCACCTTTACTTCAATCCTGGCAACAGTGCAGATGCATGGGCACCTGGAGGAGAGAGGGAGAAAAAGCAGAGAAGTGGAGCCAGATGCTGAGCAGGGATGAACAATCCTCTTTTTGAATTCGTGCACTGGCGGGGTTAGGAAGGCGAGAGGCAGAAATGCAGTTGATCTGAAGTGGTTTTCCTCCCCGGTTTGGTGTGTGTGTTGTGTGCGGTGGCAAGGCAGGGCTGGGGTACAAGCTGGGCTCTTGATTATCCCAAGGGGCTTTTCCTTTCTAGCAGGGTGCTGCAAATATTGCCTTTACAGCTCAGCCTCGGTTGAGACCTCTCTACTCCTGAGTTGCTAACATTTCCCTGCCTCTGCTGACTATCTGAGCAACATCCAGCACAGAAGAGCGACTCAAACGTCTTCGTGATGATAAGCCTTTGGCTTTATGACTGCCAGGCAACTGAGGCCTTTCAGTCCCCGCCACTACATGGTCTCTAGCTCAGGATCTGAGCAGAGCAGGGGATGCTGTGTTCCCTTGTGCTGCCATTCCCCTGCTGATCAGAGAGATGCCCATCGCCCAGCCCACCCCATGACGACCGTTCCTACCCTGACCCCCCTTTCATTGACTGGTGCTGAAGGCAGGGCAAGGTGCCACCTTAGAGACTAACTGATTCAGAAAGGCACAAACTTCTGTAGGCGACCATCTACTTTGTCAGACACTATGACTTGGACTGGCTTTGAGCCAGTGATTTAGGATTGAAAGTCTCTCCAAATAGCACCCCGTGATCCTGAAACACTTAATCCCGGAATTTTAAAGCTATTCGGACAGCTTTAAAATCTGTCCGTTAAGCCCTTCACCCTTGGTTTCCTGACTAGCAAACAGATGTGGCAAGTGCTGCTTTGTGAATCCCCACGGGGTGCTGACAACCTGCTCCATTTTCATTTTCAGACCCAGGGAAGAATTGTTGAGCCCAATCGTTTTTCATCATTTCCATTTCATTTCGGTGTATTTATATTCTTGTGATTTGAAAGATGGATTTTGCGGTTGGCAATAATCCATTTGCAAATTATATCGACCGCTAAACACATCCAGGTGGGATTTTAAACCTCAGTCATAGTCAACACTCGCTGCAGGAAAATTATTAGCAGATTAGTGGGGCTCTGTCTGAAGGGGAGGCAGGAGCAGAGTAAATATGCGAAGTGAATGCGTCCTACGGATGCTATTTGTCATCAGAAATTAGAAAGATCCCAGAAAATCATAGGTTTTACCCTCGTATATTTGCCCTCTGAAGAGTATTAACACTTTATGTCATGGGGGCTCTGTGTCCAATCTGAGATACAGAAGCAAACAAGGTGGAAATGCTTAGAGAAGGGCTATTATTACCGGTATATATCCACATCACAGTACTTTCATTTAATCTGTGTTTCCTTAGCTCCTTAAAGACAATGTTGTGGGAGACACTGTTAATAGCCTTGCTAAAGTCAAGGTATATCACATCCACTGCTTTTCCCCACAATGAATATACATAATGACGTATATTTTCAAAGCATCTAGAGGCTTCAGTTGGTCAGGATCCTACTGAGCTCTACAAATGCACAGTAAGAGTCAGCCCCTGCCCTGAAGAGTATACAGTCTAACTAGACAAGACAGTCAAAGGAAAGCATGATTGGCTATTGCCAGCTACAGCTGGGGATGTGAGGTCCACACAGGTGAATGACTTGGCCAAGGTCACAGATGGAACGTGTGGCAGAGGACACAGCCCCATTCATCCACATGAGGCTGAAGGTAAAGCTGGTTGAGGGGATGATGATCATGATGCAGAAGAGGTGTGTTCTTAATTTGGGCTCCCTACCTCGTCTTAGTTCACTTGAATTACAACAAAGTTGAGTTAAGCCCACAGGGCAGGGGCAGGCAATTACTTTGGATGAAGGGCCGCTTACTGAGTTTTGGCAAGCCATCGAGGGCCGCATAACAGGCAGCCAGGGGCAGATAAATATTTATTTTCTTAATTTTTTAGGGGCCCCGCGGGCTGGACAGAATGGCCGGATACACAGGCCGCATTTTGCCCACCCCTGCCATAGGGGGTCTTGAACTTGAGCTAGTTAAAATGCAAGTCGCTCCATCATCACTGCTTTGACTTGTGTTCTCCGACTCGGTTATTATATACCTTGAATATTCCTCGGAGCACGGGACATACCCAGAGCGAGAAAAAGGCCAATGCCTGCTCTGAGAGGTGAAGATCAGGCTGGGAAGGGAAGCATGTTCTGTCTGTTTGCGAGGAATCATTCCTACCTTTTATTTCAGGCACGGTTTTACCGTAGGAAGCACACAAGGCTCAGATGAAATTCTGGGGGCTGATCTGGGATGACACCAACCACATGGGCTAACATATCGAGTGGGAAGAACATGTTTTCAAGATGCTTTTATTTTCTGTGGTCAAAACGAACCAACCCCTGATCTGACTCCCAATTAAAACACAGGAAACATTTCCAGTGGGCTGTAATGGGAATTGAAAAGGGACTTAAAATCTCAGGGTTATGAAAAGAAAAACAACATGGGAACTTGCCTGGGCTTTTTCCAACTTCAGAGTTTCAGTTTAATGTAGGTTGGTTTCCAATTCTAAGCAGTTTAGATCAACTCTTCAGTTGAAATTGAGACCACTATTTATTTAAAAAGCCCTTTTAGAGTTCTAAGCATATATCACTGTGATTACAAAATAATTTTTTCCCAGCTATATAATACACTAGCACTTATGATCCTTGAACAAGCTATTAGTAAGACTCTTCTCTTTTATGTATTTGAACTCTGAACATGGCAAGCTGAATGAAAGTAACCAATTGAAATGAATGATCGGAGAGTTTTCAGCACATAATTGCTAACCCTGTATAAAAGTAATAATGGATATGCTGATTTACGTTTGTTAGTTCCCACTCTACATAATTTATTTAGGGTTATTAATGATAGCAGGTGAGCACTCTGTTGAAATGTGTTATTAAAGTTTAAATACCATGCTGGATTTGTAGTGGACAAAAAAAAAAGAGCCATGTTGACTTGATTTACCATTTGATGCCAGTGAAAGAGTAGATCGCATTTATAACCGGGCAATCGTGAAGTGCTTTATAAATATTAATTAAGCTCAACAGCATTTTGCAAAAGGAGAAGCCTGAGCACAGGAAGCTTAAGACAGGATGTTCAAGGTATTCCTATGCATTTTGAATGCCCGAAGTGATGCCCTGAACCTGATTTGGAGAGAGAGAGACTGAGTGAGCACCTGCTGCTCCAAGGGGCTTGAATTTGGATCCGACCAGCTCCGCAGTGCTGCTGCTTAGCAGGCTCCAGATGGCTCACGACGGGCACTGAAAATTAGCAGCATTTATTTAAAAAATGTAGACCTCGGTGTCTTGCTCGGGGGCCATAGAGCAGCGATTCCCAATTTTGGAGGGCTGCAACCCTCCCCTTGGTACCTAGCTTGAAAAATCTCACTCGTCCCCAATATAATAAAAATGGTGTGTGCTGTTTTTTAGCTGTGATGTTTTGATCCTTCAAAGCAAATGTTTTGACTATTCGAGATCTAAGCTTTTCTTCAGTTTCTTGCTGTCACATAATCAGCAGATTCCAGGGACTGGAGCTTTATGAAAAAAAACACCAGCTATGTTGAGGCTCATAACATCCTGAGAGTCAGCAATATATTGAGTGCTATCCCTAGCTGAGCCTACATTTTCTGTATGATCCTCGGCAAATTGTGGAATCTCTGCGTCTCGCATTTACATACTTTGTGCCAAATTTGAATAGCCATATATGCAGGGGCAACAACTTTGTTGTTCTGCTTGCTTTCACCATGACTTAATTTAGCCCTGTAGCTGTCAACTGGATAGAATATTTACTTATCTCACCAGGGGATTACTACAAGTAAATTTACGGTAGCAAAGCACTTTTCAAACAAATTGCAAGGAAAAAAAAAATCCCCAGATATGAATTCTAGAGCTTGTTATTTTGTGAGTTTACAGCGATTAATGCTGAACGTTTCAGGGTAATGTTCTGAGTTTGAAAAATGTCAAATTTCAGGCAGATTATATAAATACTTGACCTTTAAATAATAATCATGATACTAAGGAATATTTAAGCCCTCAACTAGGAGCCTTACTCAGCTCATAAAATGGATTCATCTGAAAAATCAATCTAAGCTTTTCAACATTAAGTTGCATCTGAAGGCTTTAGTAGAGGATATGCAGCATTGAAGACATTGTCTGCATTCTTTGGGTCATTGATAACATCAGACAGCCTCAGATATTGATGTTTCTGCAGAGATTCTTCAATAAATGTGACTCTTTTTGGAGTACTGCAGTGGAACCATGGCAGCAGGGCAGATCCTTTACAGTGTAATTATGATCAGGAAAGTCACTTTTAATTCTACTCAGATTTTTAAGGGTAGAAATGCCTGTTATGAGCATGATCCACACTTATTCAGCATCACTGGCTTCCAACCCCACGTTTGATTGATCATAAATCATTTAATTATCTCCCCAGAATCCAGCAATTAGAGGAGGGAATATTAGGAGCCAACACTCCTGGGTTATCTTCACTAATTTGCTGTATAGCTTTGAGGAAATTACTTTACCTCTAATAACAACAGCTTCTCCATCCCTAGACTGGGGGATAGAGTATTATGACACAAACACAACCAGAATCAATGTTAGGCTGAATTTTTGTCAGTGATGTTTAGTGTATTCCCTGCTGTATGCTCCAGGAGGTGATGGTGTCCTGTCCCTTGTATCTCTTGCCTATCTCCAGAAAGTCCCATGATGGAGTCCCGTCCCCTGTGTCTCTTGCCTATCTCCAGAAAGTCCCATGATGGAGTCTTGTTCCCTGTGTCTCTTGCCTATCTCCAGAAAGTCCCATGATGGAGTCTTGTTCCCTGTGTCTCTTGCCTATCTCCAGAAAGTCCCATGATGGAGTCTTGTTCCCTGTGTCTCTTGCCTATCTCCAGAAAGTCCCATGCTGGAGTCCCGTCCCCTGTATCTCTTGCCTATCTCAAGAAAGCCCCATGAGACAACGCTTCTGGCCTCCCCATATGCCTTGGCCAACTGGAGCTCCTGTCTCGGGAGCCCTCTAATACATCCCTTGGGTAGTCTTGATGCCATTCAGCTAGCCCGCTTCCAAACCACCCCTTATATTATTCGTCTGTACATGCTCACACTACCCATGACCCACTATTTGGCCCCATGTCCCACCCTGATACAAAGGGGCAGGACCTTTGACTATACAGGTGGGACAGCCTTCTTTACACCTTTGTTCCACAACTGGCTGACCAAGTATGCAGGCAGCTCTTTCATGATGCTGCAAAGAGGAGACTCAAGTGTAGGTGGCACGTTCACTGAGCCCTCTGGCAATTGCCCTTCTATGAAGCGAGGGAGCCTCTGGAAAGAGTATAGCCGATGTGCATCAAGTGGCAGCCCATCTTTCGTCTCCTCTAGAGTTTCCTGCTGAGGTTCTGGTTCCACTTTTCCCCACTCCCTGTCCACCTGATCCCCAACCCTGCCCGCTCAGGTCACAAGACTTCCTTGCCAATTGCCTCCTTGTACCAATCAACATGATCATCCATCAGTCCAGGTAGAAGAAGCTTGGTGGGAAGAGGTGGGACCTGATTCCATTCCTTTGGTCCTGCATGCATCCCGTCCCTGTAGTCAGCACCCAGTGATTCCTTAGGCTCCTTCTCGGAGCAGTGGAGGCTGGATGGAGCTCTCTCATTAATGTCCCTGACCATTCCTCTAGCTTTAAACCTGTGATCCTCACTTGCATCCCTGTTTTTCTCATTATTTGTCCCAAGGAATCTCTTTGTGTTCTGGGTTCCTTGGTTCTTCTTTGCATTATGAGGTTGAGCCGTCATTTTTGGGAGCCATCACCCACCCAGGATGGACAGATCCCTGTTCCTGGCTGCCCACATCAATGGCAGTCAGGGATGGTGACCTCAAATGCAGATGCATGAGGCAGAAAAAGAGGCAGCTCAGTCTTCAACAGCGCTACTCCATGCCATTTCAGCTTTGCAGCACAGCTAGTAGGTGAAAAAATAATCATACCTTTTTTTTTTACTTAGCAAGGCTCCAATGTAAGGAAGCAGCAACATGCATGCTTAGTGCCAAGGTGCTGGTCCAACCGCAGATGCGCTCGCATATGATACTGAACAATAAAGTACTGAATTCCCAGCATGTAATTTCATCTTGCTGGAAAAAAGTCAGAGTTGGAAAAATAGGTACAAGGGCAGAGAAAGGCATGAATTTGGCTCTGATTGTGTCATTATATCCCTTATTTTCCTGTTTAATTATTATTTTAAGCCTAAGGTCCATGATGGTAAACTCCTACACGCAGACAAATCCCTAACACTCAGATATATATGCTGGTTTATGTTTCAAAGGCAAAAGAGGTTTGTGTTATTATCTTGATGATGCATTATGTTTTATAAAGGTTGTCATGTACCTCCTGATAACCAGACTGATGCTGACACCGCTTGACACAAAAGAGGAAGATTTTATTTCTGTGCAAAAGCTGGAACCTGCTTACCTCAGCGTGCCCTTGTAATTAGTCGCGTCGGCCCAAAGGTTTCAGATCCGCCTCCCTAGGTTTTATTTTTAATCTAAAAAAAGAATTTAAAAACAGTCAAAGCAGCAACCAGGGAAGGTCAGTGGAAGGCAGCACGTTACTGAAATGCGGAGGAGTCTCATTAACGATCACTTCATCAGCAAGATTCTCCATTAAAAGGGTAATATTCCAAACTCTAGACACCACGGCTGGGATTGGAGGAAGAACCTAAGGGAGTTAGGTACCCAATTCCCATTGAAAGTTGATGGGAGCCGGAAGTTTAATCCCCTTAGAGACCTATGAAAACCTCAGCCTTAATACCTTTTCATGCATTTGCATTCCACACATTTCAGGCAACACAGAGAGGCATTCGAATGAGCACCTCTTTCCCTTTTCGCTAGCACAGGGTGAAATTCAGACTACAGCCACGAAACAAGCATACCTGCCTCGGAAAGCAAGCGTGTATAAATGCAGCAACGCCAGGTTTAGTGAGAGGCTGTGTTCTAGGAGTCCTCCACTGCAAGCAGACCTAGCAGGCAAAACATATAGATTTCTGTTATTTATAACAGATTCCATCAAAAGAAAGCCCACCTCTTGCTGCAGGCGCCTTTGGCATTATTTGGTACAAATATTAGAATTGCTTCCTTATTAGTATTACTGCTCCAGCATTTCCACCCCACACCTCAACAGCAAAGCCAAACAATAAAAGCTGGATGCCTCATCCTCTCCCACCACACTCATCTTCAGCATCGCCCCCACTTTAGAGAATTCAGAGAGCATAGATGGCCTCGGCTGCATGTTATTGAGAGCAATAAATCTGAGCTGGTTCAGGTCAAGAGAACAATAGCTGAATGTATTGGTTTACATTAAAACAGGGCATGGTCTTTGATCCAGATCTTCACGCACGAATGCTTGCACCAGGCTGCTGTTGAAACGAGTGGAACAGCACATGGGTGTTAGTCCCTGCAGAACTAGGGTCTCTATGTTGATCAGTTAATTCAAGGCTACTTTAAATTGGTGCAGGCTTTTCTATTCTTAGAAATACAGAAGGAAGGTTTCTATGGACAGAAGATGACATTCATGAGATCCAAGGTGGAAATGTGTTAGAATTGGTAGCCTAATCTAAAAAAAAAGTGGGCATTTCACAGAGGAATGACCAGAGCCATTTGCTATAAATTATTCACTGGCATTACCACCGCCAGCAATTCCTGTCTGATGAACTGCCACAGTCGAGAGATTAAAGACTAACTAAGAGCATTCAGCATGCAACTTGGCTTTGTGTTAGCCAAATCCCAGAACTATAATCCCATTTGAAAGTTCAGTTTTGTGCTAGCTGTCCTCCTTGGCTTGAGGTAGCATCAACTACTCAAACATATACTCAAATACTCAATGGCTTTTTATGCCATAAACATGAGTTTGTTAAAGCTAGAAACTAGCACACTTGCCAGACCCAAGAGAAACTGCACTTCAATGATAATGAGTTAGTTAGAGCTTGAATTTCAAAGGGGCTGTGCACCTAGAACTCCTATTGAAGCTAATGGTAAAGCTTCCATAGGCTTTAACAGCACAGGATCAGACTCAAAAGGCATTATTAACAGGATACAAATTAGATAAATATGGAGGAGCAGATGCTAGTCTCAGACTCATGTGGTGTGCTTCATGTAGCTGCATGCTAATGAAGCGTTTTAAAGCACAGAAACAATATCTATGTTGAATGTACAATGATAGTATTAAATAAAGTAGGACATTACTAATTACATCTTTTTTTTTTCCCATTCTACCCTAAAATAACTTAATTTACACCTTGGCAGAACTGACATTTCTGGGATAATTTTCTAAAATGGATTGAAAACCCCCCCCACTTTGTATAATAGTGTAACTGCAGCTTGTTATTATAATGTTAAAAATACACTGGGGAGAGAGTGCTCTTTGCTTAATGTTTTCTATCTCCATGGTGATTTTAGTGGTCCAAATCATCTCTTTGACCCTGGTCCAATGAACTACTTAAGCTGATACATAATTCTACAGACATAAGTAGTCCCACTGACTGCCGGGGGGAATCTCAATGGGTTTATTCACATGCGTAAATTGAAGGCTATAGTTCAGTGAATGGCTGGCTTAGGGCCTCATCTGGTTTATTGCTGAAGCAGAGACTACAACATCTGTAGCCTGAACTCAGCTTGCACCAGATGTGCCTTTAGATGAGGAAGGTTTCTTTACTGCAGAGTAATAACGGAGGATGATCCATGAAACCTACAGGAGGGACAAGAGAGAGTCTACACTTAAGAATTACACCGGACAAGCCACTGCTGTAGCCTGTTGCATCCAGGGGACACTTAAGGCACGTGGACTCAGCATGTGAGGTCTGGTGACTGTTTACCTGGGAAAGTTTTCGTATTTCTGATAGTTAGCTCTTTCGAGTCCTCCATACTGCCTGTGGATGGTGCAAGCCATCGGTCAACCTTTTCCTTTTCCAGGACAGGCATCATCCATATCACAAGTGAAATAATCTTGGTGATTTCATTTGGCAAAGACTGTGCTCTACTGTACCTAGACTCCTGGTGGCCCCAGGCAAACTTTTAGTATTGGGTCCCCCTTCACCAGCGATGATAATAATAATAATTAACAAATTACCATTTCTGGGCCACCTTTCTGTCTGGGACCCGGGTGGCCGTCCCGGTTTGCCTGTGTTTGGCTCTGGCTCTACATCCCAAGTAATTAGGAACCCTATGCAGCAAAGTGTCTACTTAAAGTCCCAAGTAAACACAGATGACCAAACCGAGTGTGTATGGGAGAAGTGATGCTCCTTTGGCAAAGTTGCTTTGGCTTTCCTTAGCATTTAGGAAATAAAATGTAATGTTTTAAGTGTCAAATGTACAGGGAAGAAGATAGCTAGTAAGACACCTATTTTGGATTAAGCTTTCTTTTGCAGGTGTTTATTAAATGAGAGGTGAGAATCCTACATTTGTGCAACACTAAATCTGTACATGTGGGCTCCGATCCAGAAAAGCTCTTAAGCAGTACTTAATTTTAAAGACCTGCGTCGTTTCAAGTAGCATTAAGCAGCCAAGATAATGAAAATGGTAAGTTTTATAAAGCAACTCTGACCTCACTCACATTGTGCTGTCACAAACCTTTGTCATTTCTGATATGAGCACGAGGCAGCTGTCCCTCGTGAGATCCTGATTGTTATCGAGTACTTACATAAAGAGGACTGAGACCACGTTCTGAAAGTTTTGATGAGGCCTGAATGAGTGAAGAGGGTTGGTCATCTTTCATTAACATTCAACGCCACCTTCACTTTAGCTTTGCTTGTCGCAGAGATGGTAACAAAGCTTTGTCAGAACTCAAAACAGAAAAGCAGGAATACATTATTAATGCACACGCAGGAAAGAAACCATCTTCATCAAATCGCTATTCCTCCGTGACCGCACCTCAGCAAATGGAGTGATATAAATACTTAATACACGTGTCACTCTGTGTAATGAGTATCTGATTCATCTCGATTCATTGTATATAATTAGGTCAGAGCTATAATCCCTCTTTTTACACGACACCAGAAATTAATCAATATGGGTAGCAATGCCTTAAACTTGCTAAAGCTTTCCATATGTCAGGGATGGCTTGTAATGCTTTTTATTGGAAGATTACAGTATTAAAGAGGAACATTAACTGTTGGTATTCCACGGAGAATTTATGATAGCTGTTTCCTAGGAAGGAAAGATAATGGATATCTAGAGCTGCCAAGGAAAACCTCTAACATTTAACAATCCAAATCAATCTTAATTTGTCTACAGCCAGAGTAATGATTTGATTCGACTAAGGCTTATTCTGGACCTGTATCCAACTCATTTGCAAAATGTTCAAACATATAGATTTATTGTAATAAAGACAAGAACTTGTCAGTGCTAGTTTTCTTACCTGTTTCTCTAAACAGAGTCCACATTTTTTAATATTAGTTTTTCTAGCTTCTGACAGAAAGGGAGAAGGCGGGTAAGAATACATACAGCTTCCACGGAAAGTCATTTTGAAAATGTCTTTACAGTTGGCCAAAAGATTTCAGTGACATCTGCAACTATTTGTGTGTCACTACCTTACTTCTGATATCAAAGTGAAGTGTCTATCCTTTTGAGAATGTTTAAAACCCACAACGGCTCATGGGATTCATTTATCATACCGATCAGGGAATGCTTGTCTAAGGCTTTTTTTTAAAAGCTTCAGTTAAATAGGCTTTGGGCACATCTTTAAGACAAAAGAACCCTTCCTACTGAATTTCATTGCAACTTGGATCAAGCTGTTATGTCCTACTGAAAATACTGCATGCGTTTCCTCAACTGCATACCTGCCCGAAGACTAATTCTGTATTTTCTGTGCATTCTATATCTCTATTATAAAATGTATCCAGTTGTATTGGACCCAGTCTTGCTCTCCTGCCCAGGCCTTCTTCCTAGATTTAAGCTGTTTGGGGTATGTACTGTTCTTCTGTGTCTGAATGGGACCTGGATGTTGACTGGGACATTGCGATGATATGTTGCCATTACTGGTGCTTATGGAAATGTGGCCTATGTAATAACTGCAGGATTAAACCCACCCACCCCACTCTGTTTCTAGATTATAGGACAGTATACTATAAAGACAATTTAAGCATTAAATAAAACAGCAATTCCCCCCCCCCCCAAACCATACAAGGAATAACTTCTCCAAGAACAGTCATTTTAATAAAAGTCACAGAATACAGACGTGTTGGCCACTGAAGGCAAACACCCAAGGAGATAGGTACCAATAAGTACAGTACACACGATGGTTCTCATCACAAGTACCTTTAGACATCTAACCATTCTTCTCTACTACATGAAGGCTGAAGGAATGAGCAACTGTGACCCCATCTGGCAAAGCAAAGTAGCTCCAAATATGCAAACTCATTCACTTGTTTAGAACATATTGGGCATGATTCCCTATCCACTGCTTTTTTGTTTCTGAAGGCATGCTCGTTATCTGGCAACTTGCAGCTTGTTACCTGGCAACTTGCAGCTTCAAGGAGGTCCAGTCATTAAGAAATGAATCTATTTCCACAATTTCCTGGATATTGGCTAAAAACTGAGGGTGGTCTTTCTTAGAAGGCAAACCTTAATTGGAAAAATAGTATACCCAAAATAAATCAGTTCCAAGATATTTCATGTTTAATTGAGGTTCGTGTACCACCAGCTGCAGGAGTACTAAAGGGAGTGTGTCCTAACTGAATTTTGATTTGTATGCATGCTTTGACAACTTATGCCCAATATATAGCAACATGGTGAGCATACTTTAATGCTGATGCTGGAGTTGGTAAGATATTAGAAGTGCAAAGCTGTATCACTTCCAAAAACCATCATTTTAAAAAAAATTATATTACAAAAAAGGCAAAACAGAATATAGAATTTTCACAATATTAACACTAACACAGCTGAGCAGTGAAATGGTTCCTTCTGTAGTTCAAAGCCTCAAAATAAAACAGAGGCAGACACAATATCTTCATTATTTGCACAATTTAAAGCTGTATTTCAGCAATCTTTGTATATGCAAGGTAAGGTAGCAAGAAAATAAAATGCTTAAAATTCCAAGAAGAGTGTTTAAAAGCCAGTTACGTATTTATCTAAACTACCTGCAAGTCTTACTGAAAGGAAAGTATTTTTTTTTTAATTTTTAATTGAAACAATTAAATATTTAGTTTCAAAATTAGTAAGACTTGGTTAGCTATGGTTTTTGCACACAAAACAAGAACAAGACATTCTGTATATCAGTTTAGAAAGCATTCACAAGAAAGCAATATTCAAACGTTTCTTTTTGAATTTACATCACAGAAAACATTAAGAGTAATTCAATAGGTGCACTGAAATATTTCAGTGTCTGCTTTAAATAGTATCACGTTTCATGAACTTGCAACTTCTCATATGTGGCCGAGACAGTTTAAATGCCCAATTTGAAAAATTAAAACAGAAATAATTCAGTCATTAATCGCAGGTTAAAAATAGCCATAACATTTTGTAGAAAGTACAGTTTTACTATCATCCTCCAAAGAACAGAAGTATCACATTTAATTAAATTAATATAATGCTTCAAACTGTTCCCTGCCCAGCAGCCCATATCAACCAGTATTTGTCAGCTGATGTAAATCATCTTCCTTTATTCTTCCAAGGATGAGTCCTGGCATGTTTACAGCAACACCATAGTAGTATTGGTTATAAAGGTCAGACTCCCATTTCCGAGCGAGGAGCAACCTTATCGGTCAGCAGGAATAGCATTTAAAATTACTGTTATGGAATCAAAACGGTCTTTACATTATGTGAATGAAAGCAGTGAGAGGAAAGAATGTTTCATTATTTTACTGAACCAACTGCACGGTACGAATAGACTTATTTGAGGAAGGATACTGTGAGACCTGAAACCCTGTCTAAGTCCACCCACCATACAGCTGTCCAATAAAAGGTATCTCCCACAAAAATTCTTGCCTCTCATTTATTTCCTGGACCATCACAACTACATCACTTTAACACTATCAAAATTCAGATTAGAAAAAAACCCAAAACCTCTTTATATAAACCATGTTCCTGAATTTTCTCCCATTGAAGTCAGTGGCAAAACTTCCACCCACTTCAATAAAGTTTCTCCAAGGATTCACAGAGATGTTTTACTTATCACAATTACTGCTTATGTGCTCAGCTAAGATACTGGCTCTGCTGCAGTCAAACTTCTGCCAGTGACTTCACTAGGCCTGGGTTTTCAAGTGGCAGTCAATGTCCTGCAAATGCCTAAGTAAAGAAATCTTTGTAACGCATTGCATTTTTGTGTGGCCATCGATGCTTATACAGTACACAGAAGCAGACTTTCTTTTACTCTGGGTTACAATTTTCAGTAGGCATGCTGTTCAAGGTTTTTCCGCTTAGATGCTCTTCTGAAGGCATATGTCTACAATTAAACGTGAACAAAGTTTTAGTGGAATACTTTATTATAGTAGGATAACAGGTTCATGATGGTCAGCAGTTCTCTTTGCTGAACTCTGCAGGCCCTCTGCCCCAGTGACTCAACAGGACAGGAGCACTTCAAAAGGCTTAAACTCCCTGAACTGAAATTTTGGACTGCAAGTCTTGAAAACTTCCCGTTTCACTACATGCAGTATCCCATGTACAAAAGGACAGATGTAACAGTGTTAGACCTTAATGAAGTATATAAAGTAAAACAAAGTCTGAGGGTTGGTGTCATGGGGGGTGGGGTGGGGTGGGGAGAGAAGGGTGATAGCTTTAGGCACTTGAAGTTTTTCCAAGTACAGATTTTCTGGTCAAAACCAAGAAGATTCTTCCTCCTCCCCTCCCTTCCCACATAATCTGGAACACCACCAAAAAAAGGTCAAACCCTCAAAAAGAATTCATTTTTGAGCTCAGGATCACATGGGTAATATTCCAGGCTAAAAGGAACCTGTGAAAGCGAAATCACTGAACACTGATGTTAGAATAAAGACCCACATTTCAAATATAGTGATCACGTGAGCTTGCACAGCACTTAAGCATAAGTTTAGACGTGCAAAATCTCTCACTGGGGGACTTTTATGGTAAATGCTTTGCAGGATTGAGCACTTTATTTCAATTTCAAGTACGTGGCTGGACCCTGTGTTCTATAGAAGGAAAAAAAAAAATCTGTTTAAACAGCAGTGTGTATATGTCTGTTCTGCTGGCTAAATCTTATATGAGATTTGATAATTATTTTTTACTCCTGTGTGGCTCAAATTCTCATCACCCCATGAAAACAATGAAATGAGAGAGGGAAACAACAATGCAAAAGACGTACATAAAAATTGATATTGCGACAAATGGGCGATTAGTACATTGTTACTAGCTTGAGAGAGACATGCGGTACATTTTGGGTCTACAACTCAGACCCTGATCATTTTAAATAATGAACTGTATATATCAGTAAATTTCAAGCACTTGATAAGTTATTTGTTGACCTTCCTTAAATAATTTTAAATATAAGATGACACTTAACTATCTTACATTTTTACTATACATAGTACATTTACAATATTTATAAATAAATAAATCACAATTACAAACACTGTCTGTACAATAATGATTTACCTCAAAGAGCAAATAAAGACTTAAGTAGTATAGAAACCAATTACACTTCTTGCAACCAGATTAAACTTCGTTTTGCAGGAATCTATTCCACCGAAGGTCATGTCTACATCAGTGTGACAAAGTCACCATGCAAAAGCTAAAATAAATTACATTTTTAGTGCCTTCATTCATTTATCTTTTAATGGGAAAGTTAAGAATGCACTGTTGAAATACCCAAAGTAAATAAGTAGGTCCTTTTCCTTAATCCTCCATAGGAAGCTACTCAAAACTAAAAAAGAGGATTTTATTTATAAATACTTTTGACTCCTTTGGTATAAATGACTAAATCACAGGCCTAAAAAGCAAAGATATTAAGAGGTTAGAATGAGCTCCTATTTTATGAAGTTTAATGTCTCCCTCCACTGGTGAGTGAGAGAGACAGATAGACCCTGGTCCAGGGAGAGAAGGAAATGAAAGAAGTAGCATGAAAGTGCAGCGTGCAATGAACAGTGAGACAGACACTGAGAACATGCCCTTCAGGCATAAACATTAAAGCTCTGTCTATACTAGGAAAGAGATGTGTTGCTGACAAAGGCTCTTAAAGAGAAGCCCCTCAGAGCTAGTGCTGCAAATGGTGTAATTGTGTGCACTGATAGTAACATTTTCAGAACCATTACAGAACGTCCGGATTACTCGCACAGCTAAAAAATGTACAGAAAAAAAAAGGTCATACGTGCTGGAATTACCCCTATGAATAATGAGCTCCATCAATGTGCAGAAACATCCCATCTATACTGGTGGAGAAATTAATTTTCAACACTGGACCCTTGTCAGCAATAAATTCAATTGTAGCGTAGACAGGACTAGAGAGAAAGGTAAAAATATATCCCCGTGAGATACCATGTGAATAACCAACATTGGATCTACTTATTTTTTTGCAGAATTATATTTAAAGTTAGTCCAAATAGCCTGGTGGTTTTGTACTTCCCATTTGAGACACTGAGATTCGAATCTGGTTAACCCTTGCAAGACCGTACTCATCAATGGGTTTTTTCTTGTAAAAAAAAAAAAAAAAAAAAAGGTAGTTAAAACTAGTTCATACAATGCGCTTGGAGAATATAATAAGAGCAGCATTTAATCCTAGTAACCGAGTGTTAGCCTCCAAAATAAGATTGATAATGTACCCTAGTATATATGCAAAATGGCATAATACATACTCCCTTCCAAACACAGATCTATTTTGTAGCTGCCACATAGTTCAGGTCACACAGTAAGTACATCATCATGTTTTAAAAAAAAATGGTTTAAAGGATTAAATTCAGAGAGAAGTTGCCAGTCTTCTAACAATTCAGATCTTGCAGATAAGAGCCCTGTCCAAACATTAGGCAACCCCCAATGCCAACGTAAACACTGCAAAACCTGACACATTTTCCTATTCTTAAATGCCATGCCTCTATCAGCCAGCTGTTCCCACTGATCCGATCTGTGATCCCATTATCAGTCTTTAAACGTTGCCAACAAGCTTGGCCAGATGACGCCTGTTCCCTGCAAAGAATGAATAGCAGGCATTGGTTTCAAATCTTGCGGATGATGTGAAGGCCTGAGGTGTTCTCCAGCAAACAAATGTTGGAGTCAGTCAAAGGTCTTTCAAGCTGCCCTGCATTCAAGTTATCCCCACGACATGTTCTTCGCATTCGGTTTCCATCCTATCACCCTTTCCCATCCCCCCCATTTCTGGATTTTTGTATTTCTTAAAAATTTCAGGGTTATGTTGGTCCGTGCACACGGTCTCCACATACAATTTGTGCAAACTGAATACTTTTCAAGCCCAACTTCCAGCGGGCCCTGTAACGGAGAACCAGCTCAGAGTCTGCCCTTCTCCCAAAACATTCAAGGGATGCCGTCTTTCCTCTGGCAACACTGCGAAGGAGGGACCCCCCAGTCATACATGTAGGAAAGCCTCAGCTTAACCTCCTCCTTGCAAAGCTTCCCTTCTTTGGCCAGTGTCTGGTGCTTCTCGAGCATGTCCTCGATGCTCTGCTTGTGGGTGACCACGTACTTATTGTTGCAGCCGCGCGACTTGTACTCGGTGTCGAAACGAGGGTCGTGCACCCTCTTCACCTCCACGGGGGCCAGCCAGGCGCCGAGGGAGACGTCCTCGCTCTGCCACAGGTTCAGATACTCGCGGCTGAGGCGCAGGTAGCGCACCAGGTCTGCGGAGAGCACGTAGCCGCCCCCCAGGGCGTAAGGCAGGTAATAGTCACAGAGGACCCACGCGCTCTCCTTCCACTTGCCACCGGACTTGACCCGGCCGCGCCCGGAAAAGAAGCCCCAGTAGAGGCGCCGCGGCTCCTTGGCCCTCAGCTCGTCCACCAGCACGTCCAGGCGCACGAAGGTGTCGTCGTCGGCCTTGAGGACGAAGCGGAAGTCCAGGTGCAGGTCGAGCCACACGTACATGGCCAGGATCTTGGCCGTCAGGTTCTCGTAGGAATCGCGCAGCTCGGGCAGCAGCAGCAGGTCGCGGTGGCGGCTCTGCTCCAGCTCCAGGCCGCGCAGCTCGTCGCCGCCCAGGCCGCCCGTGCCCACCACGAAGCGGCACCACACGTCCTCGTGGGGCGGGCGGCCCGCCGTCGACAGCCACGTGCTGCGGATGATGCTGCGGCGCTCCGTGTACTTGGGGCCGCTGGCGATGAGCACGGCGAGGAAGGCCGACGCCTCCGGGCCCGGCGCCGGGGGCCCCGCCACGCCTGCGGCCGCCCCGCCGCGGGGCGCCGGCTGGTGGTGCGGCAGCCCCCGGGCGGGCAGGGGCCGCAGGCTCTCCGAGGTGCACTTGGCCAGGTACAGCAGCACCACGGCGAAGAGCGACAGGCCGCCCAGGCCCAGCGCCGTCTTGTGGCGGCACAGCAGCCGCAGCAGCTTCATGGCAGCGGGGGCCTCGCCTCAGGGGAGCACGCCTCGCGCTCACGGGCTCCTCCCGCCAACGCTTGGCCCCGCCCCCTGCTTGGCCCCGCCCCCCCGCGCCAACCTCAGCGCCCGACCCCGCCCCCCCGCGCCAACGGCCCCACAGTGCCTGGCCCCGCCCCCTCCCAGGATTAGGCGGGAAGCGCCCAGGCCCCGCCCCCTGCCCGCACAACGGCCTCGGACGGGCCGCGGGATGGGACAATCTTTCTCACTAGGAGCCTCTTCGCGGTGCCTTCATGATCCGCGGCTTGCCTGCCTGCTCGCTGGTCAGTTTCGGAGCCGCCCGGCTCGACAGGGAGAGAGCGGCGGCCGCGCCGGTGTGACAGCGGCGTGCGCCGCCCGCTACTCAGAGAGGGGGGAAGAGACACACACGGAACAGGGGGAGGGGCTGGGGCCGGCCTCACGTGACCACACCCTCGCTTCCCTCCGCTTTCGCCTCCATGTTTCGTTGGGGCAAAGGAAGCCGAGCTCGCCGCCATTGTGGGTCGGGGCGAACCTCGCGATGGTCGCTGCCATTTTGGGGCGGGGCAAATGAAGCCGGGCCTGCCGCCATTTTGGATCGGGGCGAGCCGTGGAAGGTCGTCGCCATTTTGGGGCGGGGCAAGCGAAGCCGTGCCCGCTGCCATTTTAGGTTAGGGCAGGCCTTTGGTGGAGCTGCTGCTTATCTAGCCTTGTTGCCTCGTGCAAAGCGGGCCCTCTGTGTTATAATCATTCATCTTAACATTTCATGACATTCCATTTCCGTGGATTCTTTTTATTTATTTTATTGTATGGGGTCTCCTAAGCTGGACATAGTTTAGGGCCTAACCATGTCATCACGGCTGCAACACAATTAAAAACCAGGGGCAGGATAGGATGACTGTGAATTGCAATGGGTTTTGGTGGGGCTGCACCTTGCTTGGACCCAAATCAGGTCCCATTGGGAGTGCATGTTATCATCTCATAAAGATCCCTTCGTCTTAGGAGATCTTTTATTACACTAACTCCAATAGTTGGAAAATTCTTCTTGGCAAGCTTTTGGGTTAACTCCATTTTTCTTCTTTGGACTTTCTGAATTAAATGATCTCATGTGTGTGCGAGGGCTGGAGGATTTGGGAAGAGCGAGGCTCGTTTACTAGCGAGCAAATAGCCCGTTACATCTAGTAATGGCCATCTAGTGGCAGCAAAGACCCTGCACCCTTATCAAAGATGGAGCCCACACATTGCTCAGGGACCCACGGCTGCTTCTTTGCCCTCACCAGAGATGGCCGGCGCGGGACGTAATTTTTTTGCATTAAGGCTTCCCACCCCAAACAAAGATGGCTACCGCGGAGCATCATTTT
Source organism: Alligator mississippiensis (assembly GCF_030867095.1). Taxonomy (NCBI): domain Eukaryota; kingdom Metazoa; phylum Chordata; order Crocodylia; family Alligatoridae; genus Alligator; species Alligator mississippiensis. Next base: position 8,609,271 of record NC_081836.1, read on the forward strand.
TGCATTAGGGCTTCCCACCCCCAACAAAGATGGCCGGCTCGGGGCCTAGCTTTTGCATTAGGCTTTTCCTACCCCAAACAAAGATGGCCGACCACCGGGCTTCACTTGCCCTCGCCTAAGACGGCCGCACGGCCTGAGGACCCTTCCTATAGGTAGTCAGCGCGGTGCCTGCTCCGAGCGCGCACGGGCCGGACACTTTCTGACAGGCGCGCTCTGCGGGCAGCTGGGTGGGGGCCTGTCTCGGTGCTGAGTCGCACTTCCGGTTTCCTGTCCGTGCGGGGCCCGCGCCGGGCTCGAGCGTCCGCACAGGTGCCCCCCGGCCCCGACGGGCTCAGCTCGGCCCCGTGGCGGGAGCACGGGGCTCGGCTCGGGCGGGGGAAGGGGGGAGCTGCCCGCTTGCTCGCTGCCCCGGCTCCCCGCTCCCTTCTGCTGTCTTTCAGCCTCAGCTTGGGCCAGCCCCAGGCCCAGCCCGGCGGGTAGGTGTCCTGGGGGCGGGATGCTCGCCTCGCACCAGGATCCCCCGCCGGCAGGGGCGTGCGGGCGCCTGCGCCAGCTTGTCCGGCTTTCCTTGCAACACGAGAGTCGCCCGAGGCTGTTTGGGAGGGGGGGGACCCCAAACAAGCCGGTGTTTTGTTTCCCGGGGGGGGGGGCTTTGATGCTGGTGAGGTAGGGTGGGCAGTACAAAACAACACGCCTCGCCAGGTGGCACCTTGGAGACTGACTCGTTCATAAATCATCATCAGTGAGGTTTTATGGGTCGTAGCCTTACGTCCTCTGGAAGGACAGGAGGAAGAGAGGGGTTTGATGTCGGGAAACGACCTCGCAAGCCGTGACGAGGCTGCCCCGGAGCAGCTCGGCCGTCTTTGCAGGGAGCGAACGTGCCCGGATCCCACGGGAGAGTCGGGTCCGCGACGTTTAGTTTTTCGGAGTAGACTCGCACGTTAGTTAGTAAAAACATTTGTCCGTCAGTAAAATCTGCAGGTCACCTACAGCTGTGTTCCTCTGACTCGATTAAAACCTGCAGTCACTTGCACCCGCGCGGTACACGCCGGAGTTGTGCAGCAGCGTGACCTGCCCGCCGGGTTTGCACGGATGAGCCGTGCGTGCGACTCCGTCGAAGGGAAGCTTGTGTATTGTATTCTCAGCAAACAGGTTTTGTTTGCTCATCTCCTCCTCCCCTTTTCACAACCGCACTCAACCGCGTTGCTTTTTTTTTTGTTTTCTTTTATATTTGGAATAAAGCCATGTGCTGTAATAGGTTGGTGACTCAATATCTAATGCGTGGCTTTTTGCTTGCAAGTTCATAATGTCAAATCATATTGTGGCTTTGATATTTGGGGCTTTCTCTTGTTGAGATCATTGAATACCTTCCACAGGAATTTTATTTTTCCTCTTTTTTTCCCCTCTTTTTCAGGTCATTTCATCATCAGGTTTTGTGTTTGGAATAAACGCATGTGCTAGAGAAGGTTTGCCACTCAACCTTTCTTTCCCTAAATAGCTAGCACTCCTTTTGCAACCGCACCAAACTTCATTGTTTGTTTGTTTGAATCGACTGCTTTTGTATTTGCAATAAACTCGCGTGCAATAAATCTGTTACTTGTTTTCAGTGTTTGTCATTTTACTTTTAAACTGGTAGTTTATAATCATGGCATATCTCGGCTATTTGGGGTTCCTTATTCTAATCTCTCCTAATCCTTGTCACAGTATTGTTTTTCTCTTGTATTTTTCAGATCACTTATTGTACTACTTTGAATTTGGAGTAAATGCATGAGCTATAAGTTTGCCACTTAATGTTTTAAAGCTTGACGTTTTGTTTTTCACTTGCAGTTTAAAATAAGTTGTGGCTTTACTGTTTTCCTTATTTCTGTCTGTCTCTCGCTCTCTTTCACGGTAACTTAATTTTTGTCTCTCTCTTTTTATTCCCTTAGATATCTTAAACCCTTTCACTGTAATTTAATCTGCTAATATTTTGGACAAGGAAAGGAAAAGAACAATGATGTCAAAACGGGCCTTCCTCTGCAGTTTGGGTTCTCTGTATTTGTCGCTCCTGTTTGTGTTCCTGCTAATGGACGTTTATGCCAGGCCTGCAAATAATTCTGCCTTAAAAGAGAAGGCACCTGACAGCAAAGATGAAAATGAGATCCTGCCTCCAGACCACCTCAATGGGGTCAAAATGGAGATGGATGGACATCTTAACAAGGAGTTTCACCAGGAGGTTTTTCTAGGGAAAGAGATGGAAGAGTTTGAAGAAGATTCAGAGCCAAGAAGGAATAGAAAGAAGCTTATGGCTATCTTTTCAAAGTAAGTTGTGATGGCTAGCCATGAGAAAATGTCTGATGGCTCCCCTGCATCCAGTATTTCTCCTTTTTTTTTTAATTTTATTTTATTAGAGAAGTTCTATACTCGCCTATGTTTAATTAATTAAACTTGATAGTTTTCAGGTATAACTATCAGGAAGAAATCAGTTTGCCTGTGGCATTACCTGCATGTTGGTAAGGTCTTCAGCTGACTTGGTCACCAGCCCTTCAAAACTAAGCCATGAGGTTCAATCTGCAGGGAATCTTTTGTGGTGGTGAAGCCCCCCCCCTAGTACTCAGATTTCAGGATTGGAACCTTAATGGCTTTGGTAAAAACTGCTCCAAAAACAAAATTCCTGTTTTGAAATATTCACTAAGTCACTTTAGAATTTTAACACTCAGATTCTTAAGGAATTCCAGTACATTTTTCTATATAGCCAGGCTCTCTCTAGTCCTGGGTATCAGCAGGGCAGAGATTCGAGCACAGTGGTTTTCAGTCTTTTTTTCATTTGCGGACCCCTAAAAAATTCGGAACGGAGGTGCGGACTCCTTTGAACATTTCAAATGGATGTCACTTTGAATTGTAAGTGTGGGTATTCGCATAGTTTTCATCAACCACAATCGTCTTTTGCAGCCCCCTTGGATGTAGTCTGTGGACCCCCAGGGGTCTGCGGACCACAGGTTGAAAACCACTGTTCTAGCGGCTAGAGCTCCATGCTTTAAACAGGGAGACCCAGATTGTAATGCAGGCTCTGCCACTTGAGATGCTGTGCCAACCTACTGTTTAAAATGCATCTTGTTTAGGAGCTGATACTGAATCCAGGTAAATATCCTCCTTCCCCCTCCACCACTCCACCTGCCCAGTGTGATCCGTCCAAATACCAAGGGGGGAAAACAACACTAGGGAGAAGCTTGTTTTCTCTCGGTACATATCAGCTGAACATTTGCCCTTATTCTTCATTGTTATTCCTGCAAGTTAAACATTGACTGTTCAAAAAAGAAATCACTTTGGAAGTTCAATGTCTCCAACTATTTTTCTTTGATGTATTTATAGAGATAGATAAATATCTAAATAATGCCTGATGTCTTCATATCTCAGTACCTTTCAGGTATTTAGGAACTAAAATGATGTCTCCCCTCTCAATTCTTTAAGTCTATTTTTATCCTTCAGTCTGTTGCTGCTGTTCTTAAACTTGTAGGCAGTTCTCAAGAACTTAGGCAAAAAAGGCTTGGGAAAGGATAAGAGCACCATTTCATTTGTGGCATCATGATTCATCTGTTCTGTGTATGGGATTTTTTTAAAAATATTTTAAAGATTTAAATCCTATTTTTAGACATTAAAATACTGGTTTATGAAGTTTCTTTCTGCTTTGAGAGATTTAAATGTCAGTTGCCAAAAATGTTTCTCTTTAGTTTTATCTCAGGGAATCAGCGAATGAAAATTTTCATATGTTCAGGTGTTAATGCCTACACACAAAAAAGAAGAATACTTACCATCACTAGATGGCAGAGTTGCTTTTCTTTAGTTTGCACCTTGATGGCTTGATTTTTATATAACAGTGTGGTCTGAGATGGTACTTTCAGTATTTGTAAGCAATTTGGCTTTGTGAAGTCATCTTTTCTTTAATAAGGAAAGCTTTTCCTCCTGGCTCAATTGAGTTAGATTTGGGGGTTAAGGGAAGAGGACTCTTGTAATCCATTTATAGTGTGTCTGGAAAGGAGGGAATTGATGTGTGCATTGTGAATGCCATATTTGTTGTGCATCTAGACTATTCTCTTCAACAACAGATAACCTGGAAAAATTTGGGGGGGTGGGGAGGAAGAGGAAAGATGGGATAGTATTGTCTTAATTGCAGTTTCCATCTCTTGCTTACTCTGGTGTACCTTTCTCCGTTTAAAGCTAAGCCACTGACTGCTTTGGTTAAGTAATGCAGTTATGCTGTTGCTGCTTCAACTTTGGATCCCATCTTTTAGGAGGCATGATATATTTGCACCTTCTAGATTAACCGAAGTAGATTTAATAAAGCACAAGCTTTTGTGAGCTATAGCTTACTAAATCAGTGTGCTTGCACTCTTTTTCTCTCTTCACCCCCCCCCCCCCCCTTTAGTTTCTCTCTAAGGTGCAAATCTACCTTGCCTTCTATTTGACTTCAAACTAACACGGCTAACTATGTCTCCCTCATTATTTACCTGGAGCAAGTGTCTTTTCAGATTACATTCCTTTGTGAGGTCTGAAAAGAATCCGGACACTGGCTTATTTGTTTGGTTACCTTTTTCAGACTATAGGTAGAAGTAGGAGATAAGTTATGGCTTTAGGAATGAGTGTCAAGAAATGTCTTTTAAAAAAAAAATTAAAACAGATTTTTAAAATGTCATGAGCTTTAAATGATCAGCAGCTAGCGTTTCTGTGTAGGTTTTGTGTGGCATGGAATAATAATATCCTACACTGTGAAAGTATCTTCAAAAGGTAATTGATAAAGAGAAAAAATAAATGCTTGCAGAAAAGGCTCTCTGAGCCCTAAGACAAAAGTTCTACCTCCTTTTTCAGAACATATTTAATGAATGGATGGTCTTTTAGGTCTTTTACAAATCAAGCATGTTTTAAAAACCCAAGAGCTAAGATAAGATTGAAAGCAGTGGTAAGTCTGCAAGCAAATGGTGTGCTTTTTTGTTTGTTTTTGGACCCCAAAGCTAGGTCCAAATGTACTGGTTTGTGTTCTGGATTTTGTGGCATGAGGAAACCCTGTGGAGAAATGCATAAAGTTACATCCTGAACCAATAAAGCAGAGCATAATGGCATAATGTCACACTACTGTGCTGCTTGTAGTTTTGGACCCTAGCATGGTCAGACCTAGCCTGGGTATCTTGGCAAGGTGATACCCTAAACTTGATAGGCATACCCTCAAATAAAGTACAGTAATAGCTCTATCAGCATGTGAGCTTGCATCGATCTAGTTTTGCATGGAAAATAAAAATTTGTGAGTTACTGGCTTCCAAAAATGGATTGGAAGCGAGGGGAGGAACTTTAAGATTCAGATAAGTTCACTAAGGCACCCCCGGGGAAGACCAGGACCAACGATAAAACTTCTGGAAGGCTGCTTCAGGCTTAATACCAGGAAAAACTCCTTCACAGTCAGGGTGTCCAGACTCTGGAATAAACTCCCTCCAGAGGTGGTGCAGTCACCTAACCTGGAGGTTTTCAAGAGGAGACTGACTGGACAGTCACCTCGCTGGGGTCACTTGACCCCAGTTGTCTTCCTGCCTAGAGCGGGAGGGCTGGACCCAGTGATCTGCGAGGTCCCTTCCAGCCCCTTACAATCTATGAATTTATGAAAGAGAGGGTGATGGGAAATAATGGAGTTTTTATGATATCTCCCAAGTATTTTAGTTATGCTCTGAAACATGCATGTTGCTTTAATAAAGTAGTTCTGGACAAATTAGTTTTGATTTCTGTTGCAGAGGAAACTTACTGCATGGAAGGTTTGAGTCGAAGCAGCAACAGCTGGCTGTCAGTTGAGATGCTTTAAACCAATAACAGTTTTCTGGGGGTGGTGTGCTGGGCAAAGGCATATTTTGCTGACACTTTGTTGACAGAAGTCTTAGCCAAAGGTGATTGCTTTATGCAGAAAATGCTGATCCACAGCTGACTATTTCATTTTCTTTCCTTACCAAGGTGAGTGGTGAGTGCTTGTGGGCCAAGATGTGTTTAAGTGTTGATTTCTTACCGCATCTCCTAGTAATCTTGTGAATAAGAATAAAATGAAAGTTCTGGGCAATTTGAATGGTTTAAAATTAGTTTAGAAGCTACAGAAAGTGTCCCTGAATTATTTTTGTGGTTTGGGGAGGTTGAAGACATTTGATCATTTTGAAGACGGCTGTGGCTTGTCATTCACTGGCTGGTGACCTTGTTAGAATACACTTGACTAAGCGCCAGGATTCAAACCACAACCAAACCTCATTTTGTTAAATAGTCAGCTGTCTTGGTTAATTGCATTAAATCTATCTTGTCGTTTATTGAAATGGAATTACTAAATTCAAAGTAGAACGTGTGGTTTCCTGTCAGGATGTCTTTGTGGTAGTGGAGTCACCACTGTAAATCTAAAATACTCTGATTTTAGCTTTTTCTTTTTTTTTTTTTTTTTGCTAATTACTTCTGTGTAGCCATGTTGGTTGAATTTTCAAAGAAAAAAAAGGGGGCGGGGGTTAGTTATTCTGCACTCGAATCCTTGGCAATCATTCATCAGGTCATGTGCCAGAAACCTTCTCACATCCTGTTAACTACTGCAATGTGTAAGAGTTTGATAGGTATAAAACTGGTTCTCTCAGTCTCGTCTGCAGCCTCTGAGTTCTTTTTTTTTCCTGTGCTTAAGCATTTGTGGTTCTTACAAGTGCTGAAAGGAAAGAGGCTGAACTTCAGCAACACCTACCTGTAAGAGTGGCTGTCTCAGCATTTGCTAGTCATGGTTTTCAAGCTCAAATTTCAAGTAAAGGCATGGCAAAGAAGTGCAAAGACCTCGGTGACATGTAGCAAAATAGTGCATGATTTTGAAGGGAATCATGAACAGGGATCCTGGTTTTCTCTGATTAAAAAAAAAAAAAAAATCCCCAAGTTTCAGGTTAAAAAAGTAACCCAAAATCCATTTTTCTGTGATTTTAAACGAAATGCCCCTAATATATAGATACCTATAGATATCAAAATGAAACACCACTAGATATACATATAATGGAAAAATTGAAATTTGGGGTTCCTTTTTTTTAACCCCAAAATTGGGGATTTTTTTTAAATTGGAGAAAAGCAGGATCTCTGATTGTGAAGCACATAGAGCATACATGATGATAGGACAGTAACTATTCCACTTATTGTGTTGCGGCAACACCACCGCTATGAACTTACTAACTAATTTAAGTGTTTGGTTTTCCTTGAATCTTTAAGGAAGCCACGTGTCGTGATCTCTGTCTCATGCTGCATCGATATCTTTTTTTTTTTTTAAGTGTGGAAAACATTCTGTAAGTAAACCAGAATTTCGGTTTAATTTGATATTGTGGGATCTGCTTTTCATTTTCTGGAAACGGCAGAAATTCTCTGTCAAACATCCTGTATTTTAAATGCTAATGCAAATAGTTAGCTTGATGGCCTGAAGCCCTCCATAGATGTGAAATGTAGGGCACTCAACAGCAATATGTGTCCTACAAACACCCCTGTCACTGTACTTGAAAACCCAAAGGGGAAGAATTTCCATAGTGGCCAGAGCAAAGTTCAGTCCCCTCTTTGGTTACTCACCTCCTTGGTAGCTGCAGGTATGCAGTTGTAACGTTTTCTGATGTGGAAATGAGATGGCAATTCAACTTTGGTTTATTTTTGGTGGCTGTTAATTCTGGGGTTCTCTTTTGCTCCATATCTATGCCGGTTTCATTGCAAATGGTTTGAAAAAACCAACACTGGATTTCTGTAGGTTGGTTCTCTTATGAGACTTTTTGTGATGAGGGCCACATTAGAGAGAGCTGTTGCCCTACAACAAAAATGCTATGTCTTTTTAAGGACATGATGGGAAAATATAACGTACGTGGTAAATTATATTTTCCTACGTATGGATAAGGAAGTGAGACCATCTTCAAAGGTCTTGTAGCATTTATTAGTTAATGCCAAACTAACCTTGACCGAATTGGCTGACTTAATCCAGTGGTATTATGTAACAATTCTCTTGATTTGCCCTGGATGTCACTAGAAGGTGTTCATAGTACCTTCATAATATGGTACAGTGATCACGTACTATGTCAACCACCTCCTGTGCTGTGGTTATCTTTTTAACTTTCCTATGGAATAAGCATGCAGTCAAGCGATCAGTAATGTTATGGTATTGCATTGTTAAACTCGGCAAGGATTACTGTCATAATAAGGCTTTCTGTTCTGGAAGCTCTTCTTTTTATCAGGTCAGGAAACTTACAGGAGATAAGATTCTGCAGAAATGAGTATTTGTATGACATTTCTTGAAAAACAGGAGACCAGGGGTGGTGCACAAAGAAATGTCAAGGTATCATTGTGTGCTGTGTAGTGCATTGCATTGTAAGACCACTGAAAAACAGCTTCACTGAGTTGTTCTTATTTTCTACCCTTTACACTGACGGTTAAGTTAAGGCCCCATAGGCTACAGTCCTTTTAGCAAATGCATTAATTCCAAATTAAGTAGTATATATTATCTTTTGAATTTTTTTAACTTTAATTGAATACTTTCATTGCTGCTTTGGTTTTAGATCTTAGAAAAACTTGCCATTGTTACTTCTTCCTGAATTGTGGAGAGTGCTAGCTTTTTTTTTTTTTTTTCAGCTCCTTTCCTATAACTTTTTTGCCTTGGGCTGCTGTAGCTAAAGTTCTCATTCTTGGTAGGACTTGACCATTTTATACAAGATCATATAAAAAACTATTTTTGATGTTCCTTCATGCTGCTTGCATTCCAGTTCAGTGTTGGGACTGTGTCCCCACACGCATACATGCACTGTTTATGGAGCCTGAAAGGAAGGCATCTCACCTTGTCGTGCTGATTCATTGAAGCGCTTTGATTGATGAAAGTGGCTAATCCTTGAAATCTCTAGTGACAAAAGGAAATCTTAATTTATAAACTAGAAAAGGGTGTACCATGAGCTCATGTTACATACAGGCAAACTGAAGGCTCCCTTCTTCCAGAGTGACAAAATTGGACAATTTTATTTGGAGACCTCTCATAAATCCTTGTGTTAGTCATCTGCAGCTTTCTTGTCCCTTCTGGTTTAATTCAACTAAGAAATGTTTTAAGTTGAGGATGAACTACATTGCTATTGTCTTAAAGAAAACTTATTCAGGACCAAGATATGGCTTGTTCTCAGCATAAGCATAATATAGTGATGTCAGACACTTGTCCATTGTCTTGCTGTAGATTTTGATTGCTGAAGTGCTGCATGCACTTCCTTTGTAAAAAATGTAACAACATGTTTAAATACTTTAATGTCATACTCTGTAATACCAATAAACACTTTAAAAAGCTGTTTAGGTTATTCTAAGACTTAAACTCTTTAACATTTAGGTGACATTTAAAGGTAAAAAAAAACCATACTAATAAGCTTAGTTTCAATGATAAAATGTAGTAGTTTTAAGACAGTGATGCTGGAAGATAAAAAGTCAGTCAAGCCTGTGTCTCTGTGTGTTGTCTTTAAAATTTCAAGATTGGAGTGGTTTGGTATACTTTAAATAGATTCTTGCCTTTTAAATGTCAACAGAATGTCTTTTTAGTTCTACGTGTACGCTTACGGTTAGTTAAATGTTTAAGCAATGCCTAGGCTCAGAACAAAGAAGGAGAACTCTAAACTCTTAAAAATAAAGAAAAAGAAAAAAAAAATGTCAGTGTTCCTTACTTATTCTGTCTTAATAATAAATAGTTATAGTAAACTTTTGTTTTAACTGTTGATATTGCAGCCTGTTTGTTATGTGCAAATCAAGCAAACTTCCCAGTGTTCTGTATGTCATTTCCAGCAACAGATTTTTAGAATTGGCTTATACAGTAAAAGCTCTGTTATCCGGCATCCCCTGGGAATGGGGGATGCCAGTTAATCAAATATTCCGGTTAATTAAATGTGCGTCATTTGGTGCACTCCCCGGCATCAGTGTGCCGGAGGACAGGGAGGCCTGCGCAGGTTGCTTTGCCCTGGGCCGTGGGCCGAAGAAGTGGCAAGAACTCTGCTCGCCGCGGCGGCGAAACCCGGAAGTGGTACTTCCCGTTTTGCTTTTGCCGTGTCCCTCGGATGCTGGTTAATAGAGTTTTCGGGCTAATAAAGTGCCGGTTAACACAGCTTTTGCTGTACTTGGCAGTTTGGTCAATGAGGCTGGATAAAATCCAGCTTGTGCTTCTGCAGCTGAACGCTAGTGGAGCAGAGAAACATCTTGTTCTCGTCCCAGAAAAGGCAAAGCAGGCATGACTGGGAAGTTGCACAAGGAGCAGATACTGTGCTGTCATTTTCAATTTTGACAAGGTCACTTTAGCCATCAGCCATACAATAAAAGACATAGAAACAATGGCCCTTTTCAGAGATCAAGGATGAAAATAATAAACTTTTTTTTAAGGTTACAACAAGGAATTGAGAAACCTTTCAAGAGGCCTGTGCAAGAAGGGTGTTCAGCCTGAGTTGTCATTCTTCTAATTACTTTAGTTTGTTTCTGATAAGATATGGGCAAACCTAGAGAGGTATCTCATCAATAAACTGAGAGACTGCTGGGGGGTGGGGGGAGGAGGGGAGAGCAACGGGGTGAGAAGCAAGGTTCAAGCATGGAGCCATTGAATAAGAGACGAGGGTTGAGATATGTGTTGGAGGTAAATACAGAAGAAAGACAAGTCTAGGGAGGAATCCTGGGACCTCTGCAACAATGAACCTATAACAGTAGACAAATGAAACATTGGAAACAATCATATTGCAAGCCTTAACTTTAGGAGATCTGAAATAAGGTTAACATGCTTTGGAGTGTAAAAACCACAAGTACTTTTTACATAAAAGAAGCACTGCTGTGTTCTTTAAGAAAGCATGTGGGTGTTAATTGACCACCTACATTTCAGTGAAAAATAGCAAGTACCTTATTTCACTGGGCAGTTGCATTAAAATTGTTCTTCAGAGGAGTGTGGAACATTGTGCTTACACTATAATGTCTCTTCTAAGTAATGAAGGAAACAAACCATCCGAGCCATCTTTCAGATCAAGAGAGCTTATTCTTGAAGTGATTCCTATCTTGGTTTGGCTTCTCCCTCTGTTCAAACCTTGCTTTTAGCCAAATTTAGTTACCAAGCAACTGTCTTTCATAAGTTTATTCTTCTTCAACTAATAGCTCAGTCTAATGGTGTATGATGGCTATCCAGTAAGCAGTAAAACCAACATACCTTTTGATTTGTGCTTTTTGGACTTTGTTAATTTTCTTATTCAATGAAGCAATATGGCTGGAATTGATAATTACCCCCGGAAAATGAACTGTTGTTTCCTGTTGTTTTTCAGGGTGGATATTAATAAGGACAGAAAGATAAGTGCTAAAGAGATGCAGCGCTGGATCATGGAGAAGACAGAAGAGCATTTTCAGGAAGCTGTAGAAGAGAACAAAATGCACTTCAGGGCAGTGGACCCTGATGGTGATGGTAGGAGAGCAGTGTTTATTTTGCCTTTTACAAGTACCTGGTTTGTGACATAAGTTTATAGCAGCTAGAAAGCCCATCTGGTAGTTGTCCTGAAGATCTAGTCAGAAACCACATCCTAGTCCCTTCAAAATCCAGAGTCCAGTTTCATCCTTGCATTTGTATTGTGCCTTGGTGTGATCAGTAGAAGAATCTTCACTCTAGGGCCTACCTGCTAGGGATTTTTCTTTTTCTAATTATTTCGTATCACTGGTATCACTTGACCAGTATCGGTAAAAATTAAACTCTGAAATAGATGCGTCATTGTGCATCAGTCACTTGGGAACATTATACATGACATAAGTGCTCATACAGTTTTGTGTTAACTGTGTGTAAAAACACATTTCAGTATTAGGGTTTTCATCATTTATTAGCGCAGGGTTAGCAATGGTGGTTTGAAAAATTTCCCTGGTATTGCCCAGGCTTGAGTTGCCTTTTTCTTGACTTTGATTTCTCGAAAGAGAGCATTTTAAATAGTCGCACTAAAAATAGGGCAAATACACGCATTTCTGCGAACTAGGCAAATGTAGCCATTTGCTCTTTGTTAGGCTTGTAGTGAGACATTTACCATCTGTAACAGAAAATAAGCTTAGAATAGTTTCCATTGAGTCAGACTGAACCCATAGGCAGTCCATCTCAATGAAAATAATGTGGCCACAATTCCCCCTTGGAAATGCATGTGAATTCCTTCTGACATGCAATAGTAGAATTGTGACCCTTGCAAAAGGCAGCCAGAAGAATATTTTAGGCCTTAGCATTAGGGGAAGGAATCCAAAGTCTCCAGAAGATGCCTCGCAGATATGATGTTGATGATGATTAGCCATAATGAAATGTACAGTCATTGGGTTATGAGTTGAAATAGATTAATGTAATTCTCATGAAATGCAGGAGCATAAAGGGTTTTGGCAGATGGCACAGTAAGAAACAATACCAAAACCTGTTTTAAATGTTTTTGAAGATGCTACGATATTTTCTGTGTCTGAGATGCAACTCTCTTTTATAGGCCATGTGTCTTGGGATGAGTATAAAATTAAGTTTCTGGCAAGCAAGGGGTTTAATGAAAAAGAAATTGCAGAGAAGATCAAAAACAACGAAGAGCTAAAAATTGATGAAGAAAGTAAGTATAGTCAGCTGCTGCTACCTGTGTGACTTTCTGGTGGGGGAGTTGAATGATAAAATGTGTGGTAGGTGTGTTGGGGTGGTCTGCAGTCTTTGTTGACCCCTGAATTGAGTAATATATGTTAGAAAGCATCATGTTGTGTTCTCTGTGGCTGTTGTATAACATTGGCGGGTCTCCAGTCATGGACTAAGGGCAAGATTCACAAAGGGACTTGGGCATAGTACTGCTAAGCATCCCCGTGCCTACAAAGCAGGTATCTTGTTCTGGGAGGGAAATTGATGAACCAAAGTTAGATGCCTCAATTCGCTCTACTTTTAAATAACATGGGACTTGCAATGCTGAACATGGTGAGCTAGGTGGCGAATGGCAGATCCAGACAGTAGCAATTTTGGGTGTGTTTAGAAGATGCTGACTACATTGAACTTGTTATGGAGCTGGTTGTGGGAATGTGTAGCTGGGGAACGGATTTAAGTAGGATTCACATACCTAAACAGTCGGCTCAGACAAGATGACTGTGTTCCTGGCCATGGATAGTAGCTGAACTTTTAAGCTCCTTTAGTTTTTTGGGCAACGTTTTCCAGAAATTTTAGCCCCTGGAAAGTGTCAGTTTAATCAGACTAAGCAGGCTTTTTAGACTTGTGTGTCTAACTTTATGAAAAAACTTAATCAGTCTCTCAAAATCCAGATGAAAAAAATTATCTTGGAGCTGAATTCCTTCCTTTGTTTATTTTTTATCTTCATTACTAATTGTAGAAGATGAGGGTTGGAAGGAGGTCACATCTAATCCAATCCCCTGCTCAAAGCAGGACCGTCCCCAACTAGATCATCCCAGCCAGGGCTTTGTTGAGCCGGGCCTTAAAAATCTCCGAAGTTGGAGATTCTACCACCTCTCCGGGCAACCTGTGCCAGTGCTTCACCACCCTCCTATAAAATGGAAATAGGATTTTGTTCTTTGATCCTAATAGTTCTGCACTAACTTGGCATCTTCGTTCAAGCATTCTTCTTAAAAGCACTAATGATTAAGACTTCATTATTTTTTATGAACAGTTCTCATTTACAGTAAAAGCTCTGCTATCCAGCATCCCCTGGGAATGGGGGATGCTGGATAACAAAATATGCCGGTTAATTGGGCAGCCCGAACAGGTGTCCTTGCCTATTTGGGCTGCTGCTTCTCCCACCGAGTTCGGGGTGTTGCCGCCCCTCCTGTGGCATCACTGCCTCTCCCACGGGCCCTGTGAGCCCCGTGGGATGGGGAGGCAGACCCTACGCAGCCTGTTATGTCCCTGGGTCATTGGGCCTTGGCAGCACAGGCTGGTTTGCCCCTGACCGTGGGGGCTCGGAGAAACCGGAAGTGCCCACGGTGGGCATTTCTAGTTTCATTTTGCCTTACAAGCCAGCATGCCGATTAACAGAGCATGCAGACTTGTAAGGTGCCAGGTAACAGAACTTTTACTGTACTTGAGTTCTACATCTTAATTTACATGTGGCCTACATAGCTCAGTTTTGTGTCTTTTAAGCAGTCATTGCTTAAAGCAACTTTTTAAGGTATGTGATCTTTTGAGATTCCGTAACAGTATACAGATTCTTTTCAGAAAGCATTGTAGAGTCTGTAGAACAGTCTATCTTAGTGGTATTTCGTTAGCATGTTGGAAAAAAATGGCAATAGAAGAAAACGCTGACCAGCGCGGCAAGTGGGGGGGCTGCAGCTGCTGCCGCCACCGTGCAGCCCCGACGGGTGAGCTTGGAGCTGGCACAGGGCTGGGTTACAAGCTGGTGCAGAGTGTGGGGGACAAGTGGCCCCTCGCCCGGCCCGTGGCTGGTGCCCTGCATTGTAGCTGCTCGCAGCCTGCGTGGGGCCGCCTGTGCGTGCTCAGGACAGCCCCACGTGGGCTGCGAGCAGCTGCAGCAGGGAGTGCCGGCCACAGTGTGGGTGAGGGGCTGCTTTTCCCCGCGCTCCGCGCCAGCCCCTTCCCTGCTGGCGAGCAGGGAGTCGGGGCTGTGCACTGCCCCCAGTCTGTACCACGGGGCTGGGAATGAGCGGGCACAGGAGCACAGGGCCTGCACCGGTGTCCCAGGGCTAGTGGCAGCAGGGCCCAGAGCAGGGCAGCGGGGGTACAGGGTCCTGGGCAGCAGGGGCTCTATGGAGCCGAGCCAGCTCCCCCCTCTCCCTGCTCTGGGCCCCACCGGTGCTGGCTCTGGGACATTGGTCTGAAGACATTGGGACATAGGTCCCAAGATGGTGACCAGGGGGTGGGGCACCTGTCAAGGGGCGGGGCTACCCATGTGGCCCTCAACCGCTTGCCAAAACAGGTTAAGCGGCCCTCTGCCCGAGATAATTGCCAGCCCCTGACCCAGGAGCACTGTGACTGTGTATAACAAAAGTCTCTTTTTCACAGTAGCTGCTACCAGCGAGGGTGTATGCTGATGGGGAGGGTGAACAGCTCATGTCCAGATTTTTCCACCCCCTATTGTTTTTCACTTTAGCTTCCATCAGTCTAAGGTTTCAGAAGTTCCGATCAAGAGCTTGAAAGTTTGTACTGTAGGTTTAACTGCATACTTAATAAACAGTACACTGTGCTTACAGCAATGTGATAATGCATATTTTCCATGTGTTGTTAGTGTCTGTGTTAAACTGTTTAATTGTAGCAAAGGAAAGTCTGCAGATCTTTCTTGAGGGGGGCAGAGGAAGCTGTTTGCATGTGCACATATGTGCATGTGTATATAAATACGAGCATGTTGATGTGCACATGCTCTACACTGTGGTAGAAACTAGCACCAGCACTGCCTTGCTGTCAGCACTGCCATGCCATACATTACCTCTATACGCTCCCTGAGTCTGACTCTGATCCTCATCCTCTGCATGATCTACTCTGCTTTTTGCTTCCTACCTTATATGCCGCTGTTTTGGCTTGTCCCCTCTCTGATCTAGTGCATGCGATGTATAGAGGCTGCCCATGCTACTTGTGGCCCTTGTATGCCTGAGCTAAGACATACAGAATAGAGACTAGTTCATTTCAAATGACTTTAATTTTTTCACCATTTCTATATGGTGCAAAAAGGAGAAGTCTAGCTTGATAAGAACAGTCATCCTTTTGCATCACTTTAGCAACTTGCTGTTGAAACAGACCTGGTTTTCCAAAGACAGCTATGCTGTAGTAATTGCTACCTTTCCTGTCCTGTATGTGTTTGAATGCGCTGTTAACCTGAATGAGACATCAAGACTTAGCTCTTCCTTGCAGGAATTAGTCACTGAAAACTGGGTTATCATCATTATGCTTTCCATTTATCAAAAAAGCAACTACAATGCAAATAGACCTTTGAATTTTATGCAGTACAGGTGTTTTCCCGGCCGCGGTTTATGGCAGTGTGGTTAACTACAGTTTACAGGAATGCTGATCAGATAAACTGTTTTTAAGATTTGCTTAATAAGGACATTTTGTGTATGGTTCATGGTAAGACCTAAGCAGCCTACAATAACCGAGCCTTGTTTGGGAAAATGTAGGCTACTTTTGTACCACTTCCTGACTCTGAGGATACACAGAATTGCTTATGTACTCTCACTGATGGAATGTGGGTGGTTTTCGTTAACAAAAAAAGATTGGTGCCTTAAGTCTGGTAAAGGCCTTTAATTAAGTCTTTGACTGTCCAAAGCGCTTATCACCCAAACAACACCTGTTAAAGCAAATGAAAATAAGCCTGTTTTTGTTAACTTTGTTCTGATATCAAAATATTTTCACTTTCAGTAAATAAGTATAACATCAGGGTTTTCAGGAGGTTTGGAAGTAGTCAGAGGCATTGTTACATGCAGTGTGGTGCTGGCCTGCAGCATTCAAGTAGTTATATTGGGACTTCTAAGACTTGGGGATGCCCTCCAGTAGTTTGGTGATACATAAATGGATGTTTCTAGTTTCTTCTAGGTATGCAAGTCTGCATTGGAGAAGGGCAGCTCTGAGGCACAATTCAACAGTCATTTGAATATTTTGGGTCAGCATTATTTGTGCAGTATAAACCAACATTACTGCTAATGTAGGCTTAACTGGTCTTAGATCTGATTTTAATCTCCTTAAAATCAGTGGAAGTTCTTCCATTAACTTCGTAGGCCTTGGGGCAGACCCCTAATGATGGTAGGAATGCCCAACAGGAAAATGGGCTGGTTTTGTTCTTTTTTTCACTGAATACTGTAAAAGTTCTAACTCCTGGATACCACCTAAATGCTTCCTAGCTGGGGAAAGAGAAATTGTTGTCAGAAATGGGACAGATGCTAGGAGCTTTCAGGATTCCTCTCACCCTCTGCAAAACCATGAAGTAATACTTTCAGGACTATCCATACTCCTGACCCTTTTTTTTTTTTTTTTTTGGCCTTCCTTTATTTTCAGTATTTTTAACACCATCCAAATGTGTACTAAAGCAAATCCCCAAACAGATAAAATGATCTTCCTGACCCAAGAATGCAAACTAATTCTCGATGTGATCTGGCAACATTGCAGAGTTCTGACAAATTCTTTCTAAATGTATGGTGGTAAGTTTTTGCACAACAGGCAGGATTTGCAACCTGTGTCACTTAAGTGCTCTAAATAGAAGAAAACTTTATGCACATATTTTTTCAAGTTATTTCCTGTTTAGGATTGTCTAGGTGTATTGCAAACCTGCATACTCTATGATGCAGGTCTAAAATAAAACCTGTAATGTATTTGGTATGGAAACAAGTGGTAAGATACTGGGTTTTTTTTCAGTTAGTCAAATTTAGGTGAAAAATTCACTTAAAATTGCTTGTCAGACATGATGTGAAGAAAAAAATGAAAGGAACCATAGCGTGAGGTGGTTTCTTTTGTTCCGATATAACTCTGCATGTGGTCAAATTTACATCTTCATACAGCAAAAAATTTCCACATATTAGAAAGATTATAACAAAAACTTAAGAATTTGCAAGATTTGGCTATGTAAAGCAGCCAGATTTTTAATCGATATAACATAGAACTAACATAGAATGCTCTTGAGCTACTGAAAGAAGGAAAGTGAACACTTTTATTTTAAACTCTTTGAAAATTAGATATGCTTTATTGTGTAGCATTTATAATTAAGGCTATCTGAGCATTTCCATTCAAAGGCATGCCTTGCTTTATATCTTCTGTTTTTCAAAGCATTTTTGGGCCCAAATCTGACAGACTTATTCAGTAAATGAGGGAATATAGTGTTTTGGGGGATTGGAGGGTTCTTTGCAGGTTAAAAAGCTTTAGATATGAAGAGCAGGGGAAGAAACATTCTGCATAACTTTTTTCCCCCTTTTTAATCAAAACTTTAAGTACAATTCTAGCTGTTCTACTTGCTGAGACCCTGGAAGTTTAGCAAGGCCCAGGCCTCTATCAAGAAGTGCTTTTGATTCTTGGGGTGAAATTTGAATTTTAGCCACAAAATAAACCTGAAAAAAATTCACTTAATACATTCTGTACAAGTGAACTAATTTTAATTTAAAGAAGTACTGAGGAAGAAAACAGCCCTGCTCCTGCTATATGTGTAATGTATACAATGAAAGGAACCAAAGCATAAGGTGGTTTCTTTCTTTTCTTCTGATATAACTCTGTGAGCATGTGGTTAAATTTATTGGATGTGTACTTTTTATATACTCTCGTCATTGTGGCATCTTAGCAGCTTGCAGTCAATGTAAAAAGGAGAGAGTTTTTCTAAAAATGTGTTTGTTTAAACTTGCCTGTATCTGGAGTTCCTACTGGAAGCCTTAAAGCCTTCATCCATGATACAATTTGAATTTCATTCTGGTGTCTCTGACATTAGCAGAAGGCAGCATGAATCTAATGTTACTATTGTTATCCCCATGCAAGAAGAGATTAGGTTTCTTAGAAACCGCCTTCCCCCTCCTCCCCCCCATTAACATGGAGAACAGGGGTGGGCCAGATGCGGCCTGCCAGGCCATTCTGTCCAGCCTGTGGGGCCCCTAAAATATTTAGAAAATTAATATTTATCTGCCCCTGGCTGCCTGTCACGCGGCCCTCGATGGCTTGCCAAAACTCAGTAAGCGGCCCTCCGCCCAAAATAGTTGCCTGCCCCGATGGTAGAGAATGAGGGATTTGTGTGTCTCGTGAGTATCATGGGTCCTTGGTTAACTAGTCTGATACTCTCACAGTTAGACTTAGAGGAGTGAGAGGAGAACAAACAGGAAACAAAACCGTGGCAAAAATAAGTTTCAGTATAAAAAAACAGCAGGGGTCCTACTAGAAGCAATGAGAAGCTGTTTATCAGGACTGCAGCTAGGCCAGCAAATGTTATTTTTGTTTGGTCCTGAACCAAGGATTTCGATGCTGGCCTGAGGGGAGGAGGAGATGCTGATGGATATTTGGGAGGAAGGAGAGAAAACGTCAGTGCAGTCTGTTGCTTCCAGTTCAAATGGAGGTAATTGGGCTATGTAGAACTTACCAACATTTGCAAGAAGAGAGTAAGGTTTAGGTGAGGGAAAGCCCGTATATAAACTTCTCTGTTTTTAATTCTGGTCTTTAATTGTCACATACCATTGGGTGATTGAATAGGTCATGCTTTGTTTAAGGAAGTTGTTTAACTGTATCAGTTTAAACTGCTGTGGTCACAAACCCTAGCGGTAGTAAACGGATGAATTCCCGCTGGGATGGTAGTCCCAGAGCTTTGGATTGCCAAGGTCTGCCCTTTGGAGACATGAAGGAAGTTAGTGAGGGAGTAAAGGGGACTAAGACGCAGTTTGTTCTACATCTACAGCAAGAATGATGCTCCTGTTACTTAATTTCTTTTTTTAATATGCCCAGCTGTTTGCAGAGATGTATAGCTCATGTGATGAACCCAGCTCAAGAGTGCAGCAGCCAAATGTTTACCAGTATTTTTAAAAATATACTGTATATCCATTCTTCATTTGCTAAAAATTCTGTTGTTTCACAAATGAAAACATTGTCTAGTCTTTTTGGTAGTGTTTGCATTTTGGTGGGGGGGGAGGGAATTTCCAAGGTGCAAAAATAGTACTCCCACTCCTTCCCAAAAAGGCCATTTTTAGAACTACAGAAAAAAAATCTTATTCAGAAATTTTTGACCAGCTTTATTTTTAAGGCAGATAGGCTCTGAATATGTGTCCATTAGGTTGGCTTCCATTAAAGTTATCCTTTTTGCAGTCCTGGAGTTTATGTATGTAGGGACACTCACTAAAAATGCTTTAAGTGAGATATGGGATAATATAGAAGATGCCAAGGCTTTTAATAGTGGGCATAATTATTTTTCATTATGTTTTAATGTAATATGTTTTTGAAACACTCCATTTCCCTCTTTTCCCCTTTCCAGTGTTGATTCTCTCTAACTTTCATGATAAAGTGTTGGCTTTAGCTTCCTTGCATTGACTAGCAAATCGGCTTAAATCAGTTGAGTTCCTACTCATTTGGAAATAGTTTCTAGAGATCTGGTGGCTGTGGGAAGGAGGTAGTCATGGGAAGATGGTATCTGAACAGTAGTGGGAGGTCTGGCTCCATTAAGGAGAACATCTTGAAACAGAAGAGATGAGTGCTATGCTCAATGGGATGGAGGCTAGAGAGTTTTGAAGGAACAGTAATAACAAGAGAGTCTGACACACAGGGTGGAAGGTAGGTCAAAGAGATGATTGCACGCAGAGGAAGATATTAGTGGGGTTGTGATAGCTGAGGAAGAGACTCCATGTAACCTCTGTCAGTACTAGGACTGTGCAAAGCTTCAGTCCCTGATTCGATTCAGTGGAGATTCGGGAGAGGCAGGCGCAGGCACTCCTGTGGGACGCCCCATTTGCCCCAGCATCACAGCGTTCATGAGCCGTGCTGGTATATCGAGCTACATAGAAAAAATATTTAAAGCTGTGTCTATGGCCGAATCGCCGATTCTCTGAATCGGCATCGAATCATCAGATCCGGATTCAGCCGAATTGAATCAGCGACAGCGATCCGAATCAACAGATCGAATCACTGTCCCCGATTTGGGCCGAATCTGAATTGAATAGGACCCGCTTCACACACCCTTAGTCAGTACTGTCAGACCATAGAGTCCTGTGTCCAGTTTTGGGCCCCCCCACTACAGAAGGGATATGTACAAATATGTATGTGGGATGTGGACAAATTAGAGTCCAGCAGAGGGAAATGAAAATGGTTAGCGGGCTGGGGGACATGACTTGTGAGGAGGGGCTGAGGGAACTAGGCTTGTTTAGTCTGCAGAAGAGGAGACTGAGTGGGTGCTGAATAGCATCCTTCAGCTACCTTGAAGCGGGGTCCAAAGAGGATGGAGCTGGGCTGTTCTTGGTGGTGGCAAATGACAGAACAAGGAGCAATGGGCTCAAGTTGCAGCAAGGGAAGCTTAGGTTGGATATTAGGAAACACTTTCTCATGAGGAGAGGGTAGTAAAGCACTGGAACAGGTGACCCAGAGAGGTGGTAGACTCTCCATCCTTGGAGGTTTAAGACCTGGCTAGACAAAGCCCTGGCTGGGATGATGTAGTTGGGGCTGGTCCTGCTTTGAGCAGGAGGTTGGACTAGATGTGACCTCCTGAGGTCCCTTCCAACCCTCATTTTTTATGATTCTGTCTTGTTGTCTGCCTTTAAAATAGTCATACACAAGCTAAGATAACATAGGGGTGGCAACAGCTTCATTTTCTTTGCATCTGACCCAAACCAGTTGACTGGGCAGATACTCTGAAATACTTAACAGTTAATGTAGCACAGAAATCTTGGTGGGAGATGGTCAAGGAAGTCTGAAGTGATGCTGTGACCCACTTCAGTAAGGTGGCCATCTCTTTTGTCTTTTCTGAGCTAGTTATAAACATGGTACTAGGGGGCAGTATGATGCTGAAGATGCCCTTTCAGTAGAAATGTAAAACTATAGTCTGACCAATTGTTAAAAAAATGTTATGGCTCTTTGGCTGTAGTTTAAATAGAATAATTACATTTTATTGAATTAAATGATCTGCTTACTATACTAATGTGTCACGTGAATAAATAGCTATTTTCATAGCCTATGTAGTTGCAAGTTGGGGGTGTGTGAAATCAGAAGGATATGGGGTTAAACTGATCATTTCTCTCCAAAATATCCCATTTTGATGATGTAACCAAGCCAGATTTCAGTTTAACAACACAGGCTGATTTTCTCCATGATTCTCTCACTCCCCCTGCTGTCCCCAACAAAAAATATTTAAATATACAGTAAAAGGGGGAAAAACCCCTATTAGGTAGGCAATACAGTATTCAGGTTTGGGATATTTTTCTTTACAGAGTTGATTATTACAAACATTGTCTTTAATTTCTAGCACAAGAAGTTCTAGATAACCTGAAAGATCGTTGGTACCAAGCTGACAACCCCCCTGCTGATCTATTGCTGAATGAGGGAGAGTTTTTGTCCTTTCTTCATCCTGAGCACAGCAGAGGGATGCTGAAGTTTATGGTCAAAGAAATCATTCGTGATCTTGGTATGTGAGTTTAAATCCTGTACAGTTTGGAAATGTCTCCCCTACAAAACTTTCTGGAACTATGTTCCATCCTGGTGGTGTCCTGAAACAAGTCTGAATAATATGATTTGGTCCCGAGTATATGGAAAGGACCAAACTGTTCATTCAGAGTTGTAATCTGCTATCAAATCCATGCATTTGTACCAGTAGCGTTCCTCTTCCTTATGTTGCTGGTGAATGATCTGACCACTGGCCATTACAAGAAAATTGTCTGCTGTAAGGATGTCACAACAGGTTTTGGCTCACTTCATACAGGCCAGACCAAACCCTATTACAACATTAGTTGGGTACGTCTGCTTTTTCCCCCAAGGTTACTCAACCAGTTACATTTCAGTATAGATCAGCTTGATGGGTTTTCTCGGTGTTTTGTGATACTGAAGTATGACGCAATAGCACCACGTTTGTACTTTCCAGGCACTACTTACTAGGGGTTTGCACTGAATTTTGATTCACTTATGCTAACGTAATGGTCCGGATTTCTAAGAATTCAACACATCATCTTATTGCCACAAAATTATCACTTAAAACTAGTGATGAGAGTTCAGCAGTATTACCTCTGCGTTTTTCATTGAAAAAAATAAATAAAAGAAGAACTCGGCCTGTTCAAAGCAGCTGGTATTTGATTCAGATTCGGGGGCACAGCGATTTGATTGGGTGATTTGAATCACTGTCCCGATTCGATTCAGCTGAATCTGATTTGGAGATTTGGCTGCTGCCGAATCTCTGACTTGGCCATGCTCATCCTCCCCAGCCTGGCAATGGCTGCCCCACCTGCCCCAGCTCCTGGCACTTAGGGGGAAAAAAAAACCCTGGCTCAGCAGGTGCTTCTGGGTGGGGGGTGATCCCTACTGCCCCACGCTGCATGGGGGGCTCTGCATGAATCTTTTCTGAAGATTCGGAGAGCTTTGAATCTATCTGGACCTTTAAATTGGTCCCCTGATTTGAATCGGAGGTGCGGCCACCGAATCAGGCCAAATCTCCTCTGAATCGAATCACCACCTGAACCTTTGCACAGCCCTAAAAAGAACTACAGTTTTTATCTAGGGTCTTGAATATTTTTTGTAGGTGTGATAGGTGCTCCTGGTTTATACAGGATACATATATCAAACATTGAGCAATGTTTCTTTACTGTTCTGTTAAAACAATTATGCTTTAACCTTTATATCATTCACAAGCTATATCAAATATACAGAATATAAATTGCAGTAACCATTATTGGACTACTGTCCCATCTGCTTTATATGTTTACATTTCCTCTGTCACCATGTTAATTAGAATGGTCAAAGGTTGTTTTTTTTTAATTTGATAGAACTGTGTGTGGACACGCGCACATGAGAAATACGGTAAAATGGGCTTGTGTTAGGTTTTGCGAAACACCTAGAAATCTCTGTAGGTTTCCTCAGAACATGACATGATCCAAAAATGTTATCAAAAAAGAGGGTTTCCTATTCTGATAAAGAAGCAGTTACCACATGTTAGCTTCCCTACGTCATTTATTTAAGGGTAATAAGTTCATAAGAGTAGGAATGCAGCGATCACCAAGAGGTCTTATTTTGGTGAGTTACATGTTCAAGAAGAAATCCAACTTCTATGCCCTTCAGAAAAGTACCCACTAGAGTAAATTTCAAATAAATGCGAGTTAGTTCTTCAGAAATGCAGAGTTTTACAGTATAAACCTACAATCCATTCACAAACTCACACTGTGAAGACTTTAAAAATACTGTTACCAACATAGTTTGTACTGCAGAGCTGTCTGTGCTAAATATATCTGCACAAGGGGACTGTATAAATGCTCATGAGAACTGGAAGCACGTGCTCAGCATTCATAAATCCCAAACTTACCAACTTTGAAAGGGAACTCATCCTTTTAAAGTACAAGGTGAAGTGGAGGCAACAAGTTTTATCCATTCTGTAGTCACACTAACTGGTGCACAAAGCTCTGTAGTGAGTGTGCTTAGATATGTCTTAGTGAATTGCATGGGGGGGGGGGGGGTTCCAGGCAAAAAATAATTTTTAATAATAATATAGTCCAGAGTTTT
Organism: Alligator mississippiensis; assembly: GCF_030867095.1. NCBI lineage: Eukaryota > Metazoa > Chordata > Crocodylia > Alligatoridae > Alligator > Alligator mississippiensis. Next base: position 8,633,395 of record NC_081836.1, read on the forward strand.
GTCTTTGATCACCGAGGCGTGTCAGTATTGTAACATAACTAGTTTCATTTTTAAAAGAAACTGGTTACTTTTGGTCTCTATCTATAGGTGAGACATAATACAAATAGTGCACGATTCACTTGTCTCTGTTCCAATTTAGATCAGAGATGACCTGGATCCTAGCTATAATAAACAGGAGCTCAAGAACTGGTTGCACCTATGAAGTTGGGTTTGAACTGGAAACTAAGGGCACCTATACATGAGCAGCAAGGCTGCTCTGACACGATGCAATTACAGCATGTGCATCAGCACCCTGCACTTAAAAATGGCGGCAGAGGCGCTTTACCTAAAGGTCATCGAACTAGCTTGAGTTAAAGTGACCCTGCTGCCATTTTTAAGCACAGGGATGCTAATACATGAGATGCTACGGGTGCTTTAATTACAGCGGGTCTCGGAGCCACTCTAATTAAAGTGCCCCCCTCACCCTACCCCCAACCTCCGCAGTACATGTATAAATGCCCTAAAGGCTCTGGCTTAGCTAGGAAGCTCCTTGATTGGTTGCATGTTTGTTGGAGGGGAGGGTGTTGTATTTTCTTGGGTTTTTTTAATTGTAAGCAACCTAGAATTAAATATGTAAATGTATATTAAACCTAGTTCAAGTAACACATTCAATAATTTCCTTGCTTACAGCTGGGAAGAATGGAAACTGTGGTGTCAGTACTACTGAAAGCTTTGAGTTTTAGGATTAGGTTGCGTCTTGTTTCTCAGTGGTCACTTGTGAGTTAAGCGCTCTTTGTTCTATTGGTTTGGTTTATATTGCAGATCAAGATGGTGATAAGAAACTTACTCTTTCCGAGTTCATTTCTTTGCCTGTTGGTACAGTGGAGAATCAGCAAGCTCAGGATATTGATGACGATTGGGTGAAAGACCGAAAGAAAGAATTTGAGGAAGTTATTGATTCCAATCATGATGGCATCGTCACAATGGAAGAGTTGGAGGTAGGTGTCTCTGACATTATCTTTTTTAGTGTTGAAAAAAATGCGTGATGGATCTATTAATAGCTACTACACAGAACAGTCGGATTTATCTTCTGGCATCTCTGAACCAATGATTGTGGATGCCAGGAAGAGTAATGGCCATAAGATAAATCACTCTAGACATACCCAGCTCAATACTCTCCCTCTAAAGCATCTGCTCTTGCCATTGTCAAAGATAGCTACTGGGCTAGATGGACCATTGGTCTAACCCAATATGGCACTTCATGTTCATTATGTTCTTAAAATCACTTGGGATTTTCCAAGTAGTGTGTGACGGACACCATTCCAAAGAACGCAAAGTCAAAAAGCAGTCCCATCGTCAGATGACGGCAAAGGTGCAGTTTTTGGATGTTTTAGCACATAATATACCTAAGAACCATGAGAGAGACGCTAGAGTATTGTAGAGGAAAAATGTTCCCCAATTTAGCCATTTTTCCCTTTTATGTATATTGCCCTAAATAGGTTGTTTTCTTAGTTTGTAGTACATGAAAGCAAGCCACAGGCTGTGGTAGGGTTACAGATTTTTGGGAGATTACTCATTTTCAGATAGGAAGAATGATTCAATTAAGAACCTATATATTCACATTAAAGCTTTAAAAAAAGAACGTGCATACACTCTAGTTTTTAATTTATTTGTAAGTTTCCAAATCAGTGTGCCATTGCACAAAAGCACTCACTGCATGTTGTGCAGTCAAAGATCTCAGTTGCGAAAAGACTAGATTGTTAGATGCAAGAGAATTGGAGATGACTCATATGGGACAGCGATCTGTCCTAGGTAATATGAGGGAGTCATAATTGAAATCTCTTCTTGCTGCCTCCAGAGTCTTAATGGTGAAAACTTGCAATGTGAGGGGAAAGGCAGCAAGATCTGTGAGCAATAAAAAGAACAAAATTCCAGGAAGCAAGTGGATGTTTTTATATTTGGGTCTAATAAAGGACTAAGCAGTTGCCAAAAACCAACGAAGTTCGTGCTTATGGAATCAAAAATCAGAATAATAGAAAATGGAGGTGGATGCATAAATAGATGGCCCAAAATCTTATTAGAGAAATTGGATTGACTCAGACAGTGTTATGATGTAGATAAGTTATACAGGGATAATTAAATGAAACCTCCTGTACAGTGGAAAGAGGAATCTGGCTAACTGTGGAGAACATGCCTAGATGATTGCTCAGTTCATATTGGTGCCTAAACCCTGTTACCACTTGAGCACTACAATTGATACCCCTGGCTGTATGAAAAGGTCTGTAGAGTTTTGAGTGCACATGATTAAGACCCTGGGTCTACATCTCATACATATGTTAACATGGTGCATCATGCTGTGGAATCCGCATCTGCCTCCTGCAAAAGTGAAATCCTCCTTGAAGCACCTACAAATATGTAAAGCTTTTCATCCTTGTACTGTCAGTTTTTAACTTGAGATCTGATGCAATTGTATGTAAAGGCATGGAGTCTTGCTGCAGCTATGTAGAACTGTATACGTTTCGTAATGCGGGACTGACAGATCCTGGACCAAAAACCATACAAGAGATCTCAAGGCTTACAGTTCATATCTTTATCTTTTGCTCTTCTTCATCTTGTTTTCAGTTTTAGGGTTCAAGACCAAAAGTTTTATCATGTTAATGTGTGTGTAACATTACTAATTCAGTACTGAAACTGGGGCATTCTTAGTAATTTTATCTAACCAGGTGATCACGTTCGTTGGGGTTTTTTCTTATTTGTTTCCGCATAAGTCATTTTGAGAGTGTTTTAATCTGGATCTTTTTCTAGTTACCATGTAAAAAAAATCTGCTAAGCTGACATTTTAAGAGAGAAATCCATGGCATCTTGGTATCACTATAGTAGAACATTTTGCTCATTCATGAGACTTGATGAGCAAAAAGTAACACGAATTCAAAAAGCTGAAGGTCATATGGTCAAAGGGATCCTACCTGGCCAGTATAATTTGCCTAAGAAAAGGGAAATGCGAATAGACAAGATCTCCAATGTTAACTAGCCTTGATGGGCCAAATCAATCACTACTCTGGTTTGGGATCCTTTTCTGCTTGATTCTAGATCTTCCTGAGCTCTTTCACATTTGGCATTGCAGGAGAACTCTAACTTTTTCATCAAATTGTTGAAATACTGGCTGCAGTTACTCCTCATGAAGGAGCCTCAGGTGGAGGGAGACGGGTAGTAGTAGAGAGGGGTCTTTGAAATGAAAGGTGTTAACCAGGCAGAAAGGTGCATTTATTGGCTTTGCACCAATTACAGTCATTTTGGGGTGTATGGTATCCTTTGTCCCTCAGACCTTTGGGGAGAGGCATGGGTCCTGAAATATGGCTTGGAAACAGGTGATGCCCCCAGTGGTGGAAAATGATGATCTTTGTCATCTGTTATAGGAATACATGGATCCTATGAATGAATACAATGCCCTAAATGAAGCCAAGCAAATGATAGCAGTGGCTGATGAGAACCAGAACCATCACTTGGAGCCGGATGAAATCCTGAAATACAGCGAGTACTTCACTGGCAGCAAGCTGATGGACTATGCTCGTAATGTCCACGAGGAGTTCTGATCCTTGCTCGTCTCCCACAGAGCTCTGAAGCACCTTTTTGCTTTCCAAAAAAAACAAACTAAATAACCTTGCTGCTATCTGTGTTGTGTGCGTAAGATGTGTTGTCCTAGACTTAAAGCCGTCCATATACAAGACCTACAGCTCTCTTGCCTTCAGCACAAAGAAAAAATGGGCTGTAAGTAACAAGGCAGGATTCGGACCGACTCAATTCACACTACCTTGTATAATTATTATAGCTGGGAGTTCAGCTGCGTTAGGCTCGCTGTACTTTATGAAGGCATCTTAAATATTTAACTTCTGGGTTTGATGTTGCCTTCGAAGCTGCTGATCTAAGAAAATCATCATAAAAACGAAGATCCTCCAGTGTTAATAAAGGGGAACCATGTTTCAGATGTCTGTTCTATCAGCATTCTAGGAAATCCAGGAATAAATTGATTGGAAAGCTGTTTGCTTCACTTGGCCCAGTACCTTTTTATATTTAGTGACATGGAGAAGTATTTTTAGCTTATAAAATCAACTGTAGACTGCATTGGATGCTGGTTCTCCTAATGAAAATAGGCTGCTAAGTTTGGTTTTTGGCAGTCTTTTATGTATATATTCATTTAATTCCCTTAAAATTATTCCTTTTTTCACACTATCAGTGGCCCCTCTAGTACAGTCAGAGCACATCCTCTTTAAATGTTACATGTACTGTGACAGCTAAGGTGCTCATTAGTAGTCACCATTGCTTTTGGCTGGAACAGCTTACGCCAAGTGTTAGGAAAATGTGAAGCCTGCTGTGTTGATTTGTTAGAAGGTTTTTGAACAGAGTATTTTCGTAGCAATCTCCTGGAAGCAGCCCTGTTGCTGAAAGAGCATGCAGCTGCCAAGGGGGGCAAGGATAGCCATAGTGCAGAAAAGAGCCTCTTGTCTCTGCATTTTTTGGTCGATCTTCCCTGCGTTTTTCGCATTGACTTTCAGGATGGGTGACCAGTGTTGGAAACTAGTACGTTTCTCCTTCCAAGCATGGTTCTAGCAGCCTAAAAAATCACTTTCCCTTTGGCACAGGAGTCCGTCAATCTGATGCTTTACAAAACCAGATTCGTTTTCCTGTTAAAGCAAATGGAAATTGGCTTTCAATCTGCCGGATTTTATACTTGCAAGTGGGGGAAATGGAGAAGTTCATTTAAATCACTTTCATTTTAGGGCTGTCTGTATCTTAAGCCCCAGGGGAAGCTCTCGTTCTGTGAACTTGCAGGATTCTTCAATGAGCAAAACCTGGATTTGGCTTTTTGCACTATGAACCGTGTCGCAACTAATGAAAATCAAGACTTTCAGATTAGAGAAATGTGTGCAGCTGCTTGCTTCAGTCTCTCAAACTGATGGTGCTTTTATGCGTAGGAAAGTTAGGAGAGTGGAACTAGTATCGACCTCTGCTGGTTTAATTCGTTTCTCTCTTCACTGTGGTCTGGCAGAGGCAGCTTAAAACCCTTGAGGGTGTTGTGAGCTCTCTAGTTAATCTATTTTTTGGGTCTTATCTTTGGAGAATCTTGCAAAACAAGGGCAATATCCACTACTGTTTAAAATAGAAAATGTGTTTAATTCTAGCCTCACCTTTGTAAAAGCCCATCTTTTGGGTGGCTGCCTGAAATTCCAACCAAGATGTTGTTATATTTGATTGATTAAATTTATTCTCGTAATATAATGTAAATAGAAGTTTTTGCTTTTTGTTTTGAACGTGTCCCCTTATTTTGGTTAAATGGCTCGCATCAGTGTCTTTTTATATACATTTACCTTTTTGCATTAAATATATTTTCTTTGTGCTTTGGAAACAATCCAGCATTTAGCTTTTTCATTAAGCAAAAAAATTTAAAAACATAAGGCTTCAGATGAAAGAAATCTCAATTTCGAAACTTGAAAGGTGAAGAAGATAACTAGCAGGGGGAAATCTTGGTGAAGGTAGCCGCAAGTAGCTGGATCTCTTTGCTTGAGCAACTCTACAGAAGCTAAGTTAGACGAGACTTTAATTAGATCAGGCACTTGGTTGTAACTGGGTTGCTGTGAGGGCCAGACTTGGAAAAAACCAGGTGAGAGACAGGATTTATAATGTCACAGGATGTGAAACATGGCATCTAGGTATGTGACGCAAATGTCACTGGCATGTTTCACTACTTAATCTGTAGAGCCGTCTTTGCCACCAGGAAGGGTAGAAACTGAAGCTTCATCTTCATTTAAAAATAGAGTTGTGTGTCATAAGCATTGCTTTCACCTGATCTGATGTACCACATACCTAATTTTTAACTGAGTTCTAGCCACGCCAGGAGACTATCGCATACGTCTTTCTGACTGCTAATTTGTATTTTAAACCTTTTGAGTCTGAATTGCTAGAAGTCTCCAGAAACTGGTGCCTCAGAAAAGGGTTGGTAAAAGATACTGCATCTCTGCATTATGCAGTGCCACGAATGCAAATGGCAAGTACTACAGAGGTTTTGACCAGTTGGGATTAGGCCTATTTGAATCACTGTCCCGAATCGATTTGGCCAAATCTGGTTAGGAGATTTGGCTGCTGCTGAATCTCTAAATTACATAGGCCTCATCCCCTGCCCACTCTCCCAGCTCCTGGCTCTGAAAAAAAAGCCCCCACTCACCAGCTCCTGCCCAGCAGGGGGCAATCCCTACTGCCCCCCATGTCATGTGGGGGGCTCTGCCACGAGCCCCCCCATGGCTGCCCCAGCTCCCTTTTTAAAAAAACCAAAAACCCCCTGGCCTAACTGGCTCCTGCCCGGCGGGGGGTGATTCCCGCTGCCCCCCAAACTCACGTGCTGTGTGGGGGGCTCTTTTATGAGCTCCGAGAAGCCCCAAGGCCGCTGCAGCAGCCAGTGAACCCGGGATTTTTTGTTTTTAAAGGGCTGGAGCTGGGGCGGGCAGGGCAGCCATGGCGGGGCTGGGACAGCAGGTGAGGGTTGGGGGGGGATGGGGCCTGGCAGATGGTCCCCCCCTCCTTTAGCCCCCTCTTCCCCACCTCTACTTACCAGTTTGGAGTCCAGGTCCAGCTCCCTGCTGCAGCCAGCGGGGACTGCTCGAATTGCCGAAGCTCTCCAAATCTTTTCCAAATCGATTTGGAGAGCTTCAAATGGATTTGGACCTTTTAATCGGTCCCCTGATTCGATTTGGATTCAGAGATTCAGCCGCTGAATCGGGCCGAATCTCCGAATCAAATCAGCACCCGAAGCTTCGCGTAGCCTTAATTGGGATGTTATGAAAGGCCTGAGAAGAGTGCAGGATTTCTTCTTCAGCTGTACATCTGAACTAGCTCAGGATATGGTGTTACACATTCCCTTAAAGCCTTGTCTATAAGGCATGCAAAACTCTCAAACTTTTGGTTCAGAGATGATACTTTTTATTAGACCAACAAAATTGCAAAAAAATTACCTTCTCCTGCAAGCTTTCAGGCTTGCATGCCCTTCATCTGTCTATAACAGGGGCGGGCAATTATTTTGGGTGGAGGGCCGCTTACTGAGTTTTGGCAAGCCATTGAGGGTTGCATGACAGGCAGCCAGGGGCAGATAAATATTAATTTTCTACATTTTTTTAGAGGCCCCGCAGGTTGGATACAATGGGCTGGTGGGCTGCATCCGGCCCACGGGCTGCATTTTTCCCCCCCCCCCCGTCTATAAGGCAGCATTATTAATCTTGCAGCTAAAGAAAGTGCAAGTTACAGGCCCGTTACGTTTTGCCTCAACATCCAGCAATGTCACTTAAATACAAAGTGTGTGTGCATGGGGGGGATTATGCCTTGCTACCCAGAGCACAGATAACACCCACTTTTGAAGTACATATTTTAGCAGAGTTTACAGATTCACACACATTTAGGGCTGGAAGATTGCTACAAAACTTCATGTGCTGTGTTGGCAATATTTCTTGTGTTCCTGCTATCCAAAAAAGATGGTAAACCCAACTCATGTCTTCAAAAACAAGCAAAGAAATCCAAGAAAAAAGAAAACAGCAACAAAAACCAAAATCCACTCCCTCACACCTTCAAATGAACCTTCACGTGGAGCTCCAGATCCCTTGCAAGGAGTTCTTGTCTGCGAGTCGGTCCCTCCTTTGCAATGAGGTGCTGGGGAGGTAGGAGGATCTGGGCTGCATAAAGAGGTTTGGAGGAACCCATTCCCAGATGATTCCTATCCCTGAATCTTGCAAGAGCAACTCTTGTGTTTTTATCTTGTCGTTCTTTAGTTTTCTCTTTCCAGCTTGTCCTTTCCCAAGTTCAGGCAGGCCCTTATTGGCAAGACCACTCTCCATAGCCAGCCTCTTATGAGGCTGCTGACCAAGTCTCTTTGTTTTAGCACAATTTATGGGTTTCTTGTTCAAGTTTTTTTTCCTTCTGGTCACCTGCCACTGCTTAACATGAAAGCAATGAATCTGCCTGTTATAGTGCTTGATACCAAAGCATCCTAGCCACATGCTAGAGCTGTATTTCCTGAGATTTAAGATTGCGGGAAGGGGAGACTGCCAATACACCAGTATTTGAGACATCCAAGGGGTTACATTTGTAACGGGAATAGGTGCACATAGAAAAGAGATGCCCTTGCAGCACCCTAAAGCTCTTCCATGAAGTGTGTACGCTAACAATATTTACCGACAGAACGGCTCAAGATGTCTTTAATTAAATTGCAGTGAACTAGAATGTGAATATTTCGCCATGAGTTTGTTCTGCATTTGCTTTGTTTTCACTTAAATGTGGGTGCCTGCATCTCAGCCTTGCATTGTTTGGGGTCTTTGTCCTCGTGAGAGTTTCTATTTTTTTTAAATTTTTTAAATTTGTTTCCAAATAACAGCCCCTGCTGTTTGTTGTCAATGAGAGGACGTGGTTTAACTGATCAAATTTTGCGAAGGGAAGAAACAAGTCAGTAGTAGCACATGCACCGGATTGATGTGATTTTCATGATGGTGTTGTAAAGAGTAGGAAGAGACTTGCTGGGTATTTCCTAGTGGTTTTGCTGAGGTCAGGACTGCAGGGGCTTCTTGTTGTTGGTTTTTTGTTTTGTTTTTTTCTTTTTGCAGTTTAGAGCAAAAGATAATTGCAGGAGAGAAAAACACCTGTTTTGGTTTCTTCTGAAAAGACTGGTGTTAAGCTGCGACTTTCCGCAGTCCTGTCCAAAACCTTCAAAAGGAAAAAAGTAATTTAAAAAAGTCCGAAATCTGAGGCAGAAAAGGAAAAAAGCCCGACTGAAATACAGCCATCACGTTGCCATGTGATTCTCTCAGCCACCCATTTTGACTCCAAATATGCTTCTATCCAGTGTGGACCTGGTGGTGTTTTCTTGCAAGTTAGCTGGAAATGGACATCAGAGTTGCTGAGTCTCATAAGGCCGGTTCTGGAAACCTTATAGATTCATAGATGTTAGGGTCAGAAGGGACCCCAGTAGGTCATCAAATCCGACCCCCTGCCCTGGGCAGGAAAGGGCACTGGGGTCAGATGACCCCAGCTAGGTGCTTGTCCAGTCTCCTCTTGAAGACCCCCAGGGTAGGGGAGAGCACCACCTCCCTTGGAGCCCGTTCCAGATTCTGGCAACCCTCACCGTAAAGAAGTTCTCTGTCAATCTGTGGCCATTGCTCCTAGTTACTCCAGGGGCTGCCCTAGTAAATAGAGCATCTCCTATTCCCTGCTGCCCTCCCCTGGTGAATTTATAAGCAGCCACAAGATCACCTCTCAGCCTTCTCTTGCAGAGGATGAAGAGATCCAGGTCCCTTAGTCTCTCATAGGGCCTTGCCTACAGGCCCCTAACCATACGAGCGTCCTCCTCTGGACCCTCTCAAGATTGTCTGCATCCCTCTTGAAGTGCAGCGCCCAAAACTGGATGCAGTACTCCAACCATGGCCTGGCCAGTGCTGCACAGAGGGGAAGCATCACCTCCCTGGACCTGTTCGTCCTGCATCTGCTAATGCATGATGAAGTGCGGTTAGCCTTGTTGATCGCTTCGTCACATTGACGACTCATGTTCATCTTGGAGTCAGCCATCCCTTTGTGCTGCTGAGAAGGTCATCCCCCAGCCTGTAAGTGTGTTGGTGGGCCTTTTGGCCCAGGTGCAGCACTTTGCACTTGTCTTTGTTGAACTGCATCCTATTTCATTCTGCCCATTTTTCTAACCTGTTCAGATCCGCCTGGTTCCTTACCCTCGGGTGTGTTAACTTTGTCCCATAATTTGGTATCATCTGCGAACTTGGACAGCTTGCTCTCTACCCCCTTGTCCAAGTCACTGGTGAAGATGTTGAATAGCACCGATCCAGGGACCGAGTCTTGCGGGACTCCACTGCCCACATCTTTCCAGGTCGATACTGACCCATCCACCCCCACTCTCTGGGTGCAAACCCCATAGCCAATTAGCCACTGACATGACAGTGTAATCATCTACATCACAGCCTGTCAGTTTATTTACAAGAACAGAAGGAGATCGAAGGCTGCCTTATAAATTCCAAATCAATAAAACCTGTCCTTGATGCTTGTTTTATTGCAGGCCTGAGCTGGAGTATGTAACAGCTGGACAGTCCCGAAACATGTCTGTGACCTCCACTTGAGCGATACATATCACTTCTGTGATGACTCATTTTCTGTTTCTGTGCTCTGCAATGCAGTGTCAGGGTGACATCGGTCTTCTGCGCCCGCCCATTCATTTTACTAATAATATCAGTTCCATGGTCTGGGGGAGTGAGAAGTCCCCTTTGAACACCCTCTTGCTTCTGCATCAGGGAAGGAGGGCTGTTGCTGTATTGTTGAAAAGGTGAGTATTGAATAAGGCTCGACATCCATGATCCTACACGCCCATACCCTTGAAGCAGTGGCAGAGATGGCTCCATTGCCATTAGTTTTAAGGAAGAGTCAGTGACTGATTGATCTTACGCAACTTGCATGCATAAAATGTAGCCGCTACCAAGGCAAATGCAACTTTAATCCAATTGCATCAGTGACATTACAACCCTGCTGTCATTCAAAGGCCTAAGGAACAGCCTGTACGTGTGTGTTGCTTCCAGGTAATAAGTGCCTGTAGACATGCTGCAAGGATGCTCCAATACACTGTAATTACATGTTGTTGTAATTAATTGAATCTGCTGGAGCGTGGTAATTACAGCATCACATGTATCAGCATCCTTGCACTTCACAACAGCAGCTGGAGTGCTTGAACTAAATCTCATTGAACGAGCTTTAGTTCAAGCACCCCACCACCATTTTGAAGCATGGGGATGCTGATACATGAGATGCTGCAATGCTTTAATTAGAACTACTCTAATTAAAGCACCCACTCCCATCTGCAGAGCACATCTAAAAGCATCCCCTGTGCTCAGCCTATGTCTTACTGACTGTGCTCTGAGATCTACAGTCTAACACGCTCTCCAGACTCCAACTACTGAAATAGTTTCGTACAGTCAGCAAGCTCATCTCCTTGATTCCTTCCTTCATTTGAGCCCTGCCCCAGTTAATTTAACCATAGTGACACACATCTTGTATTCAAAAGTGTGTCTTACTCTATCCTAGCTCTGCGGTTAGTGCAATACAGGATATCACCCAAAGAAATTCATGCCCCTCTCGCATACTAGCAGACAGGGGCATGGAATTTAACCAATAGCCTTTAAAATTACTAACTGACCTCTCTTAGCAGAGTTACACAGTATATCCTTCTGCTTTTGGAAAGGAGTGCCAGGGATTTGTGTTTTGTTTTAAAACTACAAGAGGGTGCAGCAGCAGAAGCCTCTTGATGGACTTGTTTCTCTTATGCCCCTGCCACACATATATATAGCACAAATAACTGGTTAATCATGCAATAAATTTAGACCAGACACACATGCAAAGTGTGTGTGTGTGGGGGGGGGGGGGGGATATATATATATCCCCACACACACGTGTATGCGTGTATATATATGTGTGTGTATATATATAATTAACTGCTTAATCATGCAATAAATTGAGACCAGACACACATGCAAAGTGTGTGTGTGTGTGTATCTATATATACACACATACACGCACACGTGTATGCGTGTATATATATGTGTGTGTATATATATAATTAACTGCTTAATCATGCAATAAATTGAGACCAGACATGCATGCAAAGTGTGTGCGTGTATATAATTAACTGCTTAATCATGCAATAAATTGAGACCAGACACATGTGCACAGTGTATATTATGTAATTAACTGGTAAATCACACAATAAATTTAGATTGGTCACATATGCAAGTAATGATCATGTCATAAAAGTGTCCATTCAGCTATAAAAGGACCCAGCCAACTACAAAGTTGGTTGGTGCTTGAGAATGTGCAACAGCTTTATAGCTGGCTTCTCTCAGGTTTTAATTGAAATGTGTGGCTGGGCTCTTAGTAAAAGCGGGTGAAACAAGTGCATGAGTTGTAGGGCTAAAAATATTTGACCAGAAGTCTCCACTTGTTGGGTTCCTTTGAAAGGGAAAAGCACCTCCCGTCAGTGGGGTGGAGCTACATGAGTGGTTGGGAATTTCCCCGCTGCAGGCATATCAATGTGCTTTGCTGCTCCCCAGCAGTCTAGATTCAACCTCTCCTACAATTTACTTTTTTCTTACCTGGGAGATGAAGGTCATGGCAATGGCAGGACCAGGTGAAACCCTATGGGCTTTGTCCTGTTGTACTGCTGGTTTGCCCTTCCTGCTGCTCTCCCTCATCCCATGTTCAGCGTTGACGTGTACTAGCCATGAATATTCCTTACGTGGCATTAAATGCTGCAAGATGTGCGGTCCTGGTAAGTAACCCTCCTCATCTACTGAAACTTGGTCCTACCTCTTAGATGCAGAAGGTGAAGTCCAGCACTTAAGGAGATGGGGAGCGGTGGGGCAATGGGAGCTCTAACCTTCCTTACCTGAGTTGTAGGACAGGTCAAGTGGCTGTTGTAAAATAACATTTCCTAGGACTTCAAGAGTTCTTCCTGGACTGGTATCAGTTATTACTGCTCTGAGTAGCATCCTCCAAGAAACCTGCTACCCCCCTGTGAGGAGCAGCGTTATTGTTCTTTATACTGACTTCATCTCTAGATTTTCCCACTTGTGGTGTTGCTTGGTTCAGACACATTGCTAGCAGTGAAGCCACCCTACCATCCCACCCAGCTCAGAGTAGAATTAAATAATATATAGCTTAACATACTGGTAAATTCAAAAGTCTTGCACAGTGGTGTGGGGTCTTAGCCCAGAAAAAAATCTACTGCTGAGATGATCATTTTTTTCTTAATTTCATGTTTCGGGCCAAATTGTTCGGATCTATGCCAGGCAGCAGTATTCACTGTAGCTATTACTTACATTTTAAAAAGCTTCTGGAGAAAAATCTCTCCTGCGGAGGGTGGAAGATGTGCTACGAATCAGATGAAAAGCCGAAACTATGGATGGCGGGGCATCTTGGATGTTTCTCATGTGTCTAGGGGCCAGCTCCACCAGCTGCTGTATAGATTTCAGCTTGTGAAGAAGGTTTGCTCTCTCTGAATTTTGCAGAGCTGCAGCTAGTAGTCTTTGCTTGTTTCCTTCTCGCACTTCCTCATATTTGGTAGAAACGAGGACTGCCTTTTCTCGCAGCCGCTCTTAAAACCAAATGACAGCTCTTCCATCAGCGCCAAGGTGGAAAAAAATAATACACTGGTGCTTTAGCCATTTGGATCCCATTGTTGAAATGACTTGCTAGTGCAGCGAAACTACCAAGTGATGCGACATTGGTATCCAAGGGGCGGTCAGTTAATAGAAAGTGTCTGCAGTCGTGTGAGCCGAGAGAAGTAGGGAGGGCGTACTTCCCACCACGGCAGGCAGGTTAGATCACAGCTGCACGCTTGTTGAAAGTGTCAGTGAAAAAAAAAATTTGATACGTAATCCTTGTAAGTGAGTTGCATCTCACTTTAAAAATAACTGTGCTTTCTGTTTTCATATTCAACTACCAAAATGAATAAGGGAGACCTGAATGGGGGCGGCAGAAACAGCAATTGGTGGTTTCGCAATGATAGTGGTCGAAACAGATCCCAAACTCTTCAGCCTTAACTGTTAGCAGGAGGTCTCTGTGTGTTTTCTGCAGTGATGGAAACGTGAGGGCTTCTGATTTCCCTCCCCCACCCAGTATGTGAAGCTGGAGATTATTTGCCCCTGATGCCAGCTCCTTTTTCCTGAGATGGATGAGGGGGTTCTCGCTGGCTGGTTAATCGTTAGCGATCTGATTCAATTCTGGGAGAAATTCTATCTTCAGACTATGACTTAGTTTCCTGGTAATGCAGGATATGCAGCAGACAGTGAGTGACTGGATCTGAGTGATAAGGAGCAATGATGAGCGATTCCTTCTGGCACCCAGTAAAATCTACAGAAAAACCCGAGATAAAATGGAAGTGGAAAAAATCAGTAGGTGTTTCTCACTTACCCAGGGGAGGGGGAAAATGGGGAGCTGGGGCAAGAAGAATGAATTACAGCAGGATTTTAAAAGCACTGAGCTTTATGGTGATGGTTGCTGATTTGCAAGTAGCCTCTCCTGTAGCTAGGGCCATTAGCAAGATGGGAGGAATGTGGTTTGTGGCAGGCAGCAAACCAATGCCTTTTTCTCAACTGTCCCTGCTGCAACTTAGATGAGTTGTTTCATCTCTGAGCCTTGTCATCCTGTCTTCAAAATGTATTTTTTTTTCTTTTAAAGTGGATTAATTGCCTACTTCCTTAGTGGTGTGAAACCAACGTCAGTGTTTGAAGAGGGTTTTGAGCTCCGCTGCAAATGCACAGCAAACCACCCTGTCATTATAGAGCAGTGGCATCTCGCAGCCTCGGGTCTTGTAAAAAGCTTCGTGCTCCGTGCCTGTAATCTCAGTAGGATTTTACAGCTTGAAGTTAGGGCACAAACAAGGGGAAGCGGTCTGTCCACTCAGGCCTTCCTGCGTCTGTCTGCTGGGAGCATGTGAAACCAATGCTGGGGGGGCAGGTGGGGTTCAATCACGAGAGAGACAAGTGAAATAGGTCCTCCCGACCAGCGTCAGCCAGGGGTGAACCGAATAAAAGTGTTTGCACCCACCTCTCTTTACAAGTACGGTCTGATCGTTTCTCTACGCAGCCGGAGACAAGCGAAATAAAACCAGGACAGAAGAGATGTGGCCAAACGTTAAATTTTTTGGAGGCAACAGGCTTCAATTTCAATGCCAGAGCTTGAATTCAAGATTTGTTTAAACCAGGGGGGGCTTCTCCGCTCTTACCTCCCTTATGGGAGATGCTGCTGTCTCCTGTCACTTCTGCGTTATTCATTTAAATCCTGACTCTTCCATCAGCTGCCGTATGGCCGATGTGAAACGAGCTTGTGGTCTTAACCCTGTTCTTCGCTCGCTGATCGGGCACGCTAGGAACAAGTAGGTGGGGATGTCACTAATGGTACTACGATGGTTGGGACCTGTAGTGGGGTCTCAGTAGAGAAAGTGTGAGACAGGATCACCCTCTGTCTATCAGAAGTGGTCCATTGAGACTTGTGGGGAAGATGGGACTTGGATGCTGTCAAGCCACTGAGCCCAAAAGAGTTAATGAGTTAGTTATGAAACAAAAGTGGCATCCTTTGCAGCAGAATCTGTTCCCACCCCACCTCCATTTATATTTCGAGAGGGCTATATAAAATCAGCCTTGGCCTGGGGGAAGTGGTGTGGGGAATGCTTGAAAGAGCTGACTGAGAACAGAATATTGTAGAGAGGTGATGGAGCAATCGTAGAGAGGCCCCTATTGCAAGAGGGATGTACTGGTGTGGCCTTCTAAAGGTTTCCATTAGGAAGATACCATTCAGCTACAGATATTATCTACTTCATGCAACTTCCTTTCTAATTTTAGAGCACCCTTCCTCTTTCAGATAGGAGCCCCCCCTCCCGCCTCTGACTCAGCAGGCTCAGTGGCACAAGTGATCCGCTGTTTAAATTGGGTTCTGTTCCCAATGAGTCAGTGCAATTACTCCATGTTAGGTATATGTGCTCCTGCCTGGAGAATCTGCATTTATATCCATATATTGAAAAGAGCTGGGACTCCTGGGATCTGCCACTGACTCAGCGTGACCTTGTCACTTGCTTTCTCTGGGTCCATTTCCCTGGTTGCAAAAGTGGGATGGTGCTCTGCTGTTGAGCGCCGGGATAAAATGGATGGATGGATGTGCCTCCTGGGGTAGGGGAGAGGGAGGGTCTCAGGCTCACTTAATTCACGTTTACTTTGCTTTGAGAACTACAGCAGAAAGATGTCTGCACTGTTTTTAACCACTTAATTGGGGAATGTGACATTGGGTCTAGCCAGCCAATGTGTTGCTCCAGCTCTTGGGGCGCCTGCTTATTCTTTGTCTGATTCAATGACTTGGTCTTGGTCCCTGGCTGCAGGTACTTCACTTTAGTACATGAACACGCACAATGTGCTAGAGAAGTGGTTTGCAAATGTTTTGGGCTACCAGCCTGCTGTTAGCATCTTTTGTAGACCACCATACACCTTGTCTTGAGCTGGTGTGAGGGCATGAAGGTGCACGGGGTCCACTACAAGTCACAGATGAGCTGTGGACTTTTCACCATGGCTTTGCAGAGTAGGGCACCGCGCAGGAGACACTGACCCCTTGTGCCATGGTAGATCTCCCTAAAATAGCTTTGGTTGTAAACCGTGACATTCAAATAATTGCTGCAGAGAGACGTAACGCTTGACATGCACCGGCTGGGAGGATGTCAGGCACTGTTGGTGGTTATGCTGGAGCTCTAAATGCACAGACAGCAACACTGGATCAGAGTCTGCCAACTTCTTCCATGCAAAAGGCCTGTTATTCTCAGCCAGAGGCCTTCACCTAGGTGGATGAGCTGTCTTTATATGTTTTTCTTGGAGGACTGAAAGAACTTCTTCCTGAGAAATATCCATTCCTCCCTCAACCCTGGTCTTTTTTTATAGGGGAGGAAATACAATACCGCTGCACAGAGAAAACAGAAACAGTGTGTAAACCCTGCCAGGATGGGTACTATAAGACTGAGTACAGCGAGGGAGACTGCAAGACCTGCAAAATCTGTAACCTCAGTAAGTCAGCTGTTGCTTCTTATAAGCTGCTGCTTATAGAGCGATTTTTCTATAAGGGGTAGGGAGGGCTGGTCTGAATCCCCAAGTGTCCTCGGACCTTTTTTATTTCACTCTCCTTTTTCTTTCCTGCTTTAAATTTTTAAAAATAGGTATTTACCTTCTTTTCTCTTTTCTCCCTACCCCCAAACCCTCTTGCTCCTAGAAAAGGGCACCACAGAAGTGAAGAAGTGCGACAAGACCTCCGATAGAGTGTGCATGTGCACCAAAGGCTTCGAGCCCAGCAGGTTCATGGCAGATGGCACAGCTCCATCGGGTATGTGACACATGTCAGATTCGGAGCGTGCCTCCAAGTATAAAAGCCCTGCTGGCTGTTCTGTCGGTTGTCTCCATCTCCCAAAGAGACGTGAGATGCAAAATGCTGTTCTGGGATGTTGTCTTAAGGGGTTTTAATGCACTCCTCATTGACTTTTGTAAATGCTGTACAGAGATGGCAAGAAACCTTACAAGGAAACAAAGGGGGGGGTGGGGGGGGAGTGCTGTACTTGTTAAATGCACACTTTCCTTTTGTAATGACCCAAATGTACATTGCCATTTCCATGCTGTAGTGTGTATGACGTGCCACTCCGCAACAGAAATTAATATGCAGATGTGAGACCTCTTTGTAGTCATTGCATATTCTTTTTGGCTCAGCTGTTCTCATCTGTTCCAGTTCTACCTTGGGTTTAATGTATTCTTGTCTCTCTTTCAGCATGCTCAGCTTGTTCTGCTGGGTCTTTTTCCAAAGGAGAAAATAGCAAATGTCACCCCTGGACCAAGTACGTATCACACACCCAAACACATGAAGCATTGGCTTTTGTTGATTATTGTCAGCCTGTTGCTTGTATATCGTTCCCTAGCAGGCGGGCCAGGAAACGGTATTCATGGTGGCTTTAGATCCCTGCAAATTGGCTGTGCTTCAGCTCGGAGGATTGGTTGGCGCGTTGCAATTTGCCTTTTATACGCTGGCTCTCAGTAAGAGAACCTGGCACATGGAAATTTCTTGTGACTGGAAACAGTTCCACCACCCACACAGCAGAGCCATTCAGCAGCGCAACAACCCATGTGAAGTTTGGAGAAGTGCAGGTTGTAGGAGGGAGTCTAAAGGAGGCCCCAGGAAATCAGTCTGCCGGCGTGTGGGTAGACTGCTAGCTGCAACCGCAGCATCCCTATGGGATTTTCTTTTAATAAAGAATCAGTTTTGTTTTACAAGCATAGTCATAGAAGTAGGCATCATAGGAAAGAGGGCTGGAAAAGACCTTTTTGAGGTCATCTATTCCATCCACCTACCCCAGGGAAGGGTCACCTGTGCCTACGCTATTCCTGATAAATTTTTGCCTTAAAGATCCAACAGTGAAGAGTCCCTGCTCTCTCTAGGACATCCACCCTGGGGCTTAGCTGCGCTTATAGTTGAAAAGTTTGTCTTAATGACTACCCTAGATCTCCCGTTCTGCAGTCTTAATGCAACTCTAACTTGTCTTCTCCCCAGCAGACACGGAGAACTCTTCACACGCTTCCCTTTTTCAGCAAACTCTTACCTATTCAAAGACTGTTTTTATGTCTCTCCTCAGTCATCTTTTCTTCAGACTGAAGGAGCCCAATCTTTCCTGGTAGCTCAGTGGGGTTTTTTTTTAATTTTATTTTTCTTAAAAGACTTCTGGTAGCGCAGGTGTTGATAGAAACAATCTCTTCCTCTTTCAATTAAACAAGTGCGTTCCATCGACCTACGCGTTCTTCAGGAATTCATACAGTCTTCCAGGATGAACAAAAACTGAATTGTGAATGGTGAAGCAAGCTAGAAAGAAAATCATTTTTGAAATAAAACCATAACCCCCCTCCCCGCCCTCCCATCCTGCAAAAATAACAGGCCTTTTTTAGACAACATAAAAGCAAAAGAGAGCATAAGTCCCCTTCCCGCCCCCCATGGAGGTCATCTTTAAATTAATTATTGTGCCATTTAGGTAATTGCACACTGTTGTTTATGCATGACATTTTTTGCAGCTGCACAGCGTCTGGTAGGACGATTCTGCGGGGGGGGTCAGATAAAGAGGATATCATCTGCGGTGACCAGAAGAAAGAGGCGACCACAATTCAGAGCCCAGCGTCCACTTCGCGTATCTCCGTCACCACCCACAAAAATAGCACGTTGTTAACAGCACTCACGACTCCCAGACCCAAAAACACACTTTCCATTCCTCCCATTGATTCGGGAGAACAACCAACTGGGATCACAGAGCCAACCAACTGGGGTAAGAAGAGAGTCTTGCCAGCTAGTAGGTACTACTACGTCTCAGTGAATTTTCTGTTCTTTTCGGGGAACATTGGGGTGTTGAAACCACAGTGTTTCGCAGAAGTCTGTTGGGGAAGATAAGCTTTTGATGAACCAGAAGCAGTGTTCATGGCTTCCAGCTAGCTAGCCTGGCGATGGTTCCTGGACTTCCACGTGCTGTGGCTCTGGGTCAGCCCTGCCGTGTGGACAACCCTGGGCTCGGGCCCCCCCTTCCCCACCACCAAGTTTCCATATTTCCTTTCATGGACCCAAGAGTGTGGATCATGTCGTTTCTCTGTCTCTAGCAAGGCCTTAGTTCTGGCTCTGCTGCAGGGAGCCTGGAGAGTTTTCTAGGCCAGGGCTACTGGGTCTCCTAGACCCCCTGTTGCAGAGCCAAGAGCATATAGTGTGCATCTGTGCGTGTGCATCTGTGTATGGGGTGAGTAATGGTCTTTTATTTTTCTTCTAGGGCCTTTATCGCTCATCCTTATTTGCTTGACGTTGCTCATGGTATCAGGAATGTCGATTCTCCTACTGATTATTCAGGCAACTGGAAAGGGGAGGAAGAAGCAGCTGCAGCCTGCTGAGAACGATCAGCGGAGTGAGTCTCTCTTTGAAGATAGCTTCTTTGCTGCCTTGATGTTGAAAGACTTGATGGTTAAGGGTAGTGGTGCTCAACCTTTTGGTCCCACAGGCCAGATGAGTGGCCCAGTGCTGCCCCCTCTCAGCCCCTGTATACCCAGGTTGGTCCCCAGAGGCCTGGTACCACCTTTGTCCAGCCCTGCATGCTGGGATCCAACACACAGGGTCTGGGAATCCCCCTGGGTCCTGAAATTTGGCAGCAGGGGATTGGTACACCACTTCCCTGCCACCAGATTACTGGACCCATGAGGATCCCCATGGGGCAGACAACATGGTGTCACAGGCCAATTTTGGCCTGTGGGCCAGGGGTTGAGCACCCCTAATTCAGGGGAAAATCTGGGTTGCTCTGTCAATCTTAGAGCATCAATTTCTACCATGCCAAGCACTTTGATCATAACATGATCTATCTGGTTGAGTGGCTTGGTTTTACCTGAAACTTAAACCCCTGTTGGTGGTCCTAGTAGACCCAGATGCTTGGGAGTGCCAGAGATTTTAGAGTTGCTCTTGATGTGAAGGGGAGGTTGACTCAAACAAATTTAACAAGTTTCATGTTGTAGACTCTTCCTAATTTAGATGACATGCACTTGGCCATGGACCAAACATTTATGCATGTGCCCGAATCCATTAAAACTCCTGTTGATTTAGGAGTCAGGCCAGTTTGGCAGGACATGTTGTTTCATTCACAGGTGTTTTGCCAAACCAGGCTTGGGGTCACCCAAACCAACCTTGGCTGGGCTGTCCCAAGACACAATTGCTTTGGGAGAAGTCGGTGGGACTGGGGGGAGTCTCCTGGTAATAGTTATATCCTCAAACATCACTTGTCAGAGCTGCGTTTGGGAATGTATCCCAACAACGAGGAAATGCTCCAGCTCAGGGAAAGCGTGGTTCCCTAGAGCACTGTTAATAGTCATGTAGTCTGTTGCTCTCCCCTTTGCCTCCTGGCAGACATCATCCTCGTATTGCGGGATAGCTGATATGTGTTGCTTAGATGAAAGAGCACATTAACTCTAGGGGCAGAAGCTAAACACGGTAACCTGGCTGCCTGGGTAGCTAAAGAGTAGCATCCCAGCAAAGAGGGGTCAGACAAATGTCATTGATGCTAATCTTTTGGAAACATTTGATTAAGCCCGAGTGGATGGGTACTGAAATATCCCTGCCCAGCCCTTGCATTTGTTCTCCTCCTTTCCTTTATCTTTCCATCGTCCTTCCTTCTCACTTCCTTCTCCCCTTATCTTTATTTCATTATCTCTTTTCTTCTGTGTGGTTCTGTGTGTACGAAAGTATTTCACATGTATGAACCCAACTGACCTGCAGTTCAAATCAGTTCACTGAGTAGGAGGACTGGACTTATATAGTAGGCCATTAAGAAAAAGAGAGCATAGTTTCATATACCTGTTGAGAGAATCTATATCTATAAAGTATTATATAGAAATCATTGTTCTGAGATGCCTCTTAATGTTGCTTGTGTTTATGGACAAATGAGTTGGCTAGGAGGTTTTCTTTCTTCCCCCCACTCAAATGAATGGGAGTCTGTGACTAGACAGCATTGTTTGACGGGTGGGCTCTGCGTTCACACCTAGCTAGAAGCATGGCTCTGGGTCGGCTGGCTGATGGTAGCACCGATAAAAGATGTTCCCATTATTCCCCACACTTATGCAACTGAGGTGGGATCCCCAGTCTTGGCTGGCCAGGACATCGCTCTCTCTTGGTGGTTCCTGTCTGCTCCTGCGTTCATGAAACACAGAGCTCCTGAGCTTCCTTTTCCCTTTCTGCTTTGTACGATGTTTCTTTACTGTGTCTTTCAGAAGGAAGGAGCTGTCGCATTCCTATCCAGGAGGAACAAATTGACTCCAATTCCAGCCTGATCAAAAACTGAGTCCCCATCAAACTATCACGTACTGCATTTCTGAGCCAAGCAACATTAACCCAGCAGCGTGACAGATACTCCCTGTGCGAAGGAATATTCTGCAGAGACATGTATATACCAGTGTGCTTGAGTGTGTGAGATGGTTAAAAAACGAGCTGTACCTCTGAGTGTACTCGAGTGACCCTCAAGCGTCAGGCCATGCACGTTTAGTTTGGAAGCACGTGATTCTTCATCAATCAGACCAGGCCTGCGCCTATAGCACCGGGTGCATCAGCCCAGTTCACCTAGCAGGTCTAGCTGCATTTGGACAGTGGCACCCCTTTGGGGGTCTGTAAACAGCCAGTATTCATTAATTAAAAGTATTATTTACTTAGGAATATAGGAGCAGGGTCTTAGAGAGGAAGAATTTCAAAACCAAAACCTGTCTACGTGCATGCCTACCTTACCTGGAGTCCTACCATGCTATGCTGGGGACCTACTCAGGCCTGGTTTTTCTGGCTGCTCCCACCAGGCTCATGCACCCGACTCATGTGCCAGTCTGGTTGTCCTGTTGACTCTTCCCTCTGTTAAGGAGTGTCCCCCTTAAATCCTGCTCGATTTATTGTTCTCAGGTCTTTGCCTCAGCCCAAACCAGTCTTGTAGGTTGGCTGGGGATACAGAATCGGTAAAGCTATTAGTTCTGGCATCTAACAGCTTATAGCACGTAACAACTCTAAGTGTTGGCTGAGAGGCTGTTGTTATCTGACACCTTCTCCCACTCTTGCATCCTGACAAATGCTTCTCGTGTACATTGCAGTGACCGAGCCAACAGGTAATTTATGAATAAGTTATTAATCCTACTATAGGTCAGCTCCAGATCTCTTTGTGTGTGTGTATGTGTGTGTATGTATGGTGGAAGGAGTCTTTATACTGACTTCTATAAGGGAAAGCAAATTCAGATACTTAGGAACATTACTAATGGAGACTACAGCTTAGGAGACAACTTGTGAGTACCATCTGCCTTGACAGCGGGCCTTAGTGGTTGGCGTTTGTACCGCTGCATCATCTGTAAGCCCTGCACACCCAAGACGCACCTTTTTGTGCTTCCTGTTTATGTTCCTAGGCAGCACGGTGAGCATCCTGTTAGGATGGGCGCCTGCAGTGTGCATCTCCTCAGCCAGGATGTGACCACATCAACCAAAACTGGACGTAGGCTGTGGTGTTTTGGGGCAGGCAGCCTTCTTAAGAAGGGAGCCCTGGAAAAGGGCACAAAAGTGGGGTGAAATCTAATGGGAGAAGAGGATGAAGGATGGAGTAGACAGAGTGCAAAGCAAGTGCAGAAAGACTTTAAAAAAAAACAAAACAAAAAAGGAAGGGAATGAGGAGATGAGAAAATTTCCACTGGAAGCACAAAGAATGACCGCTGAGCTGGGTCCTCATTGATTGCCTTCTTGACTTAAACACCAAGGCTGCAGTTGAGTGTAGATGCAAGGCCCTGCAGACCAGCAAGCCTAGGTGTGGAGGGCTCACCTGCCCCTAAGTTCCCTACACTGAATCTCTGTCTCGAAAGGAGGAAATAAGCTTCCTAACCTCCAGCGAGCGCTGTAAATCTCACAGGTGCCTTGAGGTTTACAAAACTGTGAAGCCTGCAAGGGTCTCCTGACACCTCGCCCTGCCTGTAGCTCTGTAGGTGGGCAAGGACGTTCAGTAGCACTTGTGCTTTCAAACACTTCTCCTCCAAGGGACCTCAGCAAACACTGCTCTGCAGGAGGATGCCTTTCTGCTCTCGTTCTCGTTCTTGGGAATGCAACTCCGTTGTGTATCTGTGAATAATTAAAATAGCGCGGTGTGTTTTTTGTTTCTTTTGGGGGCATTGGCGGGTTTGATAGCACAGCAGTGATGTTTCAGGGCCCTCTGGGTGTGGCGCGCACAGTTCAGACTCAGGCTGTCAATCTTCATTTGAACCTTCACTTTCAGAGGATGGTACCAGGGAAGCCCACACTCGGAAAAACTGAATGAGCTCTGTCAGCCTGATCCTGCTTCCACCTGAAATCCAATGAGAGTTTTGCCTCCGGAGAAGCAGATTGCCCAGAAAAATGCTACATCGGTTTCTAAGGGTATTTATAGCAGCAAAGTTGCATGTCTGCCGTAGCCCATTTATTTTCTAGGACCTAAATGAGTTTTAAAATCAATGAGTATTTCCCAGTTAAAATCAAGAGCCAGGAAGCCCTGAGTTTTAATGGTGACTGAGAAACTGGTTTTGGGCGAGTCGGTCTCCTAGGATCTGTCTACCTCCTAGAACAGGGGCGGGCAATTATTTTGGGCAGAGGGCTGCTTACTGAGTTTCGGCAAGCCATCGAGGGCCACGTGACAGGCAGCTAGGGCAGATAAATATTAATTTTCTAAATTTTTTAGGGGCCCCATGGGCTGGATAGAATGGCTTGGTGGGCCGCATCTGGCCCCTGGGCTGCATTTTGCCCACCCCTGTCCTAGAGTGTTTGGGGGGGAAGGAGAGTGGGGTTTGCGTTAGAAATGCTAGTTACTTGGAAAGTCTTTCTGAGCAGTTTTTCAAACTGAAGTTTTGTGATTGGTACCCAGCCATGATCAAAAGACAGGAAAAGCCATCTCATGGCCAGTATGGGTATGCTAATTATGCCTGACATAATTTGGCTTTTTTAATCCATCTAGATATATCTGGATTCACCTGGATATATATAATTTATCTCCAAATCTTGACCTTGCCACCATATGCCAACGTGACTGCCATGAGTCAGGCCTAAAGTTAAACGTGGATGTAAATAGTTGCAGGATAAGGCCCTTAATGCATATTTGTTTAACGTACACTTAGGTGTATTTGCATGTATCTTATGCATATCGTATATGTTATGTGCCTAACACATATTCACAAGCATACTTATGAAACGCAACATGCACGTGAGTATGGAAATTTGTAAAATGCCGCCCTTTTTTGCAATATATTTTATTGTAAATAGCTTTTGTTTTGTTTTCATGTGCCTCGAAATTGAAAAAAAAAAGATGCTATTGCATAACTCAAATATTTTTCATGTTCAAGTTTAGTGTTTTATATGTAGGTAAAAAGAAGAATCTATATTTGTATACACAATAACCAATGCATCTGCCAAGATGGGCAAAAGGAAACGGTCTCAGAGAGCCCAACAGGTGCCTGGAAACATATTTTTACAAAATATGCTTTGTTATATGTTATACATATATGTGGAATGAACACTTATTTCCTGAAGTGAAATGCAAACATGTTGTATACAAACTTCTGTATTATATTCAATGTATCATATATAGTGATGCTTTTCCAAATAAATTTTTTTCTTAACATGCGATGTGCCCATGTGCAATATGTATACTTGGGAAAAATGACAAGACCTTACACATTGTACAGTCCAGCATCCCTTAGGTAGTTTGGTGCTGATTTGTTGGGGTTTTCGGAAAGCTTCAGAAGCTTTTCCTTGTATCAGATATTCTAATCCAGTTACCCACAGGCATCGTCTTGGGTGTGGACTAAATTGTGGGTGTTTAGCTCTCAATGAAAAAAGAGGTAATTTTACAGCAGTCCAGCTATCAGACGGTTACCACAGGTTAAGAGCATGAAGATGGGAAGTTAACATGGAACAACTAACATCCCCTTTTGCCCTATGGGAAATGGTTTATGTATACATCGTACCTAAAGTGACTGAGGAGCACTGACGTTCAGGGCAGAGGGTTCTGCTTTTAAGTTACTTAGGCAATTTTGGATATGGTACCTTAGGTCTCATTTTTAACATTGATTTAAACAGCTTGGAATCCATGGCCCTGGCATCCACAGAGTTCAGTCACTACTGAAAACAGAGCTTTGGCCCTAAAGTCAGGAAGGTGCTTTGGAAAACTTTATCCCTTGACACTCCAAGTACCTTTAACCAGCGGGTACCTTTCATACCTCTCTTGCTTTATGGTCCAATTTGACGTGGGGCAGGTGAAAAGAGCAGTGCATTCATTACATTTGGTTAGAATCTGATTTTGACCCTGGTGCAACCAATGGAAATTTTGCCTTTGACATCTTTGGGTGCAGGATGTGGCCTTTGCTCAGAAAGGGAAGAAATGAGTGCTAATTGTGAAAAGGGATGTGGTTGGCAAGATGAACCCATGTCCTCTGGGATCTCAAATGAGACCTGCCAATTCACTGTCTAGCCTACAGCTGATAGAGTCTTCATCTAGGTGACCAGTTTAAACCCAGTGCAGGCTGAATTTGTCACAAGTTTCCTGACTTCTTTGGCTGTTCGGGTAAAGCATGGATCCAATGTGGTGGCTCTCGGTGGTTAGGTTGCTGGCCTGAGGTTTGGTTCTTGCTGTATCATGCAATTCCTGGATGTCATCAGTCACATCACTTACTCTCTCAGTTTTCTGTCTATAAACTGGGCATAATTGTGTAATTGAAATGTTGTAAATGCTGGGCAACGTTGCAAAGTTAAATATACGATCTTAGGGCTGTGTGACATTTCACCAGCCATTTCATTCTGACACTGTTTTGACCAATGTCAAGGTCAAAACAGCAAAATCAGAATGAAACAAAGGCCGTCGAAATAGCCTTGAAACAAAACAAGGCTGGTCGAAACATTTTGGAAGTCAAAACATTTCGACCATAGGCTGGGGATGGGAAGTCAGTCCAGCTGGGCTGGCTTCCCAGCCCCATTGCAAGATCCGGCAGGGGGTAGGAGGCAGCCCAGCTGGGCTGTTGCCCGCCCCTGGCATGATGTAGTGCAGGACACCAGGAAGCAGCCCAGCTGGGCTGACCTCCCATCCCCAGCAGAACTCGAAACAGTGTCAAAACAGCCTTTCTGTTTCGATGGAATGGGACAGCTGTTTTGATTCAAAATGAAATTTGAGATGAAACACTCTCCTCTTGAACCGTCGAAACTCAAGGTGGAACAGAACGGGGCCATTTCGCATAGCCCTATGTATCCATAGCTATATTGTCCAGAGCAGTCAAATAATTGCTATATTGTACTAGGGAGAGAGGAACAGAAAGTTGAGCTACTGCCTTTGTCAGTTGTGGAAAAAGGAGGAGCCTGGGGGCTGTGAATTTGGGATTCATCATAGCTTTGGAGTGATTGCCTCCACTCATGTCTTTCACAGCAGATGTTTCTAGCAATGCTGCTAGAAAGCAGTGAGTGGGAGCTCCTTGTATCATGAACTAATCTTGTCTTATTGAACATTTGAATGTGTATCTGTGTAATGGGGCCCCTGCCCCATTCCTGAAGATAGGAAGCCCAGTGGGCCGCCGGCCAGCTCAGCCCTGTGCACAGACTTGATGGTGGAAAGGATCTAAGTAAGCAGGTACCGCACAGAAACAGGGGTGTTGCGGTAGCACCGTGGGTTAGAGCAGGGGTGGGCAAAGTGCAGCCTGGTTTGGGCCTGTGGCAGCCTCCATTTCCCAGCAACCCCTGCCTGCATCGCTGTGGCTGGTTTTCATGGAGACCCCAGCAGCACCAGGACCCTGACAGTGGGGAGGGGGCAGAGTTTCCATGGAGACCGGCCCCAGCAGTGCTGGCCGGGCACACGGCTGGGCGGGGAGCTGCTCAGGGGGTGGGATCTTGCGGCAGTGACCGCGTGGTCCGGAGCCAGGACAGAATGGTAATCTGCTGCCCATTTGCGCCCCAGGCACGGGCATGGGCTCATGGCTTCCTGGGCTGCTGCAGGGAGGGCAAGCTCCCTTCCAGCCCAGCAATTGCATCAAAGGTGTGGAGGGGAGGGCAATCTAGGGCTAGGACTGGGCAAAAGTTATGGGGCCTCCAGAGGTGTACTAGTTACCCCTGGAGCCCTGGCCCAGTTGCACTGGAAATGATGATGATGGTCAAGCTGTGGAACACAGGGCAACAAAAAAGTGCCATTACCTTCACCCAGAGCAAAAGAGATGATGGATAGTTGTATCATCCACCTACCAATGGCTTTTTCCCAGAGACAGCAGGAGTCTCCGGGCCATGGGATTTGAAGAAAGGATGGAAGTATTACTTTTAAGGGCCATAACTGAGAGGACTAGGCACTTAGCACAGGACTTCAGCAGAGTGCAGGCACCTAAATAGATCCAAAAAGCCCTGCTCAGCAGACCAAATCCTGAAAGAGCTTAAAACATGTATTGGTCCACTTGACTGAAAAGTGCCGAGTGCCTGTAGCTGTGCTTCTGGACATCCTCATGTAGTCGCTGGGGTGGGAGCAGCTCGGTGCCCACGCTCCTTCGGGATCTGGAGCCCAAGCAGAGCAGCGCAAACTCTTGGCCACGGTTAACACGCACTGAAGGGACGGACTCCTTGCAGAACACAGTTGACCCTGGTTTCCTTTTAAAGCAGGGCTCCTGAAGGGTGAGCTGCTGCCACTTACTTTTCACTTAATGGGACAGACTGTGCCTCAAATCTTGCCTCAGTCAGTGGATTGCCAGCTCGCATCTCTCACTCCTGGGACGGGGCAGTGATCAGACAATAAGCTGAGCTGGGTGGGCGGTGGTGCCAAGTGCTCCGCTTTCTTCTGAACCCTGCGGCCCTGTCCACAAAACTCATGATGCTGGGGAGACAGAGCCGGTGAAGGAGCTTGAATCTGAAGCTTTGTGGTTTGGCTGCCGCTGGGGAAGGGGATGCTGTTACTGCTCGTCCCTGTCCTGGCACTGAGCTGCGTGTTGAGAGGCCCCCGTGCCCAATCTCTTCATTTAGGTGTGTTCCCCGTTTCTTAGCTGAAGGGGTGTGGATTTGAACTGACTTTGTAGGCACCCAAGTCCTTGATGGGAGCCACCTCTAGCTCTGTCGTCTGCTCCGCTCCAGTGAGTTTTCCATTACAGCTGTTAATTATATATGCCCTTAATTATTTTAGCGTGCTGAATGACTTAGGCATTTATGAGTGCTCAGGAATGTCTGCTTTTCGGGCAGGCAACAAGGAACATATTTAAGTACTCAAAAAAAAAAAAAAAAAGATAAAGTGCAATGTCTTCCTGTTCTCCTTATGTCAAGGATCACATTATTGATTTTTTGCAGTTCTTCATACAAAGCCTTTAGACGTGACAGCTGAGAAACATGCAGGATTCAAGCCCCTCTGGACCTAGGCACAATTTGGAGAGGAAAAACTAG
This sequence comes from Alligator mississippiensis, assembly GCF_030867095.1. Lineage (NCBI taxonomy): Eukaryota > Metazoa > Chordata > Crocodylia > Alligatoridae > Alligator > Alligator mississippiensis. The sequence continues at coordinate 8,661,916 of NC_081836.1, forward strand.
GAATGACATACCCTGCCTTTGGAGATAGGCTCACATCTGGGCCAAGTCGTAAGCCGATGTACATTTTTTCATAGCTCTACTGATCTCCAGTTCAACTATAGATATAGAGACCATTTGCATCAGATTAGAGCTTGTATACTGAGAGCTTTGTTTGTATACCTGTCACCACGAAACCTGCATTTCTCTCTGCTCCTGCAAGAGAAGCAGTTCTTTGGGTGATCAAATCAAGTTCTACATCTGTATGGTGCAGGCTAGGCTGAGTATATATATCTGTATGGTGCAGGCTAGGTAGCCACTGCCATGGGTGTATATATCTATATGGTGCAAGCTAGGCTGGGTATATATATCTGTATGGTGCAGGCTAGATAGCCACTGCCACAGGTATATATATCTATATGGTGAAGGCTAGGCTGGGTATATATATCTGTATGGTGCAGGCTAGGTAGCCACTGCCATGGGTATATATATCTATATGGTGCAAGCTAGGCTGGGTATATATATCTGTATGGTGCAGGCTAGATAGCCACTGCCATGGGTATATATATCTATATGGTGAAGGCTAGGCTGGGTATATATATCTATGTGGTGCAGGCTAGGTAGCCACTGCCACGCATGCCTGAGACTAGGAGAGAAGGAGAGGAAATACATTGATGCAGCAGAGTCTGAAAAAAGGTGGTGGATTGAGATGTATCAGCAAAACGGGGCTGTTGCCAAGGAGTGAAATAGCAAATATATCTTGCTGATCATAACTGAAACGCATGAGCAAAGGTACAGGGAAACTGGCTCAGAAATAACTCGAGTCACATCTGGTCCTACCGAAGGCTCCCTTGTCAGCTCTCTGGTCAGAGAATGATGATTTGGTGAACCAAACTCAAGCCTGGCAAATTCCTATGGAGTGTTTCAAGTGCATTACTGGACTTGATTTGGAAGATTGGGCAGAAAAACTCTGGTTTTGTTTTTTTTTCAGGTTCAAGCTATTTTTTTAATTGCCCTTTTTGGCTTTAACCCTTTCCGCCCCACCCAGAACATTCAGATTTCTCCTTCCGGACTGAAAAATGCCAAGTTTGCTTGCAGTAAACCCCTGGCTGTCCCCAAAACGGCAATGAGCAATTACGTCAACAGTGGGAAAAGAGACTTCAAATCAAGCTGGTCGGGCTTTTCTGCCCACTCTTCCTTCATTCCACCTGCCCACATGACAGCACAAAACTTTCCCTTCTCTGAGGTATATGCTTGCGTGACAAAGCAAGTTCCTGTTTTCAAGCCCTGTAGATTTCCCCTGTTCTCGCATCACATCTTTCAGCAAGGCTCAGGGCGGCACTTGGTAGCTCCTGCTGAAAAGGTTGCCAGTTGAAGTGTCTGGCAGGGTGTGATCCTTTCAAATATAGCAGCAAAAAACACACGCATAGGTGCATAAAAATCTTTTTTCCCCATCTAATTTATTTCATTTGGGGAGATAAATATGCTACCCAAAGGGATCCATTTCCTGGTATGAACTCTATCTCCCCAAGGGCTTGCCCATAGAGCTACGTAGATAGATATGTGCTATAGATATGGTATGGCTATACCAGCAAACTCTTGATCACTGCAGCCTTGTTGCCTTGTTTGCTGCCTTGTAGAGCTTATTTTTAATGAGAAAAATGCCCTCCTGCAGAGCAAAGAAGTTTTGCTTCAAACTTTTGATAGAAAGCAAGGCACTGCTGTGTTTTCTTGCAACTTCAAAGTGACTTTTTTCATATTATTTTTCCCCCCCATTTGTGTACACCCTTTCCCCCTTTTCTCATTTTGCCACTGATGAAAGGTGGGGAATAGATGAAAAAGGAAGGAAGAAAATCTGGAAACTTTACTTTAGGTTTGTGTTTTGCCACAAAATTGATATATTTTTTTTCTTCTTCGTGTCACACACTTACACTTTCCCAGTTGGGTTGGCCAGTTTAATTCCTGCCTTGGAAAGTTTCTGCACAGGAAGTAATTACCGTGGAGTAATTTAAGGTGAAAAAGAGACAAAGCACAGACCAGAGACCATCTCTCACTGACTTTCTCTACTCAGGAAAATTGTCACCTCCTTCCTATAACCTGAATCAAACAGCTCCAAAACTTATTAAAATAACTTTAAAAAGCAAACCCAAACAAAATCTTTCATTAATTTTAATGGCCTTTGGTCAGCCTCAAGCTTTTCTAAGCTGTAACTGAATCCAGGCATTTGGGGCTTCATTTTAGTGGCATTGGGTATGGGTTTGATGATGATTATTATTCATTATTTTTATTTGCCTTAGCAGCTAGGGGATGCACCAGAAACGCATTATGCTAGCTAGCACTGCAGAGATAAAGCAAAGAGATGGATCCCTGCTCCCAGGGGGTTGTTAGTCTGACAGTGAGACCACGGCTAAAACTTGGGACCTTGAGTCTCAAGTAAAGGGAAGCCAAGTTATGCAAGGGCTCGAACGTTGTATGGGACTGCGACTACAATTGCAGTCAGACTCTCTTTTGAGGCTCAGGGACACTGCTGGAATTGGCAGCAATGCTTCAGAGAATCACAGAAAATTTGGGTTGGAGGGAGCTCAGGAGGTCACATCTAGTCCAACCCCCTGCTCCAAGCAGGGCCAGCCCCAGTTATCTCACCGCAGCCAAGGTTTTGTCTAGCTGGGTCTTAAAACCCTCCAAGGATGGAGAGTCCACCACCTCTCTGGGTCACCTGTTCCAGTGCGTTACTACCCTCCTTGTAAGAAAGTTTTTCCTAATATCTAAATTTCTCACTTTGAGGTTTTTTTTTTAAATAAGATCAAACTTTTTATGGAAAAATAATTTCCAAGCAGCTCTAGACCAGGTTTATTCTAACCCCAAAGCTCTTTGTGTTTCACGCAAATCTCTTTCCCTCTCTCTTTACCTACTATGTATCTCAGAAAGGCGACTTCATCCCAGATTGTATTCAGAGCTATTTCTGCTAAAGGAAAGAGGCTCTCGATGCTTTTAACTTTCCGGCCTAAATTTGTTTGGGTCTTAGATTGGGAGGTTTTAACAGATCTACTCATGCACTTAAAGTTAAGCAAGTGCTTAGTGTTTGTTGTTCAGCCTGCAAAGAAAAATCGGTGGAGGCATAATTTGATAGCGTCTCTCTCTAAACTGGCCACATTTTGAGACAGGTTTGGGAATGGGTGCCATAAGCTCAACACGGTTCAGTATAATTGTTCTCGAAGAAATGGGGTAGTCCATTGTCCTATGGACACGCATCATAAGCTTTCCAAAATCCTTGACTGACAGGTTTGTTCTTGTGATAGGCTAGCTGGTGATGGTTTGGTCTGGGGGTTTTGAAAGGGTAAAAAATGATTGGAGGGCTTGGGATCCCCTTTCCTCACCAATCAGGCCCCAGAGACTCACCCTCCTGTCCCCTGATTGGCTCCTTGGGTCAGCAGGAGGGGGATAAAAAGGGCAGCACGGCTGACTCAAGGGAGACCTGCGAGGGACGTCAAGGAAGGAGTTTCAAAGAACCGGCAAGAGCTGGGGTATTGTAGGGTCCCCTATACTCCCTGGTTTATATATGTTATGTTCCCATCGCTGTTCCCCTCATTAAAAGGTATATAGTTAAGTCCCCACTGGTGATCTGGCTCTGCTCTATAGGGAAGGAGGGTCCCTACACCTCCCACAGCGCTCGTGTACCTGCTCTGATCCTTTCAATTGGAGATGGGGTACATCTTGGAGTACCACTTGGGTTACAGTCTTTATTTTTCTTCACTGTCTCCTACAGATACAGGACAAGATCCTGCCACCACGTCTGCCCCAGGTCCTTTCTCCACTGCTTTTCTCTCCAGCTTTGCATCTTTTTTCCACCCAGTGACTGGGATTTGCCATTGCAGATGTGAAAAGGTCAGTGCTGTATGGAAGGTGAGCTGTGGCAGGGAGCCAGGTTGGAAACAACAATGGGTGCAGAGGTGGCTGGTTTTTGTTTTGGGGTTTTTTCTCTTATTTTATTTCTTAAAATGTGATTGTTAGTTGCCTCCAAGAGATGAGATGTTCTGTGAGGTGAGTCACACTTTGGTTGCTTGCTAGAATCTGATTAAAAAACAAAATGCTGTGCAAGAGACCACAAGGAGAAGTTTCTCAGCTAAGGTTCAGCTCTGGTACACATGCATGTGCGCGCGCGCGCGCACACACACACACACACACACACACACACACACACACACACACACACACGGTGGTCTCTAGCGCTCCCAAGAGGAGAGGAGAAGTAAAGGATGAAGGTTATCCAAGCTGCCAAGGGAAGTGAGGGTTATCGGAGCAAGTGTTTTGCAAACTTCCTGCAAATGTCCAGACCACCACACCTTGCTGCCGCCACAGCGAATGCCCTAGTGTGGCTCTGACCATGCAGTTCTCACCTGTGGACACTCGTTGCCTCTTTTCTAACCCTGGGTACCACCTCATTGCTCTTGCCTGGGCAACCTGAGTCATGCCTGGGTATCCCCCATGCACAGCCCCCATACCCAGGAGGCAACCATACTCGCACTATGCCGACAGAGGGCAGGCTCTGCCCAGACTATGTTTGATTTTCAGCTATGCCATCCAGATCAGAAAGGCACCAATAAAGTGGAAAACAATAATGAGTCACCAATGTCACCAACCCCAGTCACTCCAAAGTCACTTTAACTGACTTAAAAAAACCCATTGGATTTGCACACAACATTTTAAGCAATTCACGTCTTCCTTTTAAGGTACGCTTGAGTCCCATGTCCAAGCTCTTCTCCTCAACCAGAAGGGCTAACATTCACTTAAAGAAACAAAGAAGAGCAGAGATCCTCCTATCATTATAGGGCCCCCAGAGCTGGGGTCTTGAGACAATTCCCCAGTATCACCAGGCTAACTACAAAACTGGGAGTGTTGGCAAATATGTGTGTGGGCAGCGAGGGGATCTCTGGGTGTTTTTTAAAGAGATGTCATGATTAGCAGAGGACTGGGCAGTAGGTATGGGAGTGATCAGCTCACAGGCTGATTTATAATCTTGGCAATTGTGGGGGAGTTTTATTTAACATTCAGGTTAGCATGACAGCTGGGATCTAGTAGCATCAGCGGAGACAACCCTGTTAAATGCCAGCTTGATGTTTCTTCTCTTCTCTTTAGTATGGGCATAGGGGGATATAGGACGTAGGGGCAGATCTAAGTGCTGGGTGGCATTTGTGGAACTGGATGCATTATTCTTGTACAGGTCTTACCAGGGTCAGACTGGTGTGGCCCACATCCCTTCCCTGTTATTCCCCTTCATCAGTTTAACACAGCAGGGGGCTCTTGTACCATTTGCCCATCAGACTGGAGCATCCAGTGTAAGACCTCACTTCTGCTAGCCCACCTGTGCCACCATCTGCACCTCAGTCATTGCAGAGCCTGCAGGTCAGGCAAGTGCAGCTCTGGGACTTCTGGCTATCCAGGCACAGGGGCACAAAACCCAGTATGGTGTAACCACCTCAAGACCAACACAAATTCTTGGATGGGTTTTGAAGCCTGCACTGAGCCCTTTGCTGCTCTAGCTACCCTGTTCCCGAAGCCCACGCCAGCTGGTTTAATGCTGACCCAGGTATGGAGTCACTGCTGTGCAAATCTCACCAGAGATACCTTCGTAGCAGCAGCCGTTCCTGTTCTCAGTTGCTGGGGGTCACTGGGCAGCTTGTCCCGTTAAGGATGAAGAAGCTGGACCAGCCTGTTCAGTTAGCTCTGCCTGCCACACCTGATGGGGGTTGGATTGATGGGGGGGAGCAGGAGCTGAGGCACCAAGAGAGGATGCTGCTGCTGTGGCTCTTCAGCAAAGAAGGGGTCTGGAAAGCTGGGGCTCAGAGGGTCTCGGGACTTGCTGAGAGGAGCTCCCTACAACAACAGGCATCAGAGGGCTGGCCTACATACCTGTGCCGATGCACAAAGGGAGTGATGCTGGCAAGTGGCACAGCTGGAAGCAATGAGAAGCTGGCAGGAAAACAGCTTTTCATCTGCTTTCTACGGGGTCCCGGGCTGGAAGTGGGACCCACAGGAGCGGGTGGGCCCGGGCTCCCCTGCCAAGCTCCCAGAGGTGGGTTCAGCAAAGACTGAGAGGGGTGGGTGTAATTCCTGAAAGAGGAAAGACCGTTCAAGCCCCAGCTGGGGAGGAAGAGTGACATCCGGGGGTGGATGTCACTCTTTGATTCCCTTTGATTCCTGCTCCACCCAAAATGCTGAGGGAGTCATTTGACCTCCTGGTATCATCTTACCTGATCCCCTCTCAGCTCGTCATGCCACACACATTAAGGGTCCTCTCTCCTATTCCATGGTCTCACCGTTCCACCATTTAAGCTACCCTTTGTTCTACAGTCCTGCTGTCTTTTAGCTGCTCCTGGTAAGGAAGCTCCTATTTCACAGCCTTGCGGATTATTTTTAATCCATTCTAGTGATGTTATATTTCCTTTTCCTTCTGTCTTAAATGGACTAATACAGCCCCAGGCCCCTAGCATATTAGTCAAGTTTCTAGTGAATTTTAAATGGGATAAAAATATGTGGTGTTTCATATGTGATGACGCCCCTCACCGTCTGCACCCGCCTTTTTGAAAGTCTAGATTTACCAGTGGTGACATCTTAGCTACTAGTAGACAACAAGGTTTGTCAGCACAGAAGGACACATTGAGGAAGGCTCTTTGCAACTCCCTGTGAAACTGTAAGGGGGAGATGGTAAGTGCAGGTCTATGGACACCAGGTCCATAATTTTTATTTAATTTCATCCAGTGAAATCCAGACTCCACAGAAATCAAAGGGCAATTTGCCACTGCTTATAATGGAAAGCAGCAGCTTTTCCCTTCTGGGGGCCTGGTTTGGAGTGACGTTGCTGTGTGCTATGCACCCGCTGCTGTAGCACCGTGTCTATGTGGCAGAGACCTAGGAGTGGGCTGGCTGGGGGTGCAGACCAGAGTGGAAGGGCAGGGAAAAAGCTGCGTGGAAACCTAAGACTGGAATAGCCAGAGGTTGAGACAGAGCTGTATGGGGCTGCGGAGGGGCGCGCACGACTGGAACTGCCAGCGGCATTGTGCGCCGGGAGCTGACTGTATCAGCAGAACTGCATGTGGATGCTTGGCCTAGACTTGCAAGTGCCCCCGCGTCAGGGGGGAGATGGGCTCGCAGATCTGCAAGGCGGGAGCTTGTGAGACAAGTCATGCTACGTTTGAGCGCAGCCCACATTTGCTAGGCCTGTGCGAAGTGGCTAGTAGTTGCTTCGGACTCGGCCGATTCGGGGGACAGTGATTCAATTTGGTGATTCGAATCACTGTCCTGATTCGATTCGGCCAAATCTGATTTGGCGATTCAGCTGCTACCCAATCTCCGAATCAGCCAGGCCCATCCCACCACCCCCCCAGCCTTGCAATGGCTGCCTCTCCTGCCCCAGCTCCCGGTACTTGGGAAAAAATAGCTCCAACTCAGCAGGTGCTGCCGGGTAAGGGGCAATGCCCATTGCCCCCCACTGCCCCACACTGCGTGGGGTACCTGCGTGAGCCCCCTGACCCCCACCTTGCTCCCCCAGCCTCCCCATGGGTACCCTGCCCAGGCCAGCTCCAGCCCTTTAAGAAAAAAAAAACAGGACAAAACCCCCAGACTCACCACTCCTGCTGGCGGGGGGCGATCCCCACTTCCCCCTGCTGTCCCGCACCACACAGGGCCTCTGCACAAGGCCCCGAGGCCACTGCAGGAACAGTGAGTCCTGTGGCTTTTCTTGTTTTTTTTTCTTAAAGGAGAGGAGCTAGCCCAGGTGGGGCAGTCGGGGGGGGGGGGCTGGGGGAGCGAGACGGGGGTCAGGGGGCTCATGCAGAGTCCCCCATGCATTGTGGGGCAGTGGAGGGCAATGGGGATCACCCCCTGCCTGGCAGCACCTGGTGAGCACTGAGGCTTTTCTTTAAAGTACCGAGCTGGGGCGGGCAGGAGCAGCCGTGGGGGGGGTCTGGGGGAGTGGGCAGGGGTTGCGGGGTCGTGGTGCGGGTCAGGGGGGCTGGCAGGAGACTGCCCAATTCATCAAAGCTCTCTTAATCTTTTCTGAAGATTCGGAGACCTTTGAATCGATTCAGACCTTTAAATTGGTCCCCTGATTCGATTCGGATTCGGAGATTTGGTCGCTGATTCAGACCGATTCTCCACCAAATGGAATCACCACCCGAAGCTTCGCACAGCCCTAACATTTGCCATTCATCAGTTGTGAGCAGCATACGTGAAGCTGCAACTCCCCCCGCCCTCCCTCCCCGACATGCACACGTACAACACACACACCTTGAGGAAGTAAACTGTGGTTGCTCTTTCGAAGATGTACTGTCAGCTCTGCAAAAATCTCAATGTCATCACATTCAACAGCTGTTTTTATCATCTTTTGCCATCATCTACACCGTCGCTGACAGCACATTTTCACCATGACCGGGTAATTTGACAGCAACGTGTTCATTTCTAGCCTCCGGATACACCTTTGGTCCATGCATAACCTAAGCAGTGCATGCTGCTTGCGGGAACAATTCACGTAGATTAGAAACCATCTCCTTTCGTACTTATTTCCAATATGCACATAAATGTAGCTGTATTTCCAAGCCTCAGCAAATTTGCAGTTCTAGCCCCAGGAAAGAGGGCTCCTATGAAGGGACAGGCCTGATGCTGTGCCTGCATGCAAATACAACTCAGTACTTCATTAGGAAATAGAAAATTAAGGACCATCTTGAGAGGTAAGAGAGAGGAATGGAGGCATTTAACCCTTGCCTTCTGTGCTGGATAGAGGGATACACAGAAATGGTCCTGCTTTGAGCAGGGGTTGGACTAGATGTGACCTCCTGAGGTCCCTTCCCACCCTCATTTTCTATGATTCTGTATTTCTAAATGCCAGGTTGGCCTATTTTCATCTGTAGGCAGCATTACTCTTTGCAAAGAAGGGGTCTGGAAAGATGGGTCTCAGGGTCTTGCTGACCTTCTAGCTCCTTAAAGAAATAAGAGAATTGCATTCATGGCTCTTGGCTCCTGGTAATCATCCAAGTATGTAACAAAGGGAAGAACCTGAGAATCAAATCCACAAGGCCTTTTATTTATAAAGCACCTGGCAAGGCATCACTAGTGAATTTCCCCTTCCTTGCGTTATTACATGCCAAGTTGTAGATGGCATCTTTGGCTTGATAGATACTTCTGTAATTTGGTTTTCAACTGAAATTATTGCAGGACACACCAATTGAGATGAAGCTAGTGTCAAGTGCAAATGTGTTTTTTATAGAAAGGCAGAAGGCAGGGCACAGAGGCACCTTAGATGACCTAAACTGGAGATGTAGAAGCCATAAATGTAGAAGTCATTTGGAAGAACTGGATGCCTTTAAATCAGCAGGCCCGGATGGTCATTGCAGAGTCACTGGCGGGAATATTTGAACTCTCGTGGTGCACGGGCCAAGTCCCGGAGGACTGGAAAAGGGCCAACGTGGTCCCCTTTTTCAAAAAGGGGAGGAAGGAGGACCCGGGCAACTATAGGCCAGTCAGTCTCACCTCCATCCTTGGCAAAGTCTTTGAAAAAATTATCAAGGCTCACATTTGTGAGAGCCCGGCAGGGCAAATTATGCTGAGGGGAAACCAGCATGGGCTTGTGGCGGGCAGATCGTGCCTGACCAACCTAGTCTCTTTCTATGACTAGGTTACGAAACGCCTGGACACAGGAGGAGGGGTGGATGTCGTATACTTAGACTTCAGGAAGGCCTTCGATACGGTATCCCACCCCATACTGGTGAACAAGCTAAGAGGCTGTGACTTGGATGACTGCACAGTCCGGTGGGTGGCGAATTGGCTAGAGGGTCGCACCCAAAGAGTCGTGGTGGATGGGCCGGTCTCGACCTGGAAGGGTGTGGGCAGTGGGGTCCCGCAGGGCTCGGTCCTTGGACCGATACTCTTTAATGTCTTCATCAGCGACTTGGACGAGGGAGTCAAATGTACTCTGTCCAAGTTTGCAGATGACACAAAGCTATGGGGAGAAGTGGACACGCCGGTGGGCAGGGAACAGCTGCAGGCAGACCTGGATAGGCTGGACAAGTGGGCAGAAAACAACAGAATGCAGTTCAACAAGGAGAAATGCAAAGTGCTGCACCTAGGGAGGAAAAATGTCCAGCACACCTACAGCCTAGGGAATGACCTGCTGGGTGGCACGGAGGTGGAAAGGGATCTTGGAGTCCTAGTGGACTCCAAGATGAACATGAGTCGGCAGCGTGACGAAGCCATCAGAAAAGCCAATGGCACTTTATCGTGCATCAGCAGATGCATGACGAATAGGTCCAAGGAGGTGATACTTCCCCTCTATCGGGTGCTGGTCAGACCGCAGTTGGAGTACTGCGTGCAATTCTGGGCGCCACACTTCAAGAAGGATGCGGATAACCTGGAGAGGGTACAGAGAAGGGCAACTCGTATAGTCAAGGGCCTGCAGACCAAGCCCTACGAGGAGAGACTAGAGAAACTGGACCTTTTCAGCCTCCGCAAGAGAAGGTTGAGAGGCGACCTTGTGGCTGCCTATAAGTTCATCACGGGGGCACAGAAGGGAATTGGTGAGGATTTATTCACCAAGGCGCCCCCGGGGGTTACAAGAAACAATGGCCACAAGCTAGCAGAGAGCAGATTTAGACTGGACATTAGGAAGAACTTCTTCACAGTTCGAGTGGCCAAGGTCTGGAACGGGTTCCCAAGGGAGGTGGTGCTCTCCCCTACCCTGGGGGTCTTCAAGAGGAGGTTAGACGAGTATCTAGCTGGGGTCATCTAGACCCAGCACTCTTTCCTGCTTATGCAGGGGGTCGGACTTGATGATCTATTGAGGTCCCTTCCGACCCTAACATCTATGAATCTATGAATATAAAAAGCTTGAGTTTGGAAAATCTAGCTCTCTTCACTTGCAAGATCTCTAGGCAAGGTTGATGATAATAAGGAGAAAGGATGGAGTGTCTGTGCTAAAAAGAGAACTCATACTGGGTTTTACTTGTGCTCCAAGGTTCAGCTGCTTGCCAAGAGCTTATGTTCATTGTATGTTTTCAGGGCAGTTATTTCAGGCTGTTTCCAGGTTGTCCATCTACCAATGCTTGGCTTAAAGCAGCACACTGCTGTTATAATTCCTTGCAGGGCATCTCTGATGTTTCAGAGAGAGCCAGGGAAAAAAACCCTGCACAGCTCACCATGCTCCCCAACTCGTGAAAATCCCTTCAAGCACCTGAATGATAGCATCCAAAATAAAACTGCCCCCACTCCCCTGACGTCCCAGGTCTTGTTTCTTGGGTTGGCCCAGTGGTGTCCAACCTTTATGCCCCATGGGCTGGATGGGCAGCGCCAGGTCCCTCTTTAAGTCAGATCTGGCTGGTGGACCCAATCTGGTGCCTGGGGTGCGTGTGGCAGGGATGTGATGCAGAGTGCAGGAAGGGGGGCTAATTCAGTGTGCAGGGTGGGCACATGTAAGGCCCAATTCAGCCACCTGGCGAACACCTGGCCCAGCCCCAATCCAGCTGCCAGGCAATAGCCTGGACCTAATCTGGCTATCCAGGACTTGGAAATTTGGCAGTGAAGAAGTGGTGGTTGTGTTACTTGTCAACACTTCCTGCTGCCAAATTTTGCAGGCTGGAGGTTGAGCACCCCAGATGAGCTTATGAAATGCCTTAATTGATGCTGATTATGATCCATTTGACAGCCAGGAGCAGGGAATGACTAATGTACTGTACTTCATGCTGCCTAGTGACAGCACTTGGGAATGAGCACACGCAGCACAAGGACGCATCAGTCCTGTTAAAGCTGGCACATGGTGGCACAGGTGTCACTGCTGGAGGCACAGTCAGTGGTGTCAGTGCAGGGGGCTGAAGAGCCATATGTCATCTGTTCATTGACGGCAAAAAAGAGCCGTTTCAAAAAACCCATAAAAACCAAAAAGCCCCAGTGATCTCAGGACCGAGTGCACCAGCTGTTGCCTAAAGGTCAGTGCTGAGTGGTGCAGTTCGGATACCAATGCTGAGCTGCATCCTCTGCACTTTTGCTGCAAACATGTCCTTATCAGCTGTCGTCGGTACATCGCTGGGTCACTCAAAGGAGAACAAAAGGTTCCTGCAAAGGTCAAGAGAGAAAATTGCAAAGCAGCAAAATCTAAGAGGGGACAGGAAGGGAAATGGTTACTTCCCGGGTCAGGCTGCCCTTGCTCCAGGTGCTGCCCTCTCCTGATCGTCCCCTGCGTGCCACTTCCCAGCTCAGCTCTGGCCTGCGGTGTCACCTGGCTTCCTCATTCCCCCACAGCCCTTCTCCGCAGATTGGTGCCGCTCCATAGCATCTCAGGAGTTTCTCTCATTTCCCCCTCCTACAGGCCATTGCCCTCTGCTCAGAGCTTGTCTGCTTGCTCAGCTCGTCTCCCTCCCATGCCAGGTACCACCTGGGGCATACAGCAGCAGAGCTTTTAAGTTATCGGCACCTCTTCTTCGAAGACAAGCCTCACCTTCACCATCCTTTTTGTCTTGGTGGTTAGGAAAGAGAAGTGTTTTGAAACTTGTTTCTCTTGTAACAAGAGATCAAAATGGAGAACTACAGGCTGTTGTCACTTCCAGCTTTAAAACCCAGGGCTGCCGAGGAAACTTCAGGTGGAAACACATCCTGACCGCCGGGGCTTGAGTCCAGCTCCGGGCATCAGCCAGCGCGTGCTCAGCCACTTCTGCCAGCAGCATCAGTGCTATCTTGCCCAGCTTGTCTCCTGCCTCAACACCTCCATTCTTTCACACATTATTGCCCATCAGACCTGGCACTTTTGGCCAGGACTGGACCTTAGCTGCCTTTCTCCTGGGTCTGTCGTGTCTCCTACAAGCTCTGTTTGTAGGGTGGCTAATGCACAGAGGAGAGGAATGAAATGGGGAGCCTAGCCCTGGGGAAGGGGTAGGACTAGAGTTCCTGTTACGACAGACAAATCGTATCATCCAAAGATCCATTTTTGGGTTGTGTTTTATGGGGCAAGGGCAGTTCTTTGTCTCCTTTGAAACAGTTAAGCCGTCCCTACCTCCTGTCCCTGAAAGGCTTATCAGTTTGTCAGTGCTGTTAGCTTAAAGGTAGGGAGAAGCGAAGCGCAGTGATGAAGTGCAATGCTTTGGAAATCTTCACCCCGGTTGGGTGTCTGACCTAGCCGGCTGTGTGATCCCTGGTCCATCCTGCATGTTATGAAGCTGCTCTGTCTAGCAGGGAGTGGTGTCCCAGATTGTCCAGGAGGAGGGCGCCCTCGAGGTGTAGCCTCCAGGGCCTGGTGCTGAGAAGCACTCAGCACTTGCAGCGCCCAGGAACGTGCTCTTGGGTGGTTGATACACAGCCCTTCTCCAGACCAGAGCTGCAGTCAGGGGACCATCCAGACAGCATTGGTTTCGATAGAGTGGCTCTGCTCTGGGTTTGGGATGGTGGAGCAGGGTCCCAGGGGTAGGGCTGAGAGGCTTTCAGCATTACTCCTCATGGCACAGCAGTGATGTCTCTCCTTCCCTAACACCTTCCCCTCACCAGCAAACCTCTGTAGTCCAACCAGTCCCTGACGTCAGCTCTGCCGTTTCACTCCCTAGCTGGTTGGGCTTTGAAGCTTGCCTGCAGCCCCCACACTGCCACTTGAGGTCAGCTGCTTGCAGTTTCACTTCCCACTGCAAGGTGCTGCGGGGAAGAGGAGGGAGCCTTGTGTTCAGAAAAGCATTGAACTTTTCGTGCCAAGGCCTTCGGCACGCTCTCCTCGGCTCCTGCAGGAGGTGGGTGACTCCTTCCAAGAAATGAGCAATGAGGCCTTGCAGCACTGGCCTGGCTTGGGGCCCCATAGCAAGCGTTTGACTGGAAGGGAAGGAATTCCCCACCCTCGCAGAGCCACCGCTGCGGGCTTCCCTTCCACACCAGCACCCCGCTGAGTCCCAAGGGGGCTGATGCTCTAGCTGCCAGCACTGACCTGGCAACCCCAAGGGCTTACTTGGGAGTATCCCACCTGCAACCGCAGCTCATTGGCAAAGGTTCAACTCAGGAGGGGGCATGCAAAGGCTGGAGGCCCTGCAGTGACGTTGTGGGGATGCTGCATTTGGGAGCAGCACTTCTTGCATCTCGGAGAGAGGTTCATGCCTGCTTTGCATCTGCCAAGACTTTAGGCCAGGGAGAGACTTCTCTCCCTCACCACTCAACCCAGTCCAGATCCTCCATCCTATGTTTTATATTGAGCCCCAGGCAGGGCAGCAGGAGGTTTTGGGGAACTGGGCAGGGTCCTGCAGATATCCATGCAGTGCAGAGAGGACCAGGAAAGTGGATGTGTTTACCTAGCACCTCACTGTGATGCACTAATGGCCTTCATGTAAGGAGTCACCTTAGACATCACAGCACAATGCCCCAGCCCGGCCTCTGCCAGCCTCCAAGACGGAGGAGAGAGCAAGGCCAGGCTTTAGCTACATGCTCAGTGCTCCAGGAGCCCCGTGGGAGGTTAAGTGCCCTCATCGGCCATCATAACCCACCTTGCTGTTGTGTACCACGGCATTCAGGCTCACTTGTGTTTGGGTGTGTTACGGACACGGGGATTCTCTGTGCCTCCCTCCCAGCTGGCAGCTGTGACTCAGGCAACCCCTGTCCAGTGTGCTAGGTGAAATTAAACTGCGAGGGAGAACACGGCATTGCTAATTTTGAGTTTGCATATCTTGTATCCAGGTCTGGTTCTGGAAAGAGTGAGAGGTGGTTGGATCAGAAGGGGAAGATGTGTGAGACGCAGTTCTACATGGGACTGTCTCCAGTGGGTGAGTCGGCATGCTGTTATTTGCAGAATCGAAGGTGCTCTGCGGAGAAAATTTATTTCATATAAGTTCCCCACCACCACCACTACCTCCATGTCACAGCTAGGATGTCCACCCCTGAGGAAATGGCTGTAATAACCCCTTGTAGGAGATATCTGCCATCTGGCCAGGGTTCCTGACCCATAGAGAATGAGAGTGACTTACAACTGCCCAAAAGCTCCAAGTTGAGGGCAGAGGAGTGAGTAAGAACAGGGCAGAGGGAGCAAGCATCCCCAAATCAAGCCATTTGAGTTTTGGAGGTTTTTATTTTTTGTCAAAAACTCAATGTTTTCCACTGGAAACCTTCCCCTTGCCCTCCCGACCCCCATGTTTTATGACCAGCCCCTGGTTAAGTTACTAGCTAATCAATGCAATGGTTTATTGGTCTGTGAAGTGTCTCGGGTGCCAAGGGTGTTGTAGGAATAACACATGGTTATAACCACACAGTGCGATGCCTGTGTCCCTGCCCAGTTTGGATCCAAACCGGTTCGGCATTTGGCATCGGATGGGCAGCTGGGCCCGTTCAGCGCACGGTGACATGATGAGCCAGGGCCTGTAAAGCTAGAAGTGAGTTGAAAGCCAGGTGCACTGTGATTATCCAGTCTAGTGTGTTTTATAGGAGGCCAGCCAGACTTACCTGCATTTAGCCCATCTTGGTCAAGAGCACAGCTGAGCCCCTGGAGAGCAGTCCCTGGGGCATTGAGATGGACCAGCCCCCTGAACTTGACAGGTGATGGCTCAGGAAGAGGTGTAGAGAACAGTGCACACCTAGGGAGTTTGCCAGATCTTATCTGTGCTGTTTGTCTTGTGGCTAAATGCCATGATAGCTTTTAGTGCTGTTGACCTGGCATTGAACTCTGTGAGACGTGTTTCCTCCCCTGCCTTGATACTAGCATCATCATCATCGTTGTCATCATCATCGCTTCTGCAAAACTGTAGGGGTTGGCTTCCCTAGTTGCTTCTCACTTACATGGGTGAAGGTGTTATGAATCCATCTTCTCTGCACGTGTTGGAAGGTGGCCACAGATGTAGGGTGCAAGGCAGGTCAGGCTTGAGCCCTAGAGAGAAATTGCAAGAGGGAAGAGACAGGACAAAGGTGGCGGGGGGGATGAGAGGGAGGGAGGGAGGTTCAGCTGGTTGTACACGAATGTAGCGGTAAGACATGATCGAACAAAACCTTTGGGATTAAAACGGAGTGGGTGCAAGTGGTTAGCATTTCAAGGCAGCGCACTGACTTTCCTGTACTCGATGCAGGAGGAAGCTATCTTTTAGCAGTTTAACCACAGCGTGATCTGCCTGGCCACATTGACAGTAAGGACAGGTGACTGGATAAGGTGCCTGCATGAGACTTGGCTGAACCGTTCCTGGGTCCATCATGGGCCCCCACTTCTCTACCTTAGCCGAAGAACAGAAATATTAGTGCTGCAAAGGGGTGTGATGAGAATAGCTGGGTAGGACTGAGGGACTTTAGCTAAGGACGGCCAGGTCAGTGTCCTATGTACCGTAATCACTCTAACCTAAGAGGACTCTGAATGTAAGATGTCCCTCCCCACCCAATAATTAGATTTATTATATAAATTAGATTTATTATAATTAGATTTTCCAAACCTGGAAAATGTATACATTTATTATAATATAACAAATGTGTTCTCTGTACAATATATTGCAATGCAATGCAATCATGTTATAATTTTCCATGTACAGAATTTAATTATTTGGGGTTTCTTTAATTCATGCCCCGCAACCCATTGCTGCAGGGAGGCAGGCAGGAAGATCAAACAACTTGTACCCTGCTTGTGCCTGACCCCTGCCACCTGCCTGCTCCTTCCCACAGCCTCAGGGCCCCTCTCCTCCTTTTACCTCTGCTCCACCTCCTACCCCTACCCCCAGCCTCTCTGCTCCCCCCTTCCCTTGCCCTTGCTCCATGCCCACATGCTCCATCCCTGTTCTAGCCTGGGGCAGGGAGCACAGCCCAGCCCCTGTAGCAGCAGTGTGAGCTGCATGCCACTGCTACAGGCCAGGGCTGGGCTGGAGCCAGGCACGGTGCCCCAGGCAGGTGCAGAGCAAGGGTAAGTGGGGTTGGAGAGGGGCAGGCAGGTGAGCAGAGGCTGCATGGGTGATGGGAGATGGAAAGAAGAGGTTTTGGGGGGCAGAGGCAGCAGGGGCAGGGGGCAGGCAGTAGCTGCAGGTATGGCTGTGACCCCGGGTAGGGGCTGGAGTCTAAGCCACAGCCGTCACCTGTCCCCCCCACTGCTCCCGTTGCCCTCAGATGTGGTTCAAAAATAAAGGGCTTTTAAATTTTGGGGGAAAAATGCTCATCTTAGAATCAAGTCAGTTCAGTAACCACTTTGAGCTATTTCTAGCCCTTCTGGCACCAGCAGCAATCTTGATATGGCTGAGAGCTGGAGAGCACCAAGGTTTCGAGACGTACATGCCCCAGAGGCAGTGATCTCTATGCAATGTCCAGGCTGAGTAATAATGTGTTGCTAAATGACTTGATGCAGGAGCTGTATTTTAACTATGGGAAGCTGCGTATCGTGTGCAAGCCGTGAACTGGGCTTCCTGTCCTCTGTTATGGGGATGGCCACCCTGTGGTGTGGGTTTCATAGTTTCATAGTAGTTAGGGGTCAGAAGGGACCTAAGTAGATCATCTAGTCTAACCCCCCGCCACTGGCCGGAGCACACACTGGGATCACACGACCCCAGACAGGTGTTCATCCAACCTCTTTTTGAATTTACCCAAGATAGGAGCGAGGACCACTTCCCTAGAAAGTTGGTTCCAGATCCTAGCCACCCTGACTGTGAAATAGTGCCTCCTAATCTCTAACCTGAACCTATTCTCCAGCAGCTTCTGGCCATTGTTCCTCATCACCCCAGATGCTGCTGGGGGGAATAGGGCCCTTCCTATTTGCTGCTGATCTCCCCTAACGAGTTTGTAGGCAGCCACCAAATCCCCCCTCAGCCTCCGTTTGCTGAGGCTGAACAGGTTCAGGTCCCTCGGTCTCTCCTCATACGGCCTGCCCTGTTGCCCTCCAACCAAGTGGGTGGCCCTCCTCTGAACCCTCTCCAGGCTGGCCACATCCTTCTTAAAGTGTGGTGCCCAGAACTGGATGTAGTACTCCAATTGAGGCTGGACCAATGTCATGTAGAGGGGGAGGATCACCTCTCTGGACTGGCTTGAGATGCATCTTTGGATGCATGACAAGGTGTGGTTGACTTTGCTGGCTGCGATCTGGCATTGGTGGCTCATGTTCATCTTGGAGTCAATAATGACTCCAAGATCCCTTTCCGCCTCTGTGCTCTCAAGAGGGGAGCTCCCCAGCCTGTATGTATGCTGGGGATTCCTTCTCCCCAGGTGCAGCACCCTGCATTTGTCTACATTGAACCCCCTCCTATTACCATCCGCCCACTTCTGAAGTCTGTCTAAGTCTAATTGCAGCCTCTCTCTCCCTTCGAGCGTGCCTACCTCTCCCTGCCTCTTGGTGTCATCGGCAAACTTGGACAACGTGTTTTCTACCCCCTTGTCCAAGTCGCTGATGAAGATGTTGAACAGTGTGGGCCCCAGGACCGAGCCCTGGAGGACCCCATTATTCACATCCTGCCAGGTCGAGTATGACCCTTGCACCACCACTCTCTGGGTGCACCCCATCAGCCAATTTCTGACCCATCCAACTGTGTAGGCAGCAATGCCGCAGTTGCTCAGTTTATTAATGAGAATAGGGTGAGAGACAGTGTCAAAGGCCTTCTTAAAGTCCAGAAAGACTACGTCCATGGCCACACCATCATCCAGGGATTTAGTTACCTGGTCATAAAAGGCCATCAGGTTGGTCTGGCAGGTCCTGCCTTTGATGAACCCATGCTGACTTCCCCTGGGCATGATCTCCCCTGCTGGCCCCCCACAGATGTGATGCTTGATAATTTTTTCACAAGGTGTCACAAGGAGCATGGAGTGGGGCCTCTGTGTGTGGCATGCAGTGAGGCAAGGAGCAGACAGGCAGCGCAGCAGCAGATGGAGCAGAAAGCAGAGCAGGATACCAGGAAGGGAGCACAGAGTAGGGGGCAGAAAGCAGAGCAGCTCACTGAGCAGGGGACGGGGATTGGAGTGGCCGTCGGGGAGGGTACAGAGCTCATTTATGGCACTCCCACAGGAAGGTTGACCCCCATGGCTCTATTCTGTCAAGGTTTCCATACACCAGTTTCTTTCATAATATTCTTTGAACAGTCTCTGGATGGCAATAAACTCTAGCTTACTATTGCCCCCAGGGTTAGGGACAGAAATGACACATAAAGTATAAGTCATCGGAAACCAGTTCAAATCTGTAATACAACAGAAGTTCATTGTTTCATAGGGGCTGGAAGGGACCTTACAGATCATTGGGTCCAGTGCACATAAACTGCTTTCAAAATGGCCAAAACTGGTTTAAGATAAACTTGGATGGATGCAGTATCAGCCTTAACTGATTTAGGTTAAATCAGTTCATTGAACTTCTGTCCCAGATCCCCTCCAGAATCAAGTTAACTCTCAGTCTCCCAGCATCCCAGGGTGTTTTGCATCTCCCTCCACCTCTCCCACCCCCACCCTCTCAGTGTGGGCAGACTAGCCTTGGCCCAAGCTGAGCAGGAAGGGATACTCTAGCACCCCCCAGTGTCTGGCTTGGACCACTGCAGGCATGTGGCTGCATTTCTGGAATCAAGTGAATGCCTGTTCACTTGCTTATCAGTTCAATATATGCAGGTTATACTAATCTGCAAAGAGTGAATTGATTCAGCCTTGGACTTTTTAACTGTCTGCACTTAGCCCAAGAGTATTAGTAGCTGAATGCCTTCATTGTGCCATCCAGTCTCTGGTATTTTACTTTAATTTGATCCCATGTAAAATGTAACCTAAGGGAAGGACTTCTTTAGGGTAAGGGTGACCAAAATCTGGAACAGACTTCCCAAGGAGGGGGTGCAGTCCCCAACCTTGGAAGTCTTCAGGAAGAGACTGGACAGACCCTTGCTGGGATCATTTGATCTCAGCAGTATTGCTGCCCAGAGCAGGGGGCTGGACTTGATCTTTCAAGGTCCCTTCCAGCCCTTCGTTTCTATGACTCTCTGCTGTTCATTGCCGTGGCATTGGAGTCTAACCCACACTGCTTCAAATAGCTGTGCACTTGTGCAGTGGTTTACATACAGTTGGCTGTTTCTTGAGATGGAGCGAGAGCGAGCGAGCACACCTCTCAGATATTTCCCTATTCAGTTCCTGTATTGAAACACACAGTTTTGTGGTTAGATTCACTACAGCTGTGAAAGAGAGAATCCCCCCTTCGACTTCCCTGATGCTATACTAAACCCCTCCACTCCCAGCTCAGGACTGATCCCTTGTCTGCTCAGTCGGTGTAAAGTCATTCAAGATTTTTCTGGACCAGTGCTTGTGGGGTGAGCGGGGAAAGGGAGAGGAGGTTGAAAGCATTAAGCATGAGATAGAATCAGAAAAGCTGCGTTCTTAGGCCTAGCGTAGAACAAAAATGCAATACTGAGAAGGTCTCTCTGAAGGCTTTCATGAGTTCAGCAACAGCTAGTTTCATGAACAGAAATGAATATTGATCATGAGAAGGCATTGCCGTAACACTGCCCACCACTTTAATTTTTATCCATCATCCTCGTGGATCTTTGCCAGATGCAGACAAACAAAAACTCCTAAACCAGGGCAAGGCATGCGTCAAATGAACAGCTCAGCACATGTCCCTTATTCAGTGAATATTGACAATTGTCCAAAACCGGCCAGATAAATGGTAAGACGATATTCCTTGAGAGTCCTCCAATAATGTATCTGATTATAGCATTCAGCCCATTCTCATGGTATAGCAAGGGAGGCAAGTGATAGTCCCTCCAAAGCTCCATAACTAATCAGCACTAAGTGGCTTCTCATTACCCCCTTCTTTAGGGCAGTATCTTGAACAAATTACTGTTTTTGACCATATTAAAGAACTAGATTAGAAATGAGTCAAGCTGCGGCTGCTTTGCCGTTCCTGTACTGTAGTTGAGAACGGCGGCTGAGACTTGCAAAAGACTTGGTGAATTAGGCAGTCAGGTTTCTCTCACTTACTGTAAGTGACTGGGAGTTGTGTGAATCTCGTGTCTGTCTGGAAATTCACACCCTCCCTTTACTCAATGTAGACAAACCCTTAGAGTCCTCCAAAAGTCCGATTCCTCCTCCTAGGATGCTCCAAGTTTCTGGTGCCCTTTTGTGGGGGGTGGAATAACGCCTCATCTCTGCTTCTAGGAAAAAATCTCATCTCTTTCGTGCAGGCTGTCTGCGTCCCCCCAAACCAGGAAGTGTGTGAAAGGAAGTTATACGCTATAAAAAATGCTGCATCTCTTCAGAAACCGTGGGTAGATTGCAGGGGTAGAGCTTGTGTGCTTGTGTCAAGGCACAGACATCCTCTGCAGGAACCACTGGAGTCGAGAGTGAGCCATCACGAAGAATGCTTCGCATCAGACAGGGAACCTGCTTGGTTTTGCTGGTCGGGCTGTGGCTGTGGACACAGCCGGGTCTAGCACAAGAGTGCAGAAGTGGTAATTTAAAGCTCATCAATGGAATGGAGAAATGCTGCCCGATTTGTTCATCCAAACCAGGTAAGGAGCCTGGGTGGGGGAATCCTGCTCTGTTATGTGCTGGCAGGAGAACAGGCAAAATTAGACAAATTTTAAGGTGACACGAGTACAGTGTGTGCACAAAGGAAAACAGAAACAGGAACGTTTCCTCTCTCCTTATCGGAGCTACAAACATCTCTCTAGAGCCTTCTGGGTTTGATACCTGCCTGCTCCAAAAGTCAAGGGATTTGGGCTCTGGCGTGTTGATTGAACCCATGGCAGAGAGAGAGAAGCAAGCTGCAAAATTCAGGTCCAGCTTGGCGATCCAGTTATGGTGCAGTTTCTTTCTGGACTGTTGAGCAGAGCCCATCTGGCATTGAGATCCCAATGGAAATGAGAGCTACAGTGCTCTGAGGAACGGTGTCAGACCTCTAAATCGGTGTTGTAGCAACAGGTCTGCCTTTGAGAAAAAAGGGGGTCCTGCTTCTCCCTTGCCTCACCCTTGGGACTTGCTGGTTTTGCCCAGTGACACCAACTCAGGCAGGAATCTGCGTAGGACAGCAATGGAAGCAGGTCTTGGCTCTTAGTGGGAGAACGCAGCTGGGAAGGGTCGCCTTCCTCGTTGCTTTTCCCCTTTGAGTCAAGACTCAAAATCTTTCTAAGAGCCGCGCTGTAGCTGGAATAGGGGGGATGGCCCCGCTGGAGGAACCCCTGCCTGAAACTCTCTGCCCTTCGTTACGGAGAAGGTCTGAGCAGGTGGTTACGACGGTCCTTTCTGGCCTCAGGAACCGGCCTGCTGGAGCACCTGTGCTTCTTCTGGGCTGGTACCACATCTACAAGAGCCACCTGTTTTGATGGCTTCGGAGCTTGGGCTTTGAAAGCCGTCTCTAGCTAACAGCAGCTTAGAGCAATGGCAACCTGATCAGCTGTGGACTTTCATTTCTCATACATTTCTCAATCAGCAGAGGGTTTCATTTTTCATTCACGTGGCTCTGAACGGGCTCCCCTGGGAAGGGTTTTGCTGCGTCCTACGATGATGTCAGATCTCTGACGAGCATTAAGACACAGTGCTCACACGAGTGAAATGCACCTGTCCTTTCCCGTTGTCTTCCGTACGAGTCCCTTGGGCTTTGATCATGAGGGGCAGGGTCCAGTAAGGGGTGGGGATACTTGGATAATGACTGGTGAAGGGACGTGATCAACACATTGGATGAACCCAGCTCCTCGCCGGTCAGCAGACTTGGCAAAGTGAGTTCGCAGGTCCACGTCTAGTTTCCCAGGCTCTTGCATCCTCTCCCACTGCATGTGCAGGAGGGGAATTGCCCAGGTGCTGCTGCCCATACGATGGCAGTTCCATGACTGGAGGATTTAAAATCCCCCAAAGCTAAAATAAATTGGAGGAAGGAAGTGGGTAACTTAATGCCAGTCAGTGGCAGTGAAGCGGGTCCAGCCCCGGTAGCCTGCAAAGTGCGGAGCAGCTTGACTCTGGTGGGAACGGAGGGTTTGGTTGGACCAGCCCCTGATTTTCAGGTGAACTGTGTACAGAGGCAAGGCCCCCCATCCCTCTTTCCTTCTGCAGTTTAATTTCTTCAGAGGCCAAAGTCCTTGAGTCCCTTTTGCTACCAGTGATCCAGAAAAGCACCCAGAATATATATCTAGAAAAGAACAAAAAGGGCCAAAGGTGGCCTCTGCTTTACCATTGCCTCTAGCCTTTCATGCGGTACCCCGATGCACGAATGCATGCTTTCCCTCTATTTCCCTTGAGGTCACCGAGGTCTCAGGTAAGAAAGGGCCTTCTCCTTTCTTGCCTCAGGGTCTCCCAGTGCTCACTTCATTTCTTGATGTTGTGAGTCCATAGTGTTAGCTAGTCCTGGTAGCTCCGTCCTTTGCTTTCATGAGCTCCAGAGCCTCTTGGCAGTAGCTTCTCTATCTTGCGTTGTGTTAAAGCAAGTCAAAATCAAGGGTGGAGTGCCAGTTGCAGCATCAGATCTAGGCTGGGACCTAGGTTTCTCTGGATTTTGAGGGGGTCTAGGATTTTGATTTGGACTCCTTTCTATCGAGGTAGCTCAGAGCATAAATGATGGAAACCTCGTGGTGGAGGGTGGGGGGACAGCATGGGGGTGAGAGAATGAGGACCTGGACCTTGGTGCTCTTTAGTCCAGCACAGGGGCAGTGTCTTGGCCACTGAGCAGAAAAAGTGCTACTTGTTCCCCACAGGCCCATCTACCCTGACAAGATCCTTGCCCAAAAGCACTCCATGATGACAGAGGGCCCACAGTGAGTCTGCTTGCAGCTACCATCATTTCACCGTGGTGTAGGGTCCCCATTGACTGAACCAGAGTGCCTCTGGATTCACTGAGAGCACCGCTGGGTTCACCAGCAACGCCAAGAGCACTGCCCACCATATTCCTCCCTGTGAAAGGAGTTAATGTTCAAGATGTAATGCCAGCCTCTGAACTTTGCCGTATCAGGTATAACCAGGAAAGCTTACCTCCTTGTGTTCTTCCTAACAGAAAACCAATTTATGCCGTGTGCTAATGCAGAGGGTGACTGTAAATGCGAGGCTGGGTACCAGTGCGCTGACCTATCCTGCACATCCTGCAAGCGACTCCCGCAGTGCAAGGCAGGGGAAGAAATGAAAAAGACAGGTAAGTCTAGGAACATGAATGAATCTACCAAGCTGAGCTCTGTTAAGGTAACAAGTGGAGTCAGTCGATAGAAGCTGCTGCTCCTCCATCATCCCGGCGTATGCATCCTGGCAGCCTTTTGGTGCTGAAGTAGGGATGTCTTAGCAGGCCAAGCACATGGTACAAAGTACCGGAGATCTTCGCTCCCCAGCTTTTAAACTTTCCCTCCATACATTTGATTTGGGATGAGTAGATTTCACGGCCAGATGCGTGGAATTGCTTTTCTTTGGAGTCAATAGAGGACGAGCTGGTACAACGCCGGTTCTTAATTTCCAGACTCCCAGTGGTAAATGTAATCTTTAAAATGCAGTGGTTTTTGGAAAGTACAACTCATTGTCAGAGCAATCAGGTGCAAACCCACCATCCCCTCACATGTTCGTCAGAGGTGCAAGGAAACAGGAGGATCACTTTCTATGAGGTTTCTGTCCAGATCCTTATCAGCGCTCTGCAAACAGCGCCCAGCCCCCGGGCAGCCTGTTTGTGCATCACAAGAAACCAACATTTCAGGAAGGGAGGCAAAAATATTCCAGTGCCAAAACCCACCTTTGCCTCAAACTGCAATGAATAGGTAAATCTCTACACTTTGCTGTGGGGATGTTCAACTGCCCACCAACTTTTTCTAAGTTGCATTTCCTGGCTTGATCATTGCACATCCTTATAAGAGAGAGATAAAGAATACAGAGACATCTCAGTGCACCGGGGCTCTGAGTACAGCCCGGTTTCTGGTTGCGCTCACAGCAATGGAGAGGATTAATCATAATCAGGCATAATATTGACTGTGAATGGGAGAGGACTGGGACCTCTGAAAGGCCTTGAGAGTGAAGACAGGTGGTTTATGTTTGAGGCAATGGAGAAGAGGGAGCCAGTGAAGGTATGCAAAGACAGACCATTCCTCCCTCTCCTGTGACTCCATAGCAAATTCTTTTCTTTTCTCTTCTAGGCACAATTGATTTTGAATTCACCTGCAAACCCTGCACAAATGGAACCTTTTCTAAAGCTGGGGACACCAGATGCAAACCTTGGACTAAGTATGTATTCATGGATTGTCCTTTTGTTGGCCCACCCGCACAATGCATGCCCCAAGATCATCTTAAACTTTCACGTTGCAAGAGGTGACCCAAGGGTTTTTCAGGGTTACTTCTGCTCTCGGTGCTGAGATTGAAGAGGTGGTTTTGTTCACCAGGATGCCACGTGAAGCTGTTTGGTTTTGTGCCCGACAAATCTCAAAGTGAAACTGGGTCAAATCAAAACACCTTGTGTGAGACCTACTTTCAGAATTGAGCTACAAGCCAACGCAAATCCGTTCCAGGCCTGGCGATGGTTTGAACGGGATGGCGTCTCAACCGGTCCTCGGGAGATCTGTTCCCATGTTAACCAGCGAGGGCAGCCATAATAAATGGTGGGGCTAGGAGGGGAAGAAAACAGACAGATGGGTTGCAGGGAGATGAAAGGCTGAAGGCAGGGAGAAAACCAGAGACTTTCAACACAACTCTTTCATCTTTTTAGGCATCCAAGTCCTAGATGTGTAATGATCAAGCCAGGAAATGCAACCCATGATGCAGAATATAGCAAAGATGAACCTCTTCTGCAGGAAGGTATGTCCAGAGCAGCAGCTCCCTTACCTTGATGGTCCCTTCTACCCTGGTTTTTGACTCAGTCCTGAGAGGCATTGTTGCTGTGGCTGTGGAAATGACCACTGCATCGCCTGCAGTGTTTTCATCGCCAGCACAACTTGGGCGACTGACAAGTTCAGGTCCATGCATCATGAGAGGATCATTAATCCTAGGCTTCAGAGAGTGAGGAGGGATAAATGGAGATGGCATGTGGCTAACCTTAAGAGGATCCAGAGGAGGGCCACTCGCATGGTCGGGGGGCAGCAAGCCAGGCCCTACAAAGACAGACTAAAGGGCTTGAATCTATTCAGCCTCCACAAGAGAAGGCCGAGAGGGGATCTGGTGGCTGTCTATAAACTCACCAGGGGGGACCAGCACAAAGTAGGTGAGGCTCTGTTCCCCAGGCACCACCTGGGATAACAAGGAATAATGGCCACAAATTGATTGAAAGCAGGTTCAGGCTTGATATCAGGTGGCATTACTTTATGGTAAGGGTTGCCAGAATCCGGAACGGGCTCCCAAGAGAGGTGGTGCTCTCCCCTCCCTTGTGGGTCTTCAAGAGGAGGTTGGGTAGATATCTGGCTGGGGTGTTATGATCCCAGCACTTGTTCCTGCCCACGGCAGGGGGTCAGACTGGATGATCTGTTCAGGTCCCTTCCAACCCTAGAAACTGTGAAACTATGGCAGGGGTATAACTGAACGGTTCCTTAACAAAACTTATTGGAGTTTTCCATTGGGCGGCTGCAACTTTGCGGAGCTCTCAGGAAACTGCTTAGCAATTAGTCACCCACATTTAAATTTCTTCAGTCTCGTTCCCTATGAAGTGACTGTTGTGGGTCCAATTCTTCCAGATATCAATTAGCAGCATGGCTGAAAACAAGAGGATGCAAGTTACAGGGAGGAATACACACACACACACAATTTTGTATGCTTTATATACATACTGAAAACTCTGAAGAGCTGCCCACCTTCAGATCTTTTGGAGATAAGATCAAGTTGAGAGAGCTAAGCATTTGGTAGGATCAAGCTCTCCATATTTCTACAGGGCAGAATTGTACCAGTGCACCCCATTGCCTTCCCTTGTGTTGCAATGAGAGTAGATATTCAGCCTATTATTCTACTGCAGAGAGACCTCAGGCCAGGTGTGATGCAGTGTGAAAGACCACTGAAGCCGAAAAGTAATGGATGAAAAGATGGTGTATGGGTCCTCATTACAAAGCAGAGCTGGGTGCTTAAGGCTGGGTAAGGGAGCGGGATATACTGAAGCAAAGAATATCCCTTCTACAAACAATGATCTCCTGCATGCAAGATCCTAGCTGAGTTTTTGCCCTCCTGATTAGTAACTGTAGAATGACTTCTCTAGTGAGTCAGACACAGTTCTTTGGCTAAATCCAATATCTTTTATTAGACCAATTCAAATAGATGGAAAAATTCTTCTTAGCAAGCTTTCGGGCACAAACGCCCTTCATCTGCAGATGGTCTGCGCTCTTCCTGGATGGAGTGGTAAAGCAGCCAGAGACCAGTACATATGCAGGAAAGCCAGTCAGTGAAAATGTAAATTGAGGTGGTCAGTAGGTGAGAGACAGGTGGGGAGGGAGGAAGGGGGAATGAATGTGTAGCCGTAGTCAAAGGATGGGAGACAGGAGGGTGGCGGGGAAGGGAATGAGAATAGCTGGTCAAAAGTGGAGGGTTTACCTGGGGAGGCAGATGGCAAGCAGGTTATAATGTGTCATAAATCCAATGTTTATATCTAGTCCATACAAAAAACTAGAGCACTTGGTTCCAAAATGATACCTTTTATTAGACCAACTGGGAAATGTATTTAGTCCACGATTTTTTGGATCCAGCAGGTTGATGAAGTGGAGTTCATAGGCTCGTCTGTGAAAGGTATTTTCCATAGTGAATCCTAATTCTGCTTGTGATTAAGATGTGTTAAAGTGATAAGGTCTCATCAGGTATTTCCTTGGAGGTGTTGCCTTTCCTGTGGTTCAGGGCTTAGCACGTCATATGTGTTAATCTCTGACTATTCATTTCTTTGCAGGCATCCTTTCATCTTTGGATTCCTCGTCTACTACCATCATGGCAATCCTGACTGCAGTGTCTATCTTCATTCTCATCCTGATGACCTTCTTCTTGCACCTCTTCATATGGTCGCTGAAGAAAGAGAAAGTCCACATAGTTCAAGGTCGGTGCATCCGTATAGTTTGTTGGCTGCTGAAGGGAGATGCTTGGTGTTAGGGGGCCAGTCCAGGACTTGGTAGATCTGGAACAATGTCCTGCTCCCAGTGTGTCTGTGCCTCAGTTTCCCATCTATCTCCCCACCCCTTCCTCACAGGGATGTAACGTCTGACCTGCTCTCCATAGTGTAGTAGGGAGAGCACAAGAAGCGTTCACCCTCCAAGCTGCTCTTGGGCAGCACAGCCCTTTCTTTCTGCTGGCAGAATGACACCGTGTTGTGTCACTGCATGTGCTGCCATTTGGGCTCATGTACAACAGATCCAACATGTCTAAGCACTGCTGGCCAGATTTTTCTGTGTGCCAAGGCCTCTTGATATAGCCAGTGCAGTCCTATTCATTCTCAGGCATTCCTTGAGTGGTCAAAAGGGGCTGAGGATTGAGAAGACAAAGAGGAGACAAAGATCCAGCCTTTATTTGTGGGTTGGTGATCCATTTGGTGGCATGGAGGACAGCAGGTGTGAGGCAATGCCTTGCTGAGCACCTGCTACTACTGGGGCTCCCGAAGCATCCTCCATCCTGGCAGACACTAAACCAGGAGGCACTGTGGGGAGAAGCCTGTCATGCAGTCCAGATTTCCCAGGGAGTTTGCAGCACCTGGGACATTTGAGGGCATCACTTGGACGGAGTCCAGGTTTTGAAGCAGAGCAAGAATACACTAATGTCTTCAGATGAGGAGCAGCCTTAAGTTTCTTCCAGGGTGCAGCTCTCAGGCACGCACAGACTGTGAGGACGGGGCATTACTATTTCCCTGCTGTGTGGCTTTGTGCCTCAGTCACAGACATAACCCCTGATTTCTGATCATTTCCTTGCAGAACCTGAAAATAATGCCATCTTGATGCCGCCACCACCAAGCCATCTTGTAGAAGATACCTACAGCTGCCAGTTCCCCGAAGAAGAAGCTGGAGACAAACTAATGGATGAAAAACCTTCTTGCATCACCATAATGGGCCTGCACTAAAGAGGTGGATGGAAGGCACATATCTGTGAAAAGGGAAGATTTGAATGTCTTTTCAAACACAGACAGACTGAAGGGTGGGGACAAAGATAATCTCAGAAACACGGCAGTCTTGCAGTAGGAATTGAGGAACTATTCCCTCGAGCTGGCATTTGGCTCAGCCCCTGTTCTTTTCTGCCAGTTCCTCCTATTCCGATCTAAGTCCTTTTCAGCTCAGCCTAGGACCAGAACATTTTGTCCTGGGTCTTCCTGTATGCATCACGTGCTTATAACCGCACGGTGTCTCCCATACTGAGTTGCATGTCAGTGAAGGATCTGGGTCTCCGTTTTAATAGCATGAAATTACTTAAACAGAAGCCAAAATGCCATTTTAAAAAGATAAATTGAGGCCTGTTCAATCCACAATCTGGGTATGCAAGAATGTCCTCGGGTGCTTATGACAGCTTTCACTTGGAAGGCTTCATAATACCAAGGGCATAAATGTGCTTGCTTGATGAAAGGAGCAGAAGTGGCAAGAGGTGATCTAAGGATTATACTCTGTCCTCCCTTGCATGCAATTAGATTGCGTTTCACCCCAAATTGGTTTTAGACCGAGAGGGGACCCTCCATGGAATCTGAGACGCATTTTGCTGGTTGTGGTGGAAACAGGATTTCCTTGTTGCTTTTGACGATGATGCAAATTGCAGTCTACAATGCTGCTTCCTGTATGGTTTCGGTGCGAGGCCGGTAGGGCCACGTCACTTAGTGTGTGTGTAAGTGCCACTTCTGAGCTAGCCCTGGGCACTTGTGCTTGTAGGGACTCTTCTTACGGACAAGGGCTTTTGCTCTCCGTGAAGGAGATGCATTTCAATTGTATGGATTTGTTTCTTCAGAACACTTCCCCCCCGCAACCCCTTCTTTCTTAATTCAAATCAGTTTTTATTCCTGGAATATTTAAATAAAGCACCCCCTCTGGGAAACTAAGCTGAAGGCTATGCAGTCCAAGCAGCAAAGATTCTGCATGATGAGTCCTCCTCCCCTGGCTCAGGGAATAACCGGGAGAACAAAATGGGAAACGAAATAAAACTGTCTCATGTTGCCTACAGGAACCTCAAACCTCATCCTCCACTGGTGTAAGCGAGCCCAGCTCAGGTCTGGCAACCAGTGGTTCTGAGGTTCCAGTTTCTGCTTTGCAAGAAGTAAAACTAGACCCCACCGATTTTTACATGGGTTTCCAAATTGACAGGACAAAACCTCACCTTCCTATTTCCCAGAGCCAAAGCCTCAGCTGAGGCTAGTCTCCGTCAAAGGAACTACCTTGATTTCCATCAGCTGAGGACGATTCCAGCCCTCGGCTTCAACTAGCGATGCCTGGGGTTTTTTTGAATTCGATCTGATTGCTATGTAGTGTCAATAGCCTGTCTCCCTTGGAAAGAGCTTCTTGGAGCACAGCTGTATGACTGCGCCCTCTGAGCAAGCATGAGGTTTTGAGCCAGCCTTCACATGCAAGGTAACAAAGCAAACACACCCCTATCCAGGAAGAATGTTAGTTTCCTATTTTTTTTTAATTTTATTTATTTATTTTTTAGAAAACTGGAGTGATACCTGTAAGTATGACATGCGCTGTAAATGTTACCGAGTGGATAACTGAAACTGGGTGTAGAAATAGTGTCAGTAGCTGGCTTACATTACATGCCATTTCTTAGCTGCTTGTCAGTTCCCAAGAAATCCATTTTACATGTCTTTATAGTTTATATAATTTCAGACTTGCTTTACTTCTCGGCAGATCCTTAAATTGCTCATTCTTCTCCGTCCCTGGAAATTGCAACATGTCGTCGTTACCCTGCCAGCAGCGGGTTCCCTGGGGCTAAGCATTGGGTTTTTTGTTGCCTTTCCTGCATGCCCTTGGCCATTATTGTAAGGGGGAGGTTGAAGAGCTGTATCTTGGCGCTCTCGCACAACCCAAGGAGTCAGGAGTCCTGGCTCCCATTTCCAATTCTGCGGCTGTCTTGCTGTGTGACTCAGAGCAAACTGCTTAACCTTTCTGTGTCTCAGGGATATTGATACCTACCTCAGAGGAATAGCAATAGCGGGGACATGCAAGAGGAGCCAGAAGGATTGAACTGAAAGGATGGACTTTATTATCCTCAAGGAATCTTGACGCTTTGGGTGCAGAGATCATTTTAAGTTGGCCCGCAGTTCTCTGGCTACTGTTAAAATGGATATCCTCAACATTTTGATGTCTTCTGTCTAGGGTGTCACTCTGTGCATAGCATGTCCTTGAAATGGTCCTTTCTATTTACTGGGGATGTTTTAAAAAGTTCCTTACTATGACCTTTTGTAAAGGCAAAATAAACATCCAAACTTAGTAAAATGTCTTGTGGATCAAGCAGATTTGAACGGTTGCTTTATTTTGTTTTGTTCTTGCAGGGTTGGGTTTTTTGGTTTTGGGTTTTGTTTCCAATTATTTTGTTTTTAATTCTCTCTCCCTGATCTTGGTTGGATGGAGTCCGCTTTCTCTGTAGTGCTCTTCTCAATGCACCTGGCTCAGGACCTGCACAGGACCCCATCAAACATTTCTTCCAATGCATTTCTGCCCAAGCCAGCAGTATCTCTGGCTCGTACCAAACACTTGGCTTAGGCAGCTGGAAATCCCAGCGACTTACTACCATTCCCCAACTTCCTAGTGACTTGCTACCATCAGACCAGGAAAACATGCTTAGGCAAACCCACCATGCTAAAGGCACAAAGCCAAACTGTTTGCTGGGCCCAGGACTAAAATAATATGGTCTGTTGCTTTCGGGGTCAAGGACTGTTTAGGGGGTCTTCTGAAGGCCCAAGTCTCAGCAATAGAGGAGGTGCATTTATACAGGGAAATGTAGTGGCAGATAAGTGGGCTGCAGAGGTGGCAAAGCAGGAAGGGTTGCCAAATAATACCAAACTACGTTGAGAAGAGCTACACTGCAGGGTTGGAAGGGAGCCTTTTTATATTTTTATATTCCTGACTCAAGGAACATTTCTGCCTCCCACTTAACTAACTGTGTGCCTAAAGACTAGTAATCGATGGGAAAAATCAATCACTTTTCTGGTGCCTCATAGCTCGTAGGGTGGGAAAGACAATAGGGCTGTGCGAAATGCCGGCTGTTTCAATTCGACACTGTTTCGACCCATTTTGAGCTCGAAACAGTGAAATGAAATCGAAACAAGGGGCTTTGAAACAGCCTCGAAACAAAATGAGGCTAGTCGAAACATTTTGAAAGTTTCTAAACATTGCGAGTTTCAAAGCAGCCAGGTGGTGGGAGACAGGGGACAACCAGGGCTGTGCGCCCAGCAGCAGCCAGAAGCGGAGCCTTGGTTCTCCCTATCTCCAGCCACCAGGCTGCGGGAAGTTGATCACAGCGCAGGGGAAGGGAACTGAGTGCTAGATTGGGCTGGGGGCAGAAAGTCAGCCCAGCTGGGCTCCCGCCCCCAGCCTGATCTAGCGAAATGTCGAAACAGTGTCAACTGTTTCGACATTTCGCAAACAGAACAACTGTTTCAAATCTAAATGAAATTTGAAACAGAATGCTGTTCCCTTGAAACCTCAAAACTCAAGGCGAAACAGAACAGTGCCGTTTTGCAGAGCCCTAAAAAAACCTATACATGAATTGTCGCGAACACGGGGGGATTTCAGTAGAGGAAAGGGTGAGATTTGGCACAGAGAAAACGCAAGTTACCAGTTTAGAACAGGAAATTCTTAGGGTTTTGTTATCCCTTATGCCATGAGCCACACAACTTGGGCAGCACGTCTGTGTGGAGTGGTCATCCCTTAATAGAAGAGGAGCTGGGCCGCGTGCATCAGAGACAATCCTGCCTTGGAGTGGTGTAACTTTGAGCTGTGTAACGAGTGCTGAAAAAGACTTTAAGGTATTAATGTGCAGATAATCTGGGGGTTAAGAGCTCCAGGAGCCACCCCAAATTACTGGGTAGCAAGGCCCTTTGACAGATCAATCTTTGTTCCTTACAGTTTCCATTCCAAAAGATTTGTAGCTACGTTTCATAGATTTCAGAGACATCAGGGTTGGAAAGGGACCTTGTGAGATCATCGGGTCCAGCCCCCTGCCCAAGTCAGTTTGGGTCTGTGTGCTCAGTCTTTGCATCATCCCAACATTTGAATCTGAACCTATATTTTAGCCATCATTTCCAAACTCACAAGTTTTACAAGTTCTGAATTGAGCCACGCTAAGTATTTATATATGACCAGTATAGAGACACCACTGCACAGGACTTCTGAATCAATCTTTGAGTTACACAATGAAATTATACAGGACACAGCCTGTAGCATGAATCTGCTGACACCAGAGACAGTCCCATAATATCCCCAAGCCTCAGACGTATTAAAATAACCTCCTCTCCACTTTTATCAGAAGAGCCACCTCTTTCCAGCAGCTTATCCACCCCACCCCCACCCCTCTGCACTCTGTCTCTTGAATGTCACCTAATGCAAATCCTACAGCATGTAGAAAATACACGTAACATCACTAAAAGGTCAAAAGGGTTTGGTTTAGCCATAACCAGTGTCACACTTCTTAGAAACTCATGTTTTACTGAGGTACCTGAAATTCCCTTGGTTACTACTGGTAGAAAAGGAAACAGCGTGTGATGTTCACATGCTAGATAACAGCCCAGACCAGAAAAGAGAACTCTCAGTTCCTCTGAATTTTAAAACATGAAGCATTTCTTGGCATGCAGATAAACGCCCCAGTGAAGCCAAAGTGCTGAGGGGTGGGCGCTTAGTACCTTTGAGAAGCAGGCTCTTCTTTTGGGCTCTTAGATATGCATCTCGGAGCACAAAAGTTGAAAAATGTTGGCCACCACTTTTTATGAGCCTTCTGAAAACATGTCCTAGAGCTTCTTCTAGTTGGACAAAATTTTCTAGTTCAAAGTTTTTCTATTTCAAAGTTTTCTATTTCAGTTTTTTTGCAACCATCTTCTAGATCTTAATAGGAAATGTAATCCTTGCTCTGGGATTTGACTAGGAACTTAGCCTGTAGAATGGACTTAATTTTCTGCTCAACTGTACAGGTGCAGCAACCTCCTGGGTTTGTTCCTACTGAGTTCTGTAAACACCTTTCCAGAAAGGAGTGATTTTAATGGTAATTGAACTTTAAATTAAGGATTTTCTGTGCTGCCTTTGTGTGAAAATGGGGGATTTAAAAAAAAAATTTTTTTTTACGATCTGACCTCTGCATGCAGTGGGAAGTCTGAGACTGGGAAACGCTCCTTCAGTAATAAACATGTAAAATCCTTGGTGCACAATTTTAGGAAAGGGACTGTGTATAGGAGTGGGGGAGTGGTCATGTAGATAGCTGTGAGCTCTGGCATGGGCCCTGTTCACCGGAAAGTGGAGTGAAAGATGCAGCACACTATAACCAGTGTATAAGGGAGAACAATTTTAGTTGTCACTTTTAATTTGGGAAGAGCCTCTGGCTCTTGGCTGTGGGGGCTGCCTGGCACATTTCCAGGCTCCTGGGACCAGAAGCATGGCCACCTTCCCTTGCAAGGTTTGTTCCACTTTGGAGTCCCTGGGGCACCAGATAGAGGAGCTCCAGGTCGCAGTGCGGAGACTGCATGCCATCAGGGATGGTAAGCAGGAGATAGATGCCTACTGCCAAGCCCTTCAGCCCCTGGAGGTGGAGGGTAGGCCAAGGTCACCCTCCAGGGCAAGGGAGGACTTGGGGATCTCCCATACTGTCCAGCCAGGGGGTTGGACCAAGGTGGTCAAGGGCCCCAAGACCCGCTGCACCAAGGCTCCCTCCTCTCTAGGGCTTTGCAACAGGTACGAACCTCCTGCAGCCCCAGCAGAGCTTGCAGAGCTGCCAGCTCTGGCAGGCCAGGGAGGATCACCCACCCCTACTCTCCCCAAGACGAAACGCAGAGTGCTCGTCATGGGAGACTCCCTCTTGAGGGGGACTGAGGGGCAATCTGCCGCCCCGACCCCCTAGCCCGGGAGGTCTGCTGTGTCCCGGGGGCCCGCATCCAGGACATAGCCGAGAGGATCCCAAAGATTCTCCAGACCACTATCCTATGCTCCTTATCCATGCGGGCACGAATGACACGGCTCAGAGCAATCCCAGCTGTTTCATGAGAGACTACAGGGCTCTGGGAGTGGAGCTTAGGGGCCTGGGGGTGCAGGTGGTCTTTTCCTCGCTCCTCCTGGTTGTGGGTCATGGGCTGAGGAGGGAGAGATGGGTCGAGGTAGTCAACCAGAGACCACGGTGCTGGTGCCATCATGAAGGCTTTGGCTTCCACGATCACAGCCTGCTCTTGGATGAGGGAGGCAGTGAGCTGCTGGGAAGAGACGACCTCCACCTCTCTCCGCTGGGGAGGAGGCTCTTCTCAGCCAGACTTGCTGACCTGCTCCACCGGGCTTTAAACTGAGCCCGCCGGGGGACGGGGGGACTACCGCCACTGCAAGCCCTCTGGGCAGTTTTTGTGCGAGGCACTCAAGGGAACCCACCCCTACCCCACCCCTACCCCAGCCCCAGAGCAATCTGTAGGAAAGGCAAGGGCACCCAAGGGGACACTTATGTGCCTGTACACCAGTGCCAGGAGCCTGGGGAACAAACAGGAGGAACTGGTCTTCCTGCTAAACCAAAAGGATTACAATCTCATAGGGATAACGGAGACCTAGTGGGACTCCCTCTATGAGTGGGCCACAGGTATAGACGGCTATACCTTGTACAGGAGAGATCATGTGGACAAAAGGGGCAGGGGTGGGGTAGCTCTCTATGTCAAGGAAAGCTATGCATCCCTGCAAGCCGACATCGGCACCCAGGGGGACGATTGGAGACTCTCTGGGTCAAAATCCGTGGCTAACAAGGCACAGGGGACACAATGGGGGGGGTCTACTACAGACCTCTGACCCAGGATCAAAAGCATGACCAGGAATTTGCCAGGGAACTGGCTGAGGCTGCACGCTCCCGGTGCATGGTTGTCATGGGAGACTTCAACTACCCAGATGTGTTGTGGGAAGAGCGCTCGGGCACATCCGAACAGTCGCAAAGCTTCCTTATGTGCATGGATGAGCTCTATCTGAAGTCTATGGACCGATGAGAGGCAAAGTGCTGCTCAGGGGGGACCTGGTGCCTGCCAATAAGTATATAAGGGGTGTACATCAGGATCTGGGGGGAACGCCTGCTCACCAGAGCACCCCAAGGGATGACAAGGTCAAATGGTCGCAAACTCCTGCATGACCGGTTCAGGCTAGGCATAAGGAAGGACTTCTTTACAGTCCGAGTCCCCAAGGCCTGGAACAGACCGCTGCCGGAGGTGGTGCAAGCACCTACTCTGGATTCCTTTAAGAGTCAATTGGACATTTAACTTGCTGAGATCCTATGACCCCAGCTGACTTCCTGCCCCTGGGGCAGGGGGCTGGACTTGATGATCTTCTGAGGTCCCTTCCAGCCCAAATGTCCATGAAATCTATGAAATTTTGCAAGATTGATGGATGGGGGCTGGGGAAGAAATGCTGAAGTGTTGAGACTTTTTAAGGGAAAAAAACAAGCACCAGTTTCCCACTTGCTTTAGCAGCTGATGCTTCTGGCCCTTGAATATTCCCACTACATCTGCTCTAGGGACATCCCATTCCACCCACGAGATGAGACCACCCCCCTTCTATTCAACAGCACAAAATAGAGGGTGGTGTCACTAGCCAGGCCTCTCATACCTGCTAACTTTCTAACAGGAGGCCTCTCATAGACTGGTCCTCAAGGGCTGTCTCCCGCTAGCTCATAACAGGAGATCTGCCAGGAGAAGGGGGCATCTTTTAGTGCATTTTTGTCCAGTAGAGAGCAGTTGTACCTGAATTTGCTTAATGGGTTTTATTTGTCATATTTACACAATATCTCATAGGGTGTCTCTCTCCCTCCACAAAGACACAGACAATAAATAAAGGGACCCCGTCAAAAAGGATCGCTCCCCAATGACGCAGTCGAGCTAGCATTACATCCACGAGGTACCATGCTCATTGCAGCAGCCCAGAGAGAAGAACAGCAGCCGATCTATACACAAAAAAGAACTAGTCCAGCTTAGGTTAGGCTTTCTGACCAACCCTTTGCTTTCCAACCTCAGTTGGCAGAAGTTTGGACTGAAGGCACGAAGGCTCATTTCTCTGCCATAATCCACAATTTGGGATTCCTCCTCAGCACACACTCCTCTCCTCCACTCAGTGCTGGGGTATTCTCCATCAGCTCTGGAGTACTAACGGCACCGTGATTTCTTTGGCACCATGGGCGGTGGCTGGAGAGTCATCGTCTCTATGTTTTGCTCCGGCTGGAATACAACAGAGGCAGCAGATTAACTCCTTGAGTCAGTGGCAAGCTTCAAGAGCTAGAAAAGCTTCAAGAGCTAGAATTGCTGTGGCCAGGCTTGATCAGGAGTGGCTGTAAAGGTTGCCAGGGTGCCCAAAACTCTTCTCCCGGGAGACAAGCCCACCCTCCCCGAGTCCCAAATGCTGGTCGGTGTATGGGTGTGCTTTGGCAGACAAGGTTCTTTGGGTCGATGTGCTATCTTTTATTAGACCAACTAAATAGTTGGGAAAAGTCTTCTTTGCAAGCTTTTGGGTACAAACGCCCATCTTCAGGCACAGGGAGAGTCTGCTGGTGCTTTGTGTCCTGTGTGTGCTCTGCCCGCTCCTCAAAGCCAATGACTCTACCGCACTCCTTTATGGGAGGAAGTTTGGCCCAAATACTCCAAGGTGTTTGGGAACTTAATTGGCATTCAAATGCATGAGAAGAGGTGCAAAACCTCAGAGCTGGCTTTTAGCTCAGGCTGTAGAGGCTTCTGTTCTCAGCCCCAGAGGCTGGTGGTTTAAGGCTCAAAGAGGATGGGTTCCTGAGCTCATTCATATTTTAATTGGCAAAATGGTCTGTGGAACCAGAGTGTGAAGCCTGTGGGTTGGAAACCCAGCTGTTTGTTACCCTGCTCAGCTTTGAATCACGCCAGTCCTTTGTGGGGAGAAGAGGAGGCAGATCTCCTAGGCAGGAGGCAAATGAGCCGAGGGAGGGAGGAGGAGTGTGTGTGATCAGGAAAGTCCCTGGGTGAGACAGCGGGGCACCCACATCACCACCGCCACCACCACCAAGGCAATGGAGGCCTACTGGAGAAATATCTGACAAGTACCTTCTGTAGGTGGAAGAGGCATTTTTCATAATCCTCTGCAGTGGAACAAGTGATGAGGATGGGGTCCATCAGGCTTCCTGCAGAGAAAGCGAGGAGATGGGTGTAGGAACAATACACAAGCTTTGTCACAGCCCAGAGGTTACCAGCCTACACCAGGGTGTGGACCCTAGGTTCATCCTAGCAGGCAAAGGGTTAACCTCCCTATAGGCACCCAGCTCTGATCTTCCCCAGGTGTTCAGGGCAGGGCAATGAGGCAGGATTGCAGGGATTGGCCCAATTAGGGATTGCAGGAGACTATAACATCCTCCTAGCCAGCAGCATAAGGAGGGTGCTGTTGTGTGCTTATACACAGACGTATGTTGGGGCAAAAAAGGAAGAGACTGCTATATAGCTCAAGTGTCTAGTGATGGAGAAAGAACAGGACTCAGCTGTGATCAATAAGGAGAGGGACACGTGTTGATTTACTAGTTAAATGCAGGGGGTGCTAGCTGATTGCAGGTTTACCTTCCTACTGCTCTAGGGAGTTGGTTGTAGCCTGAAATGCAAGGGCATTTTCACAGATTCACAGGAGTTTGCCCTCTTGCTTTGGGCAGGAAAGATTGCTAGGGTCAAATAATCCCAGCAAGGTGCATGTCTAGTTTCTTTTTGCAAAGGGGTCTCCTAATCTGGGTCTGAGCTAGGTAGTCATAGAGGTGGATGACTCCCCTGCATTGGAGAGAGCTTGGTGATGTATTATATGGTCAACCCCATGCAAGATCCAGGATAAGCTACTCAGCTCCTTGCTGCCTGCTTCTCTCAACCATACCTGTAACTTCAAACTGCAGCCTCCCCAGCAGAGCAGATTTCTCCTTTGCCTGGATGCAATGTAAGGGGAGTTTTCCCTTCAGAAAGAAAGAGGAAAATGTGTGTAGGATTAGGGCAGCACTCCTCTGAATAAGCTGTGAGCTCTTCTGCAGTGCTTCTCATCAGGAAACCACATTGGGAAGCAGCAGGAGGCTGGTAGCTAGGCCTGGCACTTGTGTGTAGTAGCACAGTTAGGGAAGACCCAATGCAAGCAGGAAATATGCCATTTTATAGGGCATCTGCTTTGATGTTTCTTAAGCATGCTCTTGCCCTGTGGGTACCTTGAACCATAGACTAGCTGGGAGAAGGAGGTCGGAGGGCATTCAATACAACACCTTAATTTCCAAGTACTCTGACAGCTGGAACTGGAGGAGAAGGGGCACAGAGTCATTTCATATCCCTAGCATCTGCCTGCCACATTTGGGTGGTTATTAAATTCCCCCTTAACAACTGTTATAACAAGCTAGTGAGACTCTTTGATCTTTGTTTCCGTCAGACCCTCCGCCCACATCTGTACGTACCTCGTATGCAATTCCTGTTCTCTCTCTGTCTACGGAGAGGAAAACCAGATTTTCTGAAAACAAGACCAGCAGCCTCTCTTCAAAGTCCTGCAGAAAAGAGGATGGGAGCACAGCCGTTAATTTTTTTCCCCCCAGAATATCGCTGTCGGCTGAAGGCAAACCCTGCAGTTACGTGGGCATGGAGGGATACCAGAACTCGCAGAGCCATTTTCTAGCAGTCTGTGACAGTCAATCTAATCACACCTCCCACAAGTAATTTTCCCTTGTTTGTTGTATGGAAAATATATAGTCACGGGACTGTAAATGTGAAGGAAGATATGCAAGGCATGAATGATTAGGAAACTGGCCAGTGTTAAAACCTACTGCGTGGGTCTAGCCACCTGTTAGAGCAAATCACTTAATGTGCTTCTGTTGGTTGCCCATCTCATATACGTTGGGGTGTTTGAAGGCATCGCCAGCAGGAGTTACTATATAGGCACAAAGGAAGGCACTTTTGTGATTTCATAGACATTAGGGCTGGAAGG
This sequence comes from Alligator mississippiensis, assembly GCF_030867095.1. Classification (NCBI taxonomy): domain Eukaryota; kingdom Metazoa; phylum Chordata; order Crocodylia; family Alligatoridae; genus Alligator; species Alligator mississippiensis. The sequence goes on from NC_081836.1 coordinate 8,701,797, forward strand.
GACCTCGGAAGATCATGGAGTCCAGCCCCCTGCCCCAGGGGCAGGAAGTCAGTAGGGGTCATAGGATCCCAGCAAGAGTCTTATGGAACTCTATTTTCAGGGAATGTTTCAGGGTCATGCTGGTTTTCTCATAGTGTGTGTGTGTGGCCTAGTGATGTGTTTCCATATCCACTCGTGTAGCTATGGCTCGCAGAGCTGCAATGGGCTGCCTCGTGCAGTCGCCCCATGTGAGCCCCAACCCCAAGTGACTGCGATCCTCCTGGGGCCTTCTACGAGGTTTAGGCGCAGCTGTGCTGTACGTTACCCCCATGCAGGCATTAGCCACTTGCACCATGGCCACGTAGTGTATCCTCCCCAGGTGCTGGATGGGAGTCCCTTCCCACTTCAGAATGGGGCTGCACAGCAGGTGCTTCATCAGCTCCCGTTTCTTCCACTGCTCATCACAAGGCACCTTTTTTGGAGACAGATCACAGCACGTTTCAGAGTGGAAAAGCACCGAGCATGTGGCAACTACGTATAGGTTTAAAGAGCTCAGAAGAATGGCCTGTTGGTGAGGGCATGAGTTTAGGAATTGGGAGACCAAGAGTTAAGTCCTAATCTGCCATGCATTTCCTGTATCACTTGTGGGGGGAGTCATTTAGCCTCAGTGCCTCAGTTCCCATCTGTACAATGGGCATAATAGCACTGCTGTCTACCTCTCAGGGGTGTTGTCTGAATAAATACAGCACAGGCAGTGAAGAACTACAATTGGTGAGAATATAAGTCCCTGGGGTAAAGGTTTCAGGTGGTGTTAAACCCCTCTCTTTCCCCCCAGCCCCTCAAGTCTTGGGAGGGATGTTTCTTGCAGTGCAAGACTCTGCTTTGGTCCAGCTACGTTAACAGGCTTCATCTGAATGAGACCTTTGAGCCTTGTCTTCTGATGCAGGCCAGCCTCTAAAAGGCATGACAGCAGCTTGGGTAGGCCCATCCGAGCCAGACCTACCTTTGCTAGCCTGCCAGCAGCATAGCCTCCAAAGCACGTTGCTCCACAGGGACTAGCTGCCTGACCTGGCACCCTGAGTCCTAGTGAGTTTTGTTTTCTATGCTGTGCAGTGTGTTAAAGCTAACTCAGGTCCACACTAGCAGAATTGCACTTCTGGATTGTAATGGAAACAGGCCCTAAATGACACAGAGAATAAGCTTAAATATGCTCTTCCCTCCACTCTCCCCCCCCCCCCAGCCTCTTTAGAGAGGTTTGCAAAAAAAATCCCCTCGAGTCAAGTCCCTCTCACACCAACCAAGCACCTGCTCCCTTTTCCCTTGTTCTGTTCAATCCAGGAGGCAAAGGGGCAGGGGGGTGGAAAGGGGAGAGACCCCCAGGACACAGCCTCATGGCAGAGTCATAAGGACGGTAGGATCAGCCACGGGGTTGCTTGGACGTGCATATGGGGCAGGAGGGTGAGACTTTGTGATAGATAAGTCAGGGTGAAAAAGCTACTCTCCATTGAGTACTGCAGTGCAGGCGAGCTGGTGAGTAAGCGTGTGGAAGAAGAGGCATCTGAACCAAACTTTCAGAAAGTTGGGCTCGAGGCCAGAGCGAAGGACCAGGCTGGTTCGTCCCTGAAACTTTCCTGGTCAGAAAGTGCAGGACAAAATGTGCAGGGTAGAAGATGGCGGAAAGAAGATAAGAAGATTGAAGATTAAGATGACTGAGAGCGTTAAGCTCTCCCAGGCTTCCTTAGCATTACAATGAAATGCATGAACGTCAACTTCAATGTAATCCTGCCCTCTGGTGACACGAGACGATACTTCACTCCGTCACTCGAGGACATGTATAGGGACAGGTCAGCACACGCCAAAGATCAAGTCTTCCTTTTGTGACAGTAATGGATAGGGAAGGCGAATTTCTGACACGATTAATGATTTCCCTACGGCTTGTCAATCACAGCACAGCCCTTTGGGGCTCCAGAAAATCAGTGTTTTTGCAGAATGGCCTCCTGTGCATGGATCAATTATCAAAACTACATGCCAGTAGTAAAGCAGACCATGTAGCAGGCTTTTACGTTGTACTTATAAGAGATCTCCAGTGTCCTCCGCTTTATACACTGGATGATTGCATGAGATCTTATCAAGCGTCGGGCTCCAGCCACCCGACTCTTTCAACCTAATGGGTTTCACTCTGGCAGCAAAGTCTCATGGTGGTAAGGATGATTCTGGCTAAGGCCAGGTACAGACATTACACTTTTACAGTATAAGTGATCCAAAAGTGGTCTATACCTGTTACAGAAGAGAAGCTCGGCACACAAAACCAGTTTATGCATGTAACAGGCCAGAAGTTCAGCTCACAGACTGGTTTAAAGGGGCAAAGCCCAGTCTAAGATTTATCTCCCTGCACCAAAGGGCGAATGTGTGCTGTTGGCTACCAATTGAAATTACCCCTCTTACATGACACCATGTAACTTAAATTGATTCTGCTTCATGCTTTTTGAAGGTCTGTCCCCAGCCATAGCGTCTTCATGAGTGGTATTTACTCCACCCTGGGAATACGCAAAGGACCCCAGTCTCTCTACCGCTGTTTTTGCTCCAGCCCCATTCACCCTGGAATAACACCCCTCCGGGGTGAACTCACCAGAAAAGGAATATTGCTGCTGGGGCTGGGTGGACACTGAGCGTTTGCCATCTTGATTTGGTGCTGCATGCTGAAAACCCAGATGTGGAATTCAGCTGGGGCGAGGCACGAGATGATCCTGGACTCTATCATGGGCCCTGTGCAAAGAAACACACAGCTCTGGGATCTGAGGAAGTAGAACAAAGGAAAGCCTTTGAAGCCGATAAGCAGATTCCTCCTGGGTGCTCCTTATTCCAAGAGCTGGAAGCCAACCTGCTGGCAGACTTTTCCTCTGGGATCACATCTGAATCTAAGGATGAAGCAAACTCATGTGTTTTGTGGTGGTGGGCACTGAGCTGGTCTCTGCCCGGACCTACGTGCAGAGACATTGCATCTGACTTGTGGGCTCGTCTCCCTCGGACAGGAAGTCAGGAGGATCGACTGTTTGGTCTGCCTCGGGTGGGAACTGCAAGGGGAGATCCCACTTGGTCAGCCTTCTGCACGTGTCTGTGGACTTTAGGGGAAAGGCTTACCAGTGATTTCAAACATGCCGCTGCCATCCCTCTGCACTTCTCTGACATTCATTCCAGCAAGAGGAAGCAGGCCCTGGATGGAGGGGATCCTGGTTAGAAAGCAATCGTGTGAATAACCTCTCTCCCTGTCTTCTCTTGTTCCCTCTGGCACGTTCTACTCTCTTCTACCCCAGCATTTCCCCAACCTTTGGACGGCTACCCTTATTCATGACAATGAAAACAGCTGGGCAGCTTCTTTGACGGGAAGGCCCAGGGTGGGTGGCAGCTTAGTAGAGCTAGGATCCATTTCCACTTATGCCTCTGACCTGCTGAATGACCATGGGCAGCTCATGCCCTCTGCCTTAGCCTCAGTTCCCCCATCTGTACAATGGGGATAATGACACTGATCTCCTTTTGCAACAGTCTGAGAATTTACCTACATGTTGGTAATAGTTGGTTGCGATAGTCTGAGAATTTACCTACGGAGATCTGTGATTGAAGATCTGTGTGTGGAGATCTGTGATTGAAGAGTGCTAGGTGAGCTCCAGGAACTGTCTTTCATGTTGTTATTCTTCACCTCTGCCACGGGCAGGAAAACCTCACCCACGTTAATGTGCATGTGTCTGTCCTCTGACCCCAGCCAGGGTGGTGCACCCCATACAGCTTGGGTATTGCGGCCCTGGATGGCAGATACCCTTTAATGTCCTTTGGACTGGCTTTCCACAGCCCAGGGCACCCTCCTTTTTATAGTTAGGAAGTTTGATAGTTTGGCCCTTTACTGATGTTTAGTTGCTTGCTCCACAGAGGTAAAAAGAAGGGATAGCTTGGTGGTCTTGTGTGTGAAACCCAATATTGCAAGGAGCATCAACGGACTGGGTGAAAACACCCATCTGATAGTCCTTGCCAGTCTGACCTGAGGAAACTTTCCTTCCTGACCTCATCTCTGCTAATTGCTTTAACTTTGAGGCCTCAAGCATTACACACACCTACCAGGCACATAAGTTCCTCTGTGTCTTCGGGAACATTAGCACAGTCTGGCCAACTCCCCCACCTCTTCATGTGGCGAATGAATGTCTGATTCTTCAGAAGGTGTAAAAACACCCAGAAGTCAATTAATAAATGTATTAGTTATTTCCCGCCCACGGGAGGTGGGTGGGAAATCCTTCATGGCTTTTACTGGCAACCAGCAAATACACTGAAATGCAGGACTCATACCACGTGTAATGTGGTGCAACAAGTACTGTAAACTTGGCAAAAAAAAAAAAATAAGAGGGAAGGAGGATAAACAAAAGAAGGAACCTTAATTCAGCTGGGGCTGTCCACACTAACCAGCTAACGCTTTCTCATTTGCACGTGCCAAATTAGATTCTTTGAAATCTAATTGATGAGACATCTATGAACACAATCTTGTCTTAAATATCTGCAAGTCAATCACTGCAGTGCAAAATTGTCCCAAAGCTTTACTTCCTATTACGGGCTGCATCTCACCCTGAGCCTGCTCTTTCTAGTTTCAACTTCTGCCCCCAGATCCTGTCCTCGTCACCAGCACTTTCAACAAGCCCTATGCCACTAGACACTTTCTGCATAGTGATTGTAACTCCCCCTCATGGTGATACCTAGTAGTAGAAGTACTACATCACTTGCTGCTCCAAGAACACCCTCGCCCCTGGCATCCTAACCGGTTCATGCACTCATCAAGTGCCACCGCGATACAATTTCAGTTCCTTGTCCTCCCTACCTTGTTCACAAGGCCGGTCCAAAACCTCACTCCACCACTGGCTAGGAGCTTTCTTCTAATTTCTGATCTAAATTTATTCACCATCTGTTGGATCTTGGGTCCTTTTTAGTGTCCCCAGTATTCACCTTTCCTTTACCACATCGGCAAAATCCAGTTTTAGCTCCATGGTCTTCAGCTACGTTTTCCGCACCCTTTGTTCTCCTTGAGGAGCCCTCTCAGGGGACACTTGTGCAAATATAGCTTGCCTCTGCAAGCCACTGGAGGATGGCGTACATCCCACCGCTTCTGCATCTCATCATCTTTCTGTTTGATCCACGTTGCAGGATGATTATCCTGACAATCTTCCCACCTAACACCACACCAGATTTCCACTCAAGCTGTCCCATTTTTTAGGTGTCCCCTAGTCCTGGAATGAAATGAGCTCCATACCCCACCTTGGCTTGGCTATGATCAGACACTGGGACCAGGCCCGTAACCTCCAAGCATCAGGACCTCTGCCCAGCTAAAACTATCCCCTCCCCATGCACACTTCTCCAGCTCCAGCCTACCCCCAGCAAAAACACACACATCTCCTGGGTCGCAGTGAGCAGGGACTGCTGCATCCTCCTTGGGGCATAGCCCACACCCCCCCCCCCCCCCCCTTGCAGATCACTCCCTTATTTTTTGGTTTCTATCGGTGCCAGAGGCCAAAGAAGTGGCATGTTGTCCAATCTGCAGGGAATCTGGCTCTTCACCTCATAGACAAATGCCTTCTTATTGTGATCCACAGACAGAATCAACAGCTGGAAGGAGAACAGCACGAGGTAGCGTTCCGACATCTCCTGTTAAAATAAGGTTTATTACTGGTATTGTCATCATCGTTCCAAAACATTAAATGTTTAAGCTTTTTAAAATAAAAGACAGTAAGGCAAAATTTCCCCAAGCTCCTCACCCCCCCCCCTCCCCACACACACACTTCTTCTTTGCTTCTGCATAATTTAGTACATCCTTTGTGTGCAGACAGTCCTAGTAGGCTGGTTTGCACAAAGCCTGGTTGATAGCAATGAGCTATGTGGTATTTAGCTACGGATTATCCTGGAGTGAGTAAGGATTCAGCAAATGCTTTGTTGTTAATTTTTTGCCGTTTCCTAGCACCTTCTGTTGAGATTCTCCAGGTACTTTTGCAAACCCTAATGAGGTGTAGCCACAATGCTCCGGTAAGACAGTTATATTTATCCCCATTAAACAGATGGATAAACTGAGGCACAGACACTTAAAATAACTTGAAATCACTTGCCAAAGGTCACAACATGAATCTGGAAGCCTGGCACTAATAAATTCAATGGAAAACTTTCATTGACCTCAAGGGCAACTGCAGAGCTGGAATGAAATCCAAATGAGCCCCTCCTAATATGTCAGATTTGGGTTCTGTCTCCCAGCCATTGGCTCAGCCCAATGTTTTATGCACCAAATTTGGGGGGAGGATCAGCCCATTCATGGCAAAATGAAACATAATGAACTCCTTTGCCACCGCCCTTCAGGTCCTTGGATCAGACTCTCAGCTGTCTGGATATACAATATGTACATCATGTTTTTGCCTCTATTGGAAGAATATCCTGCCTCTAGTCCGTGCAGGGAAAACAGGAGCCTCAATAACCCCCGTACAGTTGATTCTTTGGGAACCGCCATGAACTGATTGCATCGAATGGACTTTGAGTCAATGGGACATGGCAACAGCATGGCAGGACAGTGGTGCAACCGCTCAGGAAATCTCTTTGGTTGCTGCCAGGAAAATGAACACATTTCTCTTTCGATCTCTGCTCTCAGAACCATTCGTGGCTTGGCTGACCCAGTTTTATTTCAGCTTCTCCATCTCACGAGTGTGTAAGGCATATTGCTGAAGAGTCAGAGGGCCCATAGGGTAAGGACTGTTACCTCCATGTGGCAGCTGCGCAGGAGAACCAGGGAGGACCACACTATTTCCCCAAGGGATTGGATGTTCCTCCCTTCCCAGCCCTGCACGGGCTGTGTGATCAGGAAGTTCGTGAGCTCCTCTTGTGTTCTTCCCCATAGCACTGCTCCCTGGAAGCAAAACACATATACACACACATACATGCTTCTCTTTATTGCCTAGGATGGGGCAACCTGAACCAAAGGGAAACTTGAGGTGGAACCGCCCTGAATCTACATCCAAACTTCTTGATGCTTGGTGGGTGTTTGTACCATTGTGCTTCATAAGGGGGAAGTGTTGGTCATGTGGTTGAAACTGGATTTAGTTCCCAGTTCCTGCCCCCAATGCCCATGTGAGTTGAAAAAATCACTTCATCTATACCCACATCTGTGTGATTGAAATGACAGCGCTTCGCTGCTTTGCAAGGGTCTTGTGAGGATACATACGTCTGCGGCTGTGATGGTGCCCAGACCCTCAGTGTGTTTGGAGCCTCCGGGAGGTGCAGCAATAAAGGTGATGATGATAGACTCACCTGAGGGTCTACTTCCCTGCTCCTCCCATGAAAATCTTCCTCTTCGGTTAATGCCAGGCTCTGTAAGGAATAGCATATGGGTTTGTATGACCAGGCAAAAACTGGAAGGATAAGATCATCCCCTAAACCGTATGACATCAGAATGGGCTTGTAACTCTTTGGAGCCAAGTGTGTTTTCACGTCACCGTGTCAGGCACTTTGCTGCAGCAGAAGTACATCCGTGCGGCAACAACGCCGTAACTCGTTGAAACAAGTATGCTCTGAATTCCCCCCCTGACTCCACGTGTGAATCTGGGCTGGGTGATTCTGCATATACTCGACTCACCTCTTCTGTATCGGTTGTGGTCGCAGGTTCCCTGGGATGGAAGGAGCTTTCACTTTGAGCTTCTGAGACGGACCATTTTCTGAAGCAGGGGTGGGGAAGACACAGAAAGAAAGAGGACAAGGTGACGTTTGAGTATTCAGGGGCAGATCCGGGGGGATGCAGCGGTGCCGTTGCAGCCCTCTTCGATTCTTGGTCCAGCCAAAGTTTAAAAACAACTGCCTGGCAGTGGCCTCAGCATCGCTGTTCGTGCAGCGGTGATGGAGCCACTTGGCTTCGGAGCTCATTCATTATAATCTACCTCGTTCCTTCTAAACTCTTCATTCCCCAGGTGTTAATGACCCTCCCTCCCTTTGAATGGTATTCTGACTTTCCTTGCTCCTTATTTCACAGCCTGTTTTTAACTAGCTAGAAGTGTTAACTCAGGTGAACATTAACTCAGGTGCAGAAATAACTTTCAAGCATTGGATGCACTGCCAAGATGTTCTAAAAGGCTAGATTCGCTTTCTGAATCTGAAAAGGCGACGTGCATTTAATTCTAAAGGGTACAGGACTAATGAAACAACACCTTTCGATTATTTTTTGCCTAGTCTGTTGTGCTTCTTTAATGTGTAATAGATGACATAGTAAATTAATGTACAGTCTAATAAAGTTATGTTTGTTTTGCATCAATCTTAAGCTGAATGTATAGCCCCAGGGTCCTAGCATATTAATAAAGCTTCTAGGTCCTTTTTGAGTGGAGAAAAATATATATTGTGTTATATGTGATGCACCACGTAGCTCTCTTTTATTAGTTTATTTTATGGCATTTGTGTGTGTTGTTACACCGTCAAAGGAGTTAATGCTTAGGCAGGAAACTAATATCTGATAAGGCTGTTTCAACTGGATTGCTAAAAAAAAAATCCTGGGAAGCTGAGGTGAAATGCAAAAGCTGTACTGCTGAAGGTAAAAATGCCAAAACTGTACGTCTGAACTGCTGTTGAATGTACTAGTTAAATCTAGGAATAGCACACCTGAACTGCAGCTTGTATCCATACAAATATTCCAGAATGAGGGTTTTCTGCTGTGGGGCTTGAATACCATTATTACAATAGATGCACATACATCCAACAGGAAAGCTTCTGTAATAAAAGATACCTGGAAAATCCCTAAAATAAGGAGTTACAAGTTAAAAATGAAACTCTTGACTTCACTGCTCTACAGTGTATCTCCCTGCCCCCACCTTAAAGTGCTGCTCTGAATTGTACTGTCTTTGGGCTGTGATGAAACTTTGGAGAAAAAGAGATGCATAGGGTTGCTAGATGTAAACCTGGTGGGATGTAAGAGCCTGTAAGAGGCTGAAGAGATACAACACAGTGGTAGCTGGAAGCGAGACACTGACTGAAGGCAGCTTTATTTTTGAAGGCATCTGGGCTGAAGGACTTTGACACCCTTTAATAGTTGCCATTTAGCCCTGGCAGAGGAAGTGAAGCATGAAATTGTAGCACCAAAATTTGAGGAGTACTGCATGCCATATAAAAATGTAACCCTGGAAATGATATGTTTAATAAGAGGTTGTCAAAAGAAGGTGAAACCATACAGGGTCTGTGATTGATCTGAGCCTGAGGAGGCAATCTTGCATTTCTTGGGGAGACAGCTGACTCCCTGATGGGAGACCAGAGTGCTTTGGAAAGTCCAGTGCTACCCATTTAGGAAGCAAAACATTTAGGATGTGCTAAGCACTGTAAGTTGCCTGGTTCAGACTGAATCTTACAGGGTAGAGGAGTGTTGTGGCTCATTGGATGTGACCTTTGGGATCCAAAAAACACAACCAGAAGAGTTGTGAGCCATAAAGAAATGCAGAACTCAGCCAGAGAGAGACAAGAGCAACACAAGGCACCCCCGCAGAGACAACCAGCACCAACTAGGAGCACATTCAGCAGATGCAAACACATGCAAGAAAGCAATGGATCATGCTGCTTTCCAAGAGTTTGTCAGCATTGGCAGAGCACACGCAGGGTGATGACAGCGCATCTGGTGCAGATGAATTCACCAAAGAGCAACAGCTAATGAAGCAGTAAAAGGTGAATGTGAATGGACTATTGACCTAGAAGTAAATGGGACATCTATGACTTATAAGTAGGACACCAGTGCACAAGCCAGTGTGTTAACAGAAACATCAAGTTAAGCCTCAAACCCACAAACAGTGGAAAGTAAAGTTCAGGGCTTATGCAGTTAGAAAGTGTGGGAACTTAGGTATAGAGTAGGCCTGTGCAAGTTGGCAGCTATTCGATCCGGCCCCAGAGCCCGCCTGCACCAAGCTCTCGACAGCTGGCAGGTGTCACAGCAGGGGCCACCACCCCTGCAGCTGTCACCCTGCTGCGCCTTAGCACACACACTGTCACCCATGGCATTAGTTTTCCTTGTCAGCAGCTTGAGGTACCGTTTCCCCCAACCCCCTGCACTGAAGTCCTTGAAACTTGGCAGGCTTCGTGGCCTCAGCAGCAGCTGCCACCCCTGCAGTTTTCACCCTGCTGTGGTGTAACACCTAGATGTGACGTGAGTTTAGCTTTCAAGAATCTGGGGCATAGTTCCCCGAACCCCTGCACTGATCTTGAAACTTGGCAGGCTTCGTGCTCTCAGAAGAGGCTAGCACTTCTTCAGGTTTCATCCAAATCAGACAGAAAATGACAAAGTTATAGATAGTTCATTGATTCCCCATTATACCCTATGGCCGGATCTCCGAAGTGGCTCCAAAGCTCTTCGGAAAGCCTCACAACGCCAGCACTTCAATCCGGAAGTGCTGCTTCAGACGCCGAAGCGTCCAAAGCTTCTCTGGATCTGAATCAGGGTCCAAAGCCTTGCACAGCCCTAGTATACAGTAAGTCACAAACTGGAAAAGATGCAATATAGAATTGCAACCTGAAAAGAGAGCTCATTATTGTATCAGGCCCTTGGCCTGGGCAAGAGAGCAAGCACATTTGATAGGCAGGAATTAAAACATTTGAAAGTTATGAAAGCAACTTCAGGAAATAGGGAAGCTGTCAAGATACCATAGCATAGCAATGAAAGCATGCAGCCACACCCAGATTCATTCTTCTAGGAGAGTCCATTGCAATTTAAAGGACGGACCAAAAAAGTAGATATATGGGTTCATTGCTCTTGGAATGAGTGAGTGGAAAAAACAACAGAGTGGGAAATACTCTGGGGTCATTGCAGAAAAAAGGATTATGTAGAGACCCAAAAGAATTGGAAAAAACCAGGTAAAAAGGAAACATTTCTCACTACTGACAGGGACAGAAGTGATGGAGAAGAAAGGTCTGATGGTAATTTTTTTTCTTTTATGCTGGATGCAACAACTGAGTTCTGCAAATGCCATTAGAAAAGGAAGGAGCATGATTTTATGCCACTCGGGAGGTGTTTGGCATTTACTGTATTTCACTAGAAAACAGTGCATTTTAGTGGTGGGGTGCAATAGATGATATTATTGGGGAAAACAGAAGAACATGAGGCTTTGGGCAACTTTAGAAAGAACTTTGGGCTAAAGCTAAATGAATAAAAATGTAAACTCAGGATGACCAAAAAATTTAGGGGGAAAAATTACTACTGCAAAGTGTGCAGGGAGATCTCGGGGAGATTGAGGTGATCACCAGCATACCTGTCCATAGACCAGGAAGGGATGCATTGTACCTAGCTGTCTAAACCAGCAAGCAGAGACCACTGCTGGGCACAGACCATGATGTGCAAACCTTAAACAGTGTCTGAAAAACTGAAAGCCCCTAGTCCCGGACTCTTCTGACAGTGTGTGCACAATTCAGTTGGCCAGCGATGCCTCCAAGGACGGCATTTCTGCAGTGCACATTTTTGCAGCAGTTTGGTCAAAACTGGAGTGCAATGACATAGGTGTTATGAGCACAGGAATTGAAAAGCAGTATCCCCAAAATAGAGAAGGAAGTGATGCCCTGCATTCAGAGGTTCACAATATGTCAGCCAGGGAACCACGTGTGGCCCACCAGGGTGGCAGAGCGCCTTCGTTAGTCAGCTGTGGAACAATCCTGATCCACATCTGCACAGGGGCAAGAGCAGCCCCAAGACCCAGGATTGCAACCATTGCACTGACTCCCATGAGGGGCTGGGCCAGACCATCCCTGACCACTGGGGGCTGTGGTGGGCAGTGCTCGCTCAGGGATATGGGGCAGAGGGGTCAGAGCGGGCAGTCGGGTCCCTCAGGAACAGCCTGATAGCATTGGGATGACATTACAGAAGAAGTAGAACATTTGCTACTAATGGTGGCCCTCCATGGAAAATATAACTTGCAAGGGGTCCTCCACAGAGCTGGGATTAATGAAGGCAACTTAAACCCTGCTTCAATTCATGTGCGCAAAAAGGTTTGACCCGTTGTTTATGGAAATTTCACATTAGCTGAGACAGACCTTAAATAACTTCTTACCATTGTCAAAAGAGGCTCAGAAAACACCCCAGGGTCTAAGGCTGCAGGGGTTGTTGTTTCAAGTATAAACATTAAAAGGAAACCAAATCTGAGCGAGATCTGGTGGTCACAGACGCTCTCTCTCTAGCATTTGACAGAACAACCCTAGAGAAGAGCCCAGCCCTACGCAGACATTGTACAGGAAGCATTTTTTTTTTTTAAATGACCAGTTTCAGACAAAATGTGGACAGTGGTTGCAAGGCCTACATGAAATAAAGTGATTAAAGTCAAACAGCATGCTCTGGGATCCTGGGAGCTGCCACTGCTTCAGGAAAATAATGCGGTGTGATGAGAATCCAGGGGCATAAATTGCAGTGGCGTCCTTCGAGGTTTGCCTGTGATTTTAGAAGTCCACCTGACGTGAAGGGATGCTAGGAAGGAACAGGCAATACCACCTCCAGCTTCCAAAAGAAAGAGGAATGAGGCACAGAGCCGTCTGTTTTGGCTGAGCAAATCCTAGACGGGCACCAGCCACAGCTGATTGAAGGCAAATGAGCCTTGAGACAAGTTACGGTCAGAACAAATGGGTACCAATAATGCTGATATTTCAAAGGAAACGCAACAGCAAAAGACACCTCCCGAGGCAGTCCAAACCCTGTATTGTTAATGAGTTTAGTTAGTTAGGTGGGTTACCGGTATCAGAAATGTAGTGTTATCAGCATTGTTTGTTCGCAGTTGTTAAATGTGGCTGGGAAAGGAGAATTGCGGTCCATTTTATGCTCAGAATAGTGCCACGAAACGCAGAAGCAGCTTCAACTGAGATAGGGACTGACCTAGATCTAAGAGTCTCAAACCTTTTTGTGTCCAGCAAAGATCCCCATGATAAAAGCACCCACCTGCTTCCAAAACACTACGCCCAAGACCCAGAAAATGCTGCTTCCTACCTGCTATTACCTATCTTCAGTAGCTCTACCACATCCTGGCCACCTCCTGCAGATCCAGCCCGTCTGGCGCACACGTTGCAACATCCCATCTCTTCTCACCGGCTTCCCAATCCTCCAAGCAGCGACTGGATGCTTCAGCCCTCCAGGATGTTGCTTTAAATTGCAGGCTCACATGCGCACAGTGTCTTTAACAGCACTTAGTAAGGAAGGAGAAAGTACAGGAAGGGAAGGAGAGGGCCCCGTATGGCTTGTGAAAATTGTTCTTTGGTTTAGAAGCAGCAGCATCTGACACGTAAAAGCATTTCCTGTTGGTTTGAAACCTTTCTCTCCCTCTCCCTCCCCAAGAGTCACTGCTTCCTGCTGAGCTGATGGCCAGATAAGTACATGTCACAATTTAGTTTTCACCTCATCAAAATTAAGAATGAAAAAGACGTCTTTAGTACATGACTTAAGCGCAATGCAGCCTCGCAAGTCTGAACCGACAGTGCATAGCCGGGAAAAACAAGAAGAGGGCAGATTTTCGGACACATTTCCAACCAGCATGATCTTGGCGTGGGACAGGTTTCCCCGGAGCATGGTGGGAAGCCCATCGCTCCACCAGTTTGAAATGGGACTGGACCACGTCTACTTTAGAGTGAGGTCTCCAATGTGGAGGATGGGCATTGAATAAATTAAATAGGTGTCTTCCCTTTCAAACTTCTGAAACTGTAGAAAACTAATTTATTTTGGGTCTTGGTTTTGGTTTAGCTTGGTTAGATACGGGGGTTTTTTGGAGGCAGGAGGAGGAAAATGGAGGGTGAGGGGCCAGTTGTCATCTCTCAGCATCTGAGCAGTGGGCAAGTGAGGCAAGGGAGGGGGCCTCTTTCAAGACAGCAATGGGTGAAGGAGGGATAGGGCAAGGAAAGAGAAGAGTGGGGCTATTGTGGAAGGGGAAGAGGGGAGAAGAAAGGGATGGACACTGAGCTGGTTTGGCCTTTGTCTTCCTGCATCTGGGAATCCGGCAGATGGGTCTGTTGGACTCTTCTCGGGGCTCTGAGGACAGATGGGCCTGAGGTGCAATGCTCTGATGTGAACCTGAAGCAGTCCTGGTAGGATCTGGGTTTTACCTGGACCTGTTTCAGAGGGGGATTGTGCAACCTGGCCTGGCACCCCTCAAAGTCTGGGGGCCTTGAAATATGGGTTTCGTTACGGTTCACCAGCAGGAAACTGCTTACTTAATGTACCTTGAGACCTGCATTTGTGCACAAGAAAAGGGGTTAATACAAGCAGCGTTTTTTTTAATGCACAGATAGATATTCGAGGAACTGAAAGGGCAGGATGCAGCTGCAGAAGTCGGTCTGCTGATATTCTGAAGAGATACCAACCGCCCCCAGAGCAAACTACATCTGGTTTCTCCAGTCGCAGCAAGCAGTGCCTCGTGGTTTCTGTTGAATTTCACCAAATTTCCTGAGAAATGTGGAAAAGATTTGCAAAATGGTCATTTGCAGCTGACCTGGGCTGTAAGAGTCACTCAGCAGCCGAAAGATGAAGAGAGCCCTGTTGAACTCTACCTCGCACCGCAGAGTTACTGCTGTATGTGGAGTTATTATTGCATTGTCTTTCCGTAACCAGCCCACTAGTATTATTCAGGAATAGAGGTCAACCCAGGCTCAGCAGAGATGAGAGATGAATGAGAGCTTGGATTTGGATCTAAGTTGTTGGGTGCAAATTTAACAGTGCTGAAATCTCATGGGTGGAAACGCTGCTATTTTTGCAGCATGTCAGCCAATGTGCTCTCCCTCCAGTGGTCTCGTTTCTACCAAATTGAAACCCGAGCAATGCAAATGCCTTTCAGTCTAGACTCCAGCCTTGAAGTGGGACTGTCTAATCCAAACTCAGCCCCCAACTTCCAGATGGCTGCATCCAGGCCTTGATTTTTCTTTCTTTCTCTTTGGCCCACCACCGCTCCGCAGGTCTTTTAAAGCCATTGCTGTCCAAGGTTTCTCATTTCTGTCTTTGAAGTGACTCCGCTGATTTTAATGGGAATAACACAGGACTTGGGCCCATGATATATGCTCCGGGATGGGCAGTTTCGGGCACTTACAACCCCTCGTTCTCCCTCCACTGAAGTGCACATGAAGTGAGTGTTTTCACTAACCCTCCCCTCATGGCAAATTCCTTTTCCATGCACTACTTTTTCTTACCTTGAAAAATCTCTGTGTCAAAATAGCTCTGGCGCAGGTCCTTCAGCAGCACCAGTGCTCTTTTCTGCCCGGGGGCAGGGGGTCAGACTCGATGATCTGCCGAGGTCCCCTCCGACCCTAAAAATCTATGACATCTATGAAATCTATGGGACGTCTGCTCTAGGTCAACCGTGGCTGTCTTAACCAAGATGACTCGCAGCAGGTCTAGGCAGTAAGGTGACTGGGGACCCTGCTCTACACCAGTGATCTTAGCCCCTGGGGAGGAAGCCTGCCAGCTCTGAAACAACCAAGGAAGCTCCTTCCACAGCTTTTGGAAGACAGGCCAGTGCCTCTGCTCAGCTGGCATGGAGTCAATGCTAGATTTATAACCTTCAAACTGCTGAGGGAGGCATTACAGCCAGAAGAAGCAGTGATTTATGTGCGTGTGTGATGGAGAACAGCAAGGAAGTTCCCTTCTTCTATATGGCTATTTTTTGCATTTCCACTTGCAGGACAGGAGGGTACAAGGATCCTCTATCCACCTCTGCGGGTGGGAGGTAGAGTACAATTCAGGTGGAAGTTGCAAGTACCACTGCAGAACTATTTCCTACCCCATACAAGAGAGGGTGGGTAAATCTTGCCAGCCAAAGCAATGCTATTATATTCATCACTGTCAATAAAGGACACGAGTGCGTGGTGTATAAACGATAACACATGAGCACAGATACAGCATAACACATGATTAAACGGCATGTTGCAAATATAATGATACGGGACACACAATGCGATACAAGAGTATTGCTGATTCGGCTTCTCCCAACATTAAAATATATGCTCTAGAAGAGGACATCAGAGTTGGGGCTTTCAATCTCGTTCCAGGGATTTATAGCACACTATTACTGTTTCAGCAACCAAAGCACAGTGGTATTTCTTCCTTAATTTGTGGCTCTGGGAAGGAGGGGAGGAGGAATTCGAGTGACTGGGGGAGTAAGCGTTACATGGCAGGTCACTTACCAATGCGTTGCATAACGATCTCTCCTTTTTGAATTTTTAAGGTAAAAAAATTAGCATTTAAAAATCAGCAAACGATTCCATAAAATGCTTAGATATGTCACAGATAGCGAGTGTTTTGGAGCAGGGCTCTGTCCTTTATAGGAAAGCACCACATGTTCAATACACAGTAATCTCAGGCTAAGACGCGCGATGGGACACCTTCTTGTTGTCCTGAGGTGACTCAGAGTACTGGGGCGCAGCAGCTGCCATGCTTTCATGGGTCAGCGGTGTCCCCTGGGCTACAGAGTGGGTGGTGGCTTGATGGAGGGGCTTGCTGTAGCATTTCAGACATGGGGAGCTGTTGGGGACCATGGACTGGAGATGCAGAGACACCATCTGGGAGCTGGTCAAGGTGACAGTGCTCAGGTCCTCTTTGATGGCAGTGTAAGGTTGAATCTTGAAGGTTTGCTGTAACCAGGCGCTATAGGAGGTATCTTTTGAAGCAGCCACTGTAGGAACGATGGTGCTGGCTTTGTCTTTGTCAAAACCATCATCCACACTGGGTTTTACAAGGCTCTCTAAGACCCCCGCAGGCTTGATAACGTATTTATGGCAAGTACCGCTCACCTGGCCAGGCCGGAAGGTGGATTTCTCTGGGCGGTAGCAATACAGGCTGTGCGTGCTGGAGAGATGCACTTGTGGCATGCTTAAGACTGTTCTTTGGGAAAACTTGGTAGACGGGGAAGCGGGATTCTTGGGAGGTTTCTCGGTTGCCCTGGTAGGGGTCTGAGTGGGCGGGCTGGTACTCTCTGCAAATGACTTCTGGCTTTTTGTGGGACGCATGGCATTTTTCGTCTTTAAGGATCTGGATCCAGGTTCAGAAGCATCCCCATTGTAGAGCAGCACAAAATGGCAGAGTGTCTCCAGCGGTAATATCCTCTGGCATTTCAAGCACTTCTTGAAAATCTCAAGAGCCAAATCTGCGAGGGGAGATATGAGCATGACATGGCTACACATCTCTGCACAAATGCACGCTACACTGCACAGTGCACAAGGGAAGGAAAAGCAATGGGGACATGTACAACTACCCTAACATGAACCTGCACGCACATGCATGCATACACAAAAGTCATATATCTATGAAAAAAAACAAATCCATGACGTTACTTGTGCAAACATACACATGCACACCAGGCCATAGACAGCATCTATATAACATATGCCGTTGGCATCGAGTTCACTCTTTTTTAAGCCATTAATATTTTCATGTGCTAATGGGGTGAACAGGCATCCAAGTGCTCACACAGTGTGCATAGATGCAAACTGCATGAGCATTTCTTAATTTCTGTGCATGCAAAATAATATGCAGGGGACAAGGGGCACTTCCAAATATGTGCGGGGAGGTGGGGATGTGTGTGAAAATGCAGCCCATACATTTTAAAGAAAGGTATGAGAAAAACACTTCCAAGGTCTGGCCTGAGCAGATTTCTGCCCTGTATGAGTAGCTGGCTAAAACAATGACATTTCTAATGGGGCCAAGTGAGGGTGGGATTTTCCAAAGTACCTTAATGCCTTAGAGGTACAAGTCTCACTGAAGATCCAGGGCTCCTTTGATTTCTAAGTCAGTTAAATGTTTGTGATGGGGCCATAGCAGCATCCACTGATGCCAAGATGTCTTTCTATTGTTTGTAATTGGCATTAAACTACAATTATTGTTCTCAAGGGCCTTGACAAAGTGGCTAGAGTGAGTCCAGATTCTCCCTGCTCTGTTTTATATAACAGAGCTAAGATTTGGTTCAAATAACACATAAGGCCACAGGGACCCACTGCTGTGCCTCTGGTCCCTGCGGGCACCTCTCATGGGAGGTGCTGAAAAGGGCACGGCTTGGTGTGCGGGCACCACAGTGCTGGCCTACTTACCGAGAGTCTCGTTAACCACGGTGGGGATGATGTGCTTCAG
This sequence comes from Alligator mississippiensis, assembly GCF_030867095.1. Classification (NCBI taxonomy): domain Eukaryota; kingdom Metazoa; phylum Chordata; order Crocodylia; family Alligatoridae; genus Alligator; species Alligator mississippiensis. The sequence goes on from NC_081836.1 coordinate 8,719,885, forward strand.
GACTTCGCAGTTGGTATGCAAAGCAGGGTTTGCATTCATTTCCAGGAGCCAGACCTGTAGAGGACAGGCACAGACAAGAGCCTGAAAGCAAAGTCTGAGCCCTCTAAGACCTGTACTAGTGCCCATTCAGGGGCACAACAACCACCTGGATTTTCTGGAGAGCAGAGATGATTGAATAGATCCAGTAAACTCCCCAGCTCAACTACCAGTGGATGATCTATCTCCACTTAGACCAAAGGCTCTGACTAGACTTAAGCAAACCCTTCCTAAGACCCAGGTAAAATGCATCAAGCTGGAGATTTTTATGACAAAACAAAAACTTATGAGATTTCCTGAAGCTTATGAGTCACTTTTTTTGCGTGGCTACTCCCATCTCACTTAGCAAGTGGGGCTGCTGAGGTCTCTAAGGGAGGCTCAGGTCCAGGTTTGTGGGAGACTTATTTCTAGTGAGTGCATCAAGTTTTTGGGGGCCTGATTTCAAGCAAACCCAAGGCGTTAGTTTCCTTGAAAAGTTTTGGTTTCCATTGTAAAACCATGTGATACACCGAGTTTTGTATGTCTGGGCTCAGTTTCATTTTGAAATGCAAGGCCTTTTTAGCTCTCACGTCCCAATTTGAGGCAGCACGATAGTAGAACTGTTAAAGAAAAAAAAGCTGCACAAATCCTTGTGCAATAAAACAGCCAAGTTTGTGCGGGTCTGTTAAATACTTCAACAGGTTCAAAGAAAAACCCACCTCTTCACCCTCCGCTTCTGGCATAGGGCACTCCAATTCACGTATACAACATGCTGGGAAGCATTCGCTTTTTTTCAGGAGGGCTGTTTAATGACATAAGTGCCCTACAGCTGTTTATTCTGATGTTTAAATGCTGTAGAGAAAGGTGCCCTGCCTCCATGCGTGCTTCTGTTTTCTTCTCTGGAAATTGCATTAATTAGAAGGATCAGGTGCACTGTTTTATCTGCTCTTCTCCATTGTGTTTTACTAAGAGGAAAACAAACCAAGCCAATTATTTTTCATTTTCTTTTCATGTTTAATTTGTTTAGGAAAATGAAAAGGCCCAACAGAAGGGGACTTGGAAAAAGATGGGAGACCTTTCAGGAAGCCAAATGAGCTCTTCTTTCAATGGAAATGTGGTGCAGGTGCCACTAGAGGACGCCTAAGCCATATTGACAGCTCTCCGCAAAATGTGTATTGTGCTGTTTGGAAATTTTGCTCAGCTACGGCAAACTTGCATGATTTTTGTGCTGGCAAAGAACCCCCCAAAATGTTTTGAATGCTGTTTAGTTTCTCTTTCAGCCTCATGAGCAAATTTGAGGAGCTCTGTGTGTGTGTGCACATCCATTGCACTCTTAAATGTCCCCTGTGGCTGAGGTGGCTAATCAATCATCACCTCCCAGTTGTCACTTGTTCAGTCTCACCACTGCCCTGCATTACAGGGGGGCAGAGCGACCAACACCCAAGTGCACCAAGGTACTTAGGCACTGGATTCTCACTGAAGTCAATGGAAGTGAGGCTCCTTTAGGGGATCAGGGTCCCCATGACTAGTCCATGGAGCAGAGTAAAAACCCTGGTTTAAGTGCCATGCAGATGGGGCAATGGGATTTTCAAAAGCACCTTAAGCAACTTTTCGTATCTGCATCTCATTGAAATCAGTGGGGCTTAGACTGGAGGCACTTTTTAAACACCTTGCATTAGTTGCTCACTTGCATCTTTTAGGTACCTAAATAGCTTTAAAGCAGGGGTGGGCAAAATGCAACCCGCGGGCCAGATGTGGCCCACCAGGCCATTCTATCCGGCCCACGAGACCCCTAAAAAATTTAGAAAATTAAGATTAATCTGCCCTGGGCTGCCTGTCATGCGGCCCTCGATGGCTTGCCAAAACTCAGTAAGCGGCCCTCTGCCCAAAATAATTGCCCGCCCCTGCTTTAAACAAATAAGTCCTTTCACCCCCTGCGGCTGAATAATAACATAAAAAGACTCTTATTAGCACCTAAATAAAAGCCAGATCTTTAACAGCCTGGCACCCAGTGTCGTCAACACTTCTAGAAACCTGGAGATTTATTTTTGTGTTTAACTGGGTGCTCCTTTTTTATATTTTGCTTTGAGTTTCCATTTTGTCATTTGTGGAATAGGAATAACACCAGTTAGCTGCCTCAGAAGAAGGGGCGGGGGTGGAGATTAGTTAGATAATGTTGGTAAAGTGCCTTGAAGATATAAGTTGCTATTTAAGTGCAAACTATTTAATACAATGAGCTGTGGAAGGAGGAAAACACCAGCACAAACCAAGATACGATTTTTTTTTTTTTCTTTTCTTTCAAATTGTCTTTGTCTCTCTGGGAATCAAGCAGGAATCTCTGTTTCTTAATATTGTTTTTCTAATTGCCCTGTTCTCTTGTGATTTCGGGGCCGACCTGGCGGGTGATGCAATTTACTGTCCTCAAGGCAGGTCTGTTTTCCTATGGTATGAATAACTCCCACCCTGACATATTTTTCTAGCCAGTGGCTTTGTCCGTGAAAGGCAGCACTTGCACAAGGGGTGGTGGTGTTCCCACCGCTTGCAGCACCCCCAGAGCCTGTGTTGTTGCTTTGTTTTTTACCTGCATAGCCTCAGTACATACCCTGGGGAATACATGCACACAAGTGTGCGCGCGCGCACACCCACACACACAGATTTATCAGGGTCACTTGGGAATGTAGCAATTAAAAGATGTAGACAGCATCATTAAGAAGATGCTAGCCACAATTGCAATCTCAAATGCACTGCTGAGGTGTGGAGAAAACCCAAGTGTGATGTTTTTTGGGGAGGAATCGTCTTTATGCTCTGGGTTTGTACACCACCTACTGCTCTGGGGCTCCATGACTAGACTTTGTGGGTCTGCTGCAATGCAAAGAAAGATGATGATAAAGCCGCTCATTCTCCTGTGCCAGTACCCATGTGCCTGAAATTGTGAGCCCAACCTCACCTGCTCTAGGGACTATTGAGGGTGGCACTCAGTCACTGAAATGACTCTGCTGAGACTCCCCAAATTGCTAATGTCAAAAGTCACAAACCTAACTGGTGGACTTTTCCTTCCTCTCACTGTCCCAGTGAGGTAGATGCTAATGAGTAGGTTTTATACTGAGCTCCTGGCAGGGGTCTGGTGTGGATCCATCCATCTCTGTATGGACCCCAAATGTCTGCGGAGAATTTTTTTTTTTTTATTAATATATTTCGTGTTCCGGGTGAAATCGGCCAAATCAGTTCCAAATCACATTGATTGAACAGAACGTAATCGTTCCAAAAACTATATGGATTGAGCAGGCAGAACTCAACCGTTCTAAAAACCATGTACGGCGCAACAACCGGCGAGCATCCTCTGTCTCGTGCGCTACAACCGGCGAGCATCCTCTGTCTCGTGCGCTACAACCGGCGAGCATCCTCTGTCTCGTGCGCTACAACCGGTGAGCATCCTCTGTCTCGCGCACTACAACCGGCGAGCATCCTCTGTCTTGTGCACTACAACCGGAGAGCATCCTCTGTCTCGCGCGCTACAACCAGCGAGCATCCTCTGTCTTGTGCACTACAACCGGCGAGCATCCTCTGTCTCATGTGCTACAACCAGCCAGCATCCTCTGTCTCGTGCGCTACAACCAGCCAGCATCCTCTGTCTCGTGCGCTACAACCAGCCAGCATCCTCTGTCTCGTGCACTACAACCAGCGAGTATCCTCTGTCTCGTGCACTACAACCGGCAAGCATCCTCTGTCTCGTGCGCTACAACCGGTGAGCATCCTCTGTCCCAGGCTCTCACCCTTGGACTCCAGATACTCCCAAATCCATTGGCAGGCATCTTACATGCAGGCCCAAGCCTGGAGGTCTTGGGATTCAGATGCCCCTGAGGAGAATAGGTAGCAGGGCCATTGAAATCGGTGGAACTGCATAGCTTTATGATGAGGGAAGTTAGCCCTTTATCCACGTCGTGCCCCTCTGCTGTAAGGTGACTAGCCAACCTGATATTCCCCCCTGGCTGGATAGCTGAATCCTTTTACTGCTAGTAAAAGACCTCCAGTCCACATCTGTCTTCTGAGCCTCCCCAGAGCCCCTCTGTAAGACTGATGCAATCCTTTTGCTAAACAGGTTCTTTGGTGGGAGACCATTTCACGTGAAACCAGCCTGGAGGCCTGCTGTGTCTGTGGGTCTTTGCAGGATGACTCAAGAGGAGACAGAATGGCTGTGAAAAACGAGCCCTTCCTCCACTTCCCTCCTCCCTTGCCTGCCCTCACTCCCCCTCTTCACAGCTTAAACATGAGCACAGTCAGTGCTAAATGGGGTTGTGGCTTCTCAGGTCCTGTTCACACACATGGGCTATCTCAATTAAAGCTTTGGAAAAGAAAATGCCTTTCAGTGACTGGGCAAGGCAAATACCCTCTTGGGGTGTCAGTTCAGAAGGATTCAGGCATTTGTTTCTCAAAAGACAAGGGAAGAAAGAAGGGCTTGAGTTACCCACAGACACTTTTCAACCCTTTCACGTGCCTGTCTTAAGTTAGCTGTGGGGAGGAAGCCCCTGGAGACCCTACAGAGCAGGTACCGCACAAGAAGTGGTATTTTTTTAGACTGGAGGGACTGTCCCCAAGACTGGAAAGATGTTAGAGACACAAAAGCAGACACGAGAAGATGCTGAGTCAGGAACTCGTAACATGTACAAGCGCCCTGTGAAATCAGCCCAGCTACCATGCTGTGGCAGACTTGTAGGAACGACGAGCGGGCCTGCATCTCTTGCATCTTGCACCAGTTCAACACTGAGGTGCCTCCACTGACCCCAGTGGACCGTCTCCTGTTTCCAGTGATACAAGTGAAAGAAGAACCAGGTTCAGGGCAGGAAGAGTCTCTAGCAAACAAATAAGCGCACACATTTCACAAACACCTTTCCCATGCACTTCAGCCAATTCCCAACCAGGTCCCACATTGCTAAGTCTCCAGTTTCTCAGCACTGAAACCCCCACTCTGGCTTTAGATCAAATAATGCTAAAGAAATGTATCTTGTTTATCTGTCCCGCTATAAAATACATAGGGAGGGAACAGACTCCAGGGACCATGTTTGCACTGAAGCAAAGCTAAAGCTTTTAATTAACCACACAGGGATTGCCACAATAGAGTGATATTGGATCTCCCATTCTAGTTCAGGTTTACACAGCCGGGGCTTTGCATGCCAACATTGCAAAAGACAATTGCTGCTGAAACTTGAGATGTGCCAGTTTCTCTGTCTTTGCCATTTACTCTCTCTCACCATTGACTTCCTGCACAAAGGAGGCTATTGTTTGGGGGCCATGTCCTGTGCTGCATACATTTACTTCTGCGGTAGGGTTTGCTGCTCCCCTCCGCTTTTTTTGCTGCAATATGTTTGTATTTAATTCCTTCTTTAGCGACAGGTCCACAAAAGGAAAATCAACCAGATGGCTTTCCGTTGTGCTGAGGCCAGGTGGTTCCACGGGATGCTGTTGCATTGAAGCGATGTGATTGTTGTGTTCATCGTTTCATCTGTTCTTAACAAGACCGTCTCCCTCTCTTACCTTTTAGTCACTCCACAGCTTTGTTCTGTCAAAACCCACAAGCTACATGAGGTTGGGATGCCTTGGTACCTGGATGGCAAATGTACTGGGGCTATTGGGAACATGGTCCTGTTTTTCTGGTTCGTGATGCCTTCCCCCCACCCCTGACCCAGGACTGAGAGTGACGCCCCAGCACGATGTGCCAGGAGGTTCTGTGCAGTTGCGTTTAGCTGCCTTCAGGTGGGATGCAAAATCAAGGCCAGACAGTTTGTGGCAATTACCGATTTCATGATACTTCTCCCTGTTAATCCCACTCTTATCCAAACTTCAATCAGAGTTTTAAACAGATGAAGTACACTTCATAGAGCATGCAATGCCCTCCCTAAATTGCTCAAGAATTAGTATGAACCCAGAACGGCTATGAGTTATTAAATATTTGGCTTCTCAGAGGTGGCTACACGAATGAAGGGAACACAATCTTGCTTCATACCTTAAAGTTCTCATCTATCAAGAAATCGCAGCCGATGAGATCAAAGTAGCCCAGTTTGCCTTCCAGCTTGGCCTTGACAGCCAGGAAGCACTGCATCATGATCTGCTGCATCTTCTTCTGAAAGACACAGGAGAAAGGCAGTTTAAGACCAGTGTTGAATACACAGGGCCACAGCATGATAAGACATGGGACAGTGACCTATCAGTTCAGCAGAGCCACCTGGGCCAGCAAATCCTCTCCTCCCTGCCTCCATAGAGATGGTTTCCTACATTTTCAAATTGAGAGTCTGGGAACCAAATGGAGGTGGCTCCAGGGGGGTGTGCAGTGGTGTTAATATAACCCTCTTTCCTTTTTCAATGGTCTTAATGTTCCACTAATCAAGCTATTCTTTCTTTTGCAAATTCCCTGTCTGTTGGCTGCTTCTGGTAACGTAGCTCCTATCACACAGCTCTGCAAGCTGTTTTTAACTCTAACTAACCCAGGTGCAAAAATAACTTTCAGTGAAGCTCTGGATACACTGTCAGGATGCTTGAGAAGGTTTGATTTTGCTTTATGAATCTGGAAGAGGTGTACATTCAATTCTGATGACTCCAGCACTAAAGAAACAACATCTTTTGAATTGCTGGCCTAGTTGTGTTTTTCAATACGTAATACAGGATATAGCAAATGAGCGCACTTTCCAATAAAGCTGTATTTAGTTTTGCTTTGACGTTGAACTGAATAATGTAGCCCTATCCCCCGCAGCATATTAGTAAAGCTTCTAGTTTCTTTTTACCTGGAGAAAAATATATGTGCTGTGTGATATGAATTATAGGGATGATGCACCACGACACCTGTACCCCCTTTTTCAAAATCCTAGATCCACCCGTGGAAACAAACCATATGTTGACTATGGGACAAAAACCCACATCTCAATGCAGGATGTTCTCAGCTTCATGTCGTTATTGCTACTTCTAAAGAGAAGCCGCTCCAGTGAAAGTCTTAAGATTCGTAGGCCCCGTTGGGTTATAAGCATTGTTTTTTCTCTTGCAGACTTTCTCTTCTCTAAACACACAGCTATCCCCTCTGTGCTCCTTCTCTGGTTGGAAATGTGAGGCCCCACGGCCCATTAGCCAACAGCGGTACCTCCTTGCCAGGAGACGGTCCTGCGTCTTGCTTCTGCATATTGCTGTCATGCTGCCCTGCAGGACTGGAGCCCCAGATCCTTCTGCAGAGTGAGCATTTAAAGAGACTACTAGTGACTGACATGTGAATGTGGCATTTGGGGATGTGGCCAGTGTGAAATATGGCAATTTCTGTCTTTAACAAGTTACCACCTCCCTGCGTTGCATGGTGTAGGCTACCAGCTGCAATAACACAGAGCAAACTGCAGCAGTGGAAATGAGTGTGGTTCCTATTTCTGCCTGAAACCATAACATGAAAGCAGGCTGGTGAAATGTTGCTAGATCTCAGTGAAACTCAGGCTTAGCCTAAGATGCTTCCCACCTGGTTTCCTAAAGTTTGGGTGAAAAGCCAAAGGGCATTTTAACATTCTTGGCATTTAATTTCCCTTGCTTTTTAGTCAACAATCCAAAGTTAAAGCCTGAACGCCCTTTTGCCTTCTTCCCCCTTCATTTCTACCCACAACAGGTGTCCCAAGCTGCAGTACAGCCTTAATATACCATCAGCATCAGGCTGATGAGCTGCAGGGACCCAGAGAGTGAGGCTCTTCCTTCCTTCTTGTGTTGCCATCAGGAAAATGGCAGGAAAAAAAGGTTGCCTCCACTTCAGCGGAAGAAGGGGCTACCTCAGCGGTTCACAGAGAGAAGGGTGAATGGGGAGGAATCACACCACAAAGTATTAGGCCCTCAAAAGTGCAGATTGAGACTAGCCAATCTAGGGCAGGTCCTTAATGCACTGGAGCACGATAACATTGGATTGGAAATGTGAAGAGTGCTAGAGCACCGGTACTGCTACCTGTTGCCCTTGTTCGTTAATCCACCCCAAAGCACGTTTAAAGTGAACCATTTAACTGGCCAGAAGTCAAGACTGACATGAATAAAATGAAAACCTCACTTCATTTTTGTTTCCACATGGATTTGGCAGGGGCTGTGATGGGTGACACCAAACTCCCTGCATCGTAGCTGCTGCCTTCAGCTTCTGCTGCTATCAGACACCCCATCAGGTGGTGAGACAAGCACCTGGTTGGGGTCTTTTGACCCCATTGCTCTTTTCTGCCCAGAGCAAGGGGTTGGACTCGATCTAATAGGTTCTTTTTTACCCTAGAAACTATTAAATCTTTGTTCAGTACTCCTGCCTTTCCCCTCGGGCTCCTGAGAAGCAATCACGCTTGCCCCCTCCCCTCTCTTCCAGGTCCACACTACACACATGCCCTGGCCACACACTCACAGTGAACACAGTGAGGACCCAGTCTTTGGGGAGGCCTTTGGTCTGCTTGAACTTCTCATTAACGTAGCTGTTAAAGCGCTCCATCCGCCACACCGTCTCCTCCTTCAGCTGGCTGTACAGGGGGTTCTTCTTCTGCATGTACTGGGAGGGGAGAGAGGGGGAAAGCAAAGGGATGATTAAATTCCCTGCTCCCCTCCGCAGGGAATGGAGAGAGGGTGAGAGAGGGATGCTAACGAGGAACCACTTGACCCACACTGGGCAAAGCCAGGAAGGTGGTCACACTTTCTCAGAGGGTTTAGCTCTTGGAGCTGGCGGCCCTAGCTTGCCCAGCAGGATAGCTTTCGGGCAGTTACACTAGCTGACCTCACGCTCCATATGGTGACAGCGAAGAGACGTCCCACTGCAACTCTCTACATAGGCAAGCCCCGCAGCCCACTTGCAGCCCAGCCTGGAGCTTCATTAGTAATGAATGATTATAATCCTTCGTATTCCTACAGCACCTTGCACACAAGGCTCCCCCAACACTTCAAGTGTCGCAAGAAGTTGTGAATAACAAAGAGAAGCCACTTGACCAAGGGCAACCGATGCATTGGTGAACAGAACCTATAGGCCTGATTCGCAGTTACATTGAACTTCCTTCCCAGTGACTTCGTCCAGTGAGCAGGGATGCCCCCTTCTCCCCTGAGAAGTCCCACTGTGCAAGTGGTCTCCCCAGGCCTGCTTCCAGCTCCCGAACTTTGCAATGCATGGGGGTCCCATTAGGGATGGGGCAGAGCGCACTGCACTTCAGCCATTTTCAGCAATCCAAGTCCACGAAAACCAGGAGCTAGGTTAGAGCAGTGTTTGCAGGCCAGAAAGGGCGGCTTAAAACATCGTTAGCCCCCTTCCCATTTTCCGCTCAGGCACTACAACAGCGACCATGAATCATCAGCCACCAAGAGCCCTGACTCCTGTTCTCCTTATGCCATCGTCTGCCACTGTCCAGCCGAGACCTCTCAAGCAGAGGGTCTGTTACCCCGCAGTTGTGAGAAAGCTGCACTTTTCTTAAAACCATGCTGTTTCTATGTGTGTGCACTGAGCCTCCAGCCCAACATAAGTCAGGCAGGGTCAGGTCCTTTCACAGACCTGGGGTAACTCTTTGCTGTAGCATCTGTCTGATGGCCAGAGAAGGCAAGAGGGGAGCATGTCTGGGAAAAAACAAAAAACCTCTCCTTGTGTGGGTCTCCAGAGTGACCCAGGGAGAGGGATTTTCCATTCCACACCCTCCTTCATCCCCTGGTAAGAGTTTAGTGAGCCTGGGGAGCTCTCCATACGCAGCAGCCAGCCTGGATTGCAAGGATAATTGCAACAGAATCAGTGCTAAGCTGCAAAATTTCTGCTTGGTGGAGCTGCCATTGATGCCTCTCATGGTTCCAGTTTAAGGCACTGAGCTGGTCAAGAGGCAGATGAGGACTAACCCTTGCTGAGCCCTAAGCATCACGTAGGGAGTCCTTTTTCCTCCCATTCCTAACCTTCCCCAGGATCAAGGCATGCTGCCTTTGGGCCGTGTGAGCCTGCTGAAAATAGAGGCCCAACCTGAAACTTGCTGAAGACCCTCAGCTGCTCCTCCCAGCTTCAAGCCTTGGGAGGAGCAAAATTCATGATGTGAAAAGAAAAGACGAGTGGATGAAGAGTCAATAGATTCTGGAGTCATTTGCTCCAGTGGGCAGCGCTGGTCTACGCTAGCTAATCATTTGGCCCAATAACCACATACTTATTTTGGGGCTTAGATCTTACTTGTCAATGATCGAGCCAAAGAGGACACATCCCTCCCTTCCAGCTGGGTTATAAGACACTGCAGAGCTCTACAAAGAAACCCGGGTTGACAATGGGAACAGGCATGGCCTCAGCAGCAGCAGCTTTCAAGCTTCCTCAGTCCGGTTTCAGACTCACTTGTGCATAGTTGCAGGGTGGGGAGGGAAGGGGGATAAAAAAAAACTCTCTTTGTTTATCGGCTGCTTCCTGAATCATGCCATGGAAAGTCACTGAACAATGACAGGCAGGGGACATACTACTAGGGTAATATAAGAAAAGGGAAGATTTATCCTGGAACAAAGAGCCCTACTCCCCCAGACATATGCTCAGCTGCGAAGGCAGACAAAGGTGAGTTGCCAAAGCAAGTTAGGTTTCAATTTAAGATAGAAAATCTGAATCATGACCAGATTTCTGGACACAAAGCTGGGTGGGGGGAGAGGGAGGGGATTTTGGCTTATCTCGATACTACAGGGACCAAATATCTCTGATTAAGTGTAGGCTTATTAGCCTCAGCGGACTTACACCAGAGACAGGTTTGTCAAATTAATGTAATACTCATTCCAAAGTAGGCATAGGGCAATGTGTAGACCCACAAAGAAAAAAAATACATTGGAAACCTCTTTGGTGAGCAATGCTAAACACGTGGCCCCAAATGGTGCCAGCATTTGGCGAAGTGATGTTACCTGGAGAATGGGAACAAGCTGCTACCCTGTTACCTGTCAGCAGGCAGGAGGAATAGAAGTGCGATGCAGAAACTGGATCAGTTTTAGATTTGAAGCATACAAGGAAAAAAAAAAGCTGCTTTCAGGGGCTGGGGAGGAAAGGGAATGAAGGGAGAGTCGAGTGCAATTTGCACAATCCTAGTTGTTGCCAGCTGCTCTGGAAAGTTTCCTTTCCCCACCTCCCGACAGGTTTCTCGGTAATTTATGCTCTGCTAATAAACACCTGTCCCTTGTTTGATGTCACTGGTGCCAGGGGGGTCTCACCTGAGCACCTGAATTCCCCCGTGGATGGCCCTAGAGCTGAGCAAACAACTCTGTTCCAGGAAAACAAGTGGCACATTGATAATAGTGTCTATTGCAGGAAGCGGGTACAATACGCTGTCCTGAACTGCCCTGCTGCTGCAGCAATAAAACTCCTGCAAGAACCAAAGCGGGCCGGCTCGGGGGATAGCTCCCTCTTTCTTCGAGCCAGCAGGACTGTAGCGGTATACCGGAAGAAGAAAACACATTGCGAGCAAAAGAGTTCCCTTCCCTCTGCTTGCTTTGTACTCTGTATGGATAGGCTCAGCTGGAGATTTTTGCCTGACTTCATTCACCTGCCTGGTACATCTGGGGCACAAGAGTTTTAATATTAATGCAGAAGGGGGCAAAATGGATGTTTGACCAAGAGGATGGAGCTCAGGTGTGAAGAAGGCTGCCTTTTCCCAGGTTTCACTTGGGAGGTGTAAAGCTGGCAAAGATCAAGGTATAATTTCAAGAGCCATGGCTCACTTGTGCACAGTCCATTACTTGTATTATGGGAACATAAAGTTTACAACCCAGAGGCACAAGAAGGACTAAGGGCAGGGATGGAAAACTGTCTCACTCAAGGTCTCACAGGACTGTGGCATAGAACTGGACTTGATCCAGTGCCCTATCCATTAGATTATGATGCCAGGCATGGTGCACAGCTCTGATCCCCCAGCCAGCAACTGTGCAACGATCACTCACTCATGTTGCATGACTGCACCCTCGGAGAGATTGGGGGAGCACCATCTCTGCATGAATTGCCCCTGTGCCAACCCCTCCCCACTTCATCCATACAGACCTTGACTGCTGTAGTCTGTCACTCAGCCAGGATGGGGGGTACCTGGATGCTATTATGGCACCAATCAAGGTTCACTGCATTTAGCTACACATCTAGATTAGCTAAATAGCTACTTTTTCAGTTCACCTGATTGGTCAGATGAGCGGTGAGATCATCAGAAGCAGCATCATAGTTGGCGCAGGTGAGCCGGACATAGCCATGCCCGAAAAACAGCACATAAGGCACCGTGCAGGCAATGAGGAGATAGGAACGGACATCAAACTTCTTCCCTTCAAGTAGCAGAGGCTTGTGGATATACCTGCCAGAGCAATGTGGCAAGATGAGACTCAACAACAGAGCTCTAAAATGGGAAATTAAGGCTCACTCACATCCTCTACAAGTCAACAGGGAGGTTGGCATTGCCTTTGGTGGGTTATGAATCAGACCTGAAAGGCCAAATGGGGACAGGGCTATTCGCAATTATCACTTCCTTATTCCAGAAATATTCCTCATGAAATCAGGGGCACTATTGGTGTTGTGCACTGCTATTCAACAGGAGTACATTAAGAAACCCAAATGGAAGGGCATTTTGTGGAGACCCATTACTTACAACTTCTATATTTCCTAGCACTTGTCCTGACAAGCGGATCTAGCGCCTCATTCCAGACTCTGGCACACTCCCAGAGAAATCAAATGAGAGGGTGGTGCGAATGAGGAGTGCACACTAGGTCCCTCAGCGTAGAAATAGCTTTGCCCCTTTAAAGAGCATGTCTGCTTTGAAAGTGAATGTGTTTTAGCATAGCATCATTTTACTCAGTACAGGTCTACTGCCAGGGTATGCATCTGGTATTACAGCACAACTGCTGACGTTACTGATAAGCAGAAGTGGTAACTTATTTTCATTTCAGCCACAAGGAGCCATAACAAGGAGAGTGATCTAGATCCTTTTCTGACTCAAGCATCATTAAGAGAAGTGTCAACAAAGGAACCCGCTTGGCTTTTACATCTTGAGTTGAATTTGCAATGTAGGCAGACAGCAACACCTCCTCCCCTCGTCCCCACTTCCTCTTATAAGCTGAAATAGAGCAGAGTGGTTAAAGAAGTGTATTGGGGCAGTTAAGCAAAGTTGTGGTTCATAGGAGACCCCCACGCTTTAATTTTCTTCCTGTGCCTTTCCCCCAGTTGCAAGAGTTTTTATTCCTGACGCCTGCAATCATTTACAGAAAGAGCACGATTCAGTCTCTCATTGCACTGACTATTTTTGCAAAGTCTGGACTTTCCTGGATTCCCCAAATAACTCTGTAGTGTAGCGGGAACAGCCTTACAGCTCCCCTGGGACAAATCTTGAGAAATTCTGAACACCAGAAAGTCCCATTAAGAAAAATAAGGGCTAAATGAAAGCAGAATCTAATTTGCTCAGACTTCCCTGAACTAAGTGCTCCTGCAGTTCTTAAGGGTGCCAAGGTACAATGCTGGGCAACGGGAAAATCTCACAGACTGACTGTGTTCAGCACAGGCCACTGAATCACCTCTAAATGGAGCAATGCTGTAACCATCATCACTGCTTTTTCAACTTCCCTCCCTCCCTGCTTCTGCTGTAGCACTCAGGGCAGCTCACAAAAGGGGAATTTAAGACAGCAGGTAATACTAGATCATTTCCTTGCATCCTGGTTCTGCTGTTGGATGCTGCTGATTCATTGCAGAAAGCAGAGGAGCAAATATTACATTTCTTGACACGTTCAGATAAATCAAATCACCCTCCACCCATTAGGTGCTGAGCTCTGCAGGCCACGATGGGCCTGCCAGTTGGTTTGCAGACACCCTGGGCTCACTGCACATCACAAAGCAAATCTATTTGTCTCTTCTGTTCGAACATGATGCGTCTTCGGAGACAAGTGACAGCAGAGGGCACTCTTTGGAAAGCAAAGTGAAATGCAAGGAGGAGAAGGCAGATGTCAAAGAAGAATAAAAGCTTTTGCCACATCCCTGCAGTCAGGGGGAATTAGAAGTTTACTTGTCGTTGCTACAGAGCAGACAAAGTGTATGTGTGAACACAGAGAACCCGTCATACTCTGCCCCTGGCAGTGACTTCCTGAGAAACATCATGGTGCAACATGATGTCCTCCCTTTTCACTGCAGGTACTTAGATGCTTTTGTGAATAATGGTACCCGGTTATAATATAATGGTGGACAATAGCAATATTTTTGGAAGTGCTAATAAAGCTTGGACTTCAGGGTTGAAGCCGATTTCTAGGTTTTGGAGATCAGGATGGGACCCAGTAGAGGGGAAAGATTATCTCTTGCATGGTCTAAATAATGGCTTGACTTGGCCTGGAAGGTTTCTGGAAAGGGGGGGGAATTTTGTGCATTGTTTTCCGTTTGCGATAGAGCTGCCAAGTCGTAATATCTTAAGTGTTGGAGTGGTGAACCAATCCTGTTGTGGGCATATGCACATATCATCATCTTTGGACCACACTGATGTCCCTTTGGGCTGCGTTGGTGATGCCATGAGTGGATTGCACCATGATAACCACCTGGCATGTATCACTGATATTGTAATCATACTATGTCCTGCCATGAGGATGTGGCATGGAGTATTGAGATGCTTGGAGTACCTTGCAAGCCTGACTGATTTCTGCCTGTTGTTTGTCCTAGGGTCACTATCAACCTGGATTTCTGTTTGGGTCTTTCCATGCCTTGTGTTCCCACATAGGCTCTCGACCCACGAGTGTCTAGGCTGTCTTGCTACTGCTGCTGCTTTGTGCTGTTGGTGGGGTCTATTCTGCACATCAGCTCTGAAAACCTCTGCAGTCTGGCTTCACTCTGCCCCCTCTGTGGTCAATGTTGTAAAGCATTTGGGGATGTGGCCAGTGAGGAAGATGCTATAGAGTCTTGCTGCATGACCCTGATGTAGGGCATTTGCAGAAACTTCAGAGGAAAAAAGCAAAGGCAGTGGGTAGCTGGTAAACATCTAGGATTTGCCCTAAAACCTGGTGGCTGTGAAATTCGTAGGAAAAAATGCTATTTGACCAGGCAGACTTCAACAGATATACTGGAGGCCTAGACTGGCCTAGCCTGGGTGGAACAGATGCTACAGCTGTATGACATGTAAAAACTTGGCACAGCATAAGAAGCTGGGATAATACCTCATTCAAATGGCTCTGCACAATGCTTTTGTCATGCATGCAGCTTACGGCATCTGGTCTTTTGAAGTCATTCTCAAATTTGCAGACAGAGATCATCTCAAATCTCCTTTTTGATGGAAAAGGTCTGTTTGGAAATGACAGACGTGGGGGCATTGTGATGCTGCCCTAAGAAATACCCTCTGCATAGGAAATGTGAGAAGTTGCAAGCCATTGAGAAGATGTGGTAAGAACCACACTAAATGGCCGTGAAAGGCTTCAGGATAGTAACACCAATAGGGTCTGATCAAATTCACATGGAGATCCATGAGCGCTTTTCCACTGAATTCAGAAACAAGCCTAGAGCCATGATCTCCAGTAGGTCTGTGCTTGGAGAGATGCCTAATTCTCATGGCAATGGATGACATGGGGTACAGACAGTTAAACCAGAAGTGATTCCCTTGCAGAAGCCCGTCGGAGCCTGAATCAACAAGGCTTGAAAAGAAAATGAGAAAAGGGGCTCTGGATTTGACCAAGAGAAGTGCTTTCCCCAGGATGGTGCAGACTCCAGCAGAGAACCCAGTTCTCCGCATCTCCTGTTCAGCACCATGATCATGAGAAAATGTCTTCCCTATGGCTTGCAGATCAAGGCAACAGCGCGTCCGCACGCCTCGTTCTCTACCTTTGCACTATTCTTGCCTGGGGAGCCTTGTACGGCACTTTCTTGTAGGTGGGATCCTCCTCAAAGCCCTGCAGCTTGGCCTGAAGTGAGTCAATGCTCTCTTGGTTCATAAGCAGGAAGATGCCTCGACCTTGGTTGGAGCATGCTGGCTTGCAGATCCAGATCTGTTTGTCTGCGGAAAAGAAAGAGTCTATTGTACTGAGCTTTGAAATGCAGTGGTGTAAGTGGGGGAGCGGTGGGGAGCAGTAGGGGCAAGTGCCCTGGGTGCCAACTTAGTGGGGGAAGTAAAACAAAAAACAAAAAAAACAGCACCCATTTTTCTACACTGCTTTAATATGCTTTCTTGGATATTCATCTAAATGTTGTCTACCCCAATTAGCGAAGGGATCTGGGGCTGTGAATACTCCCCAGTGTTAGCATCACTTGAGAGAGGGAGCTGGAAGTGAATTTTGCTACTTGGGCCACTTCTCATAATACAGCTGAGACAACCTATTGATAAACTCATTAGATTACATTAGCTTAATGTAATGCTACATGCATTAAATGAGGAGGTTACATTTGTGTCTACTGGATTGTGGGTGATCTGTCATAGTGTTGGGCTCTGGGTTCAAGCTGCAAATTCAGTACTGGTCTAAACAACCAGCAGCTGAGAATATTAAGGAAATAGCATTGCCCACTTTCAGGAAACCTGCCCTCAATTGCACCCATTTCCTTCTTACATTACTAACTTCAGCGAATAGAGAATACGCCCTGAAGGGAGTTCTGCTTCCAGCCGCAGGGCCGTGGGGCCTATGCATATGTATGCAACAGGCCTCCAGGATGCATGGGCTGGGTGGGTGGGTGGAGAAGCAAGCAAGCAGCCGACCAGACGTGCTAACGAGGATAGTCAAGGAAGCCACTGAGGACATAAGTAGGTGGGAAGCCTGGGTCTGACAGTCAGAGTCCCAAGATGCAAGTCAGTCTCCAGGATCTGGCCAGCAACCTGAAGTTAGACTCTATGTTCAGTGAAAAATATCCTCCGAGTCAGAGAAACTGGGGGTAAGCAAGTCATGATCTCTAA
This sequence comes from Alligator mississippiensis, assembly GCF_030867095.1. Classification (NCBI taxonomy): domain Eukaryota; kingdom Metazoa; phylum Chordata; order Crocodylia; family Alligatoridae; genus Alligator; species Alligator mississippiensis. The sequence continues at coordinate 8,736,735 of NC_081836.1, forward strand.
ATGGCCCAAACATCAGGAGTGCTAGCATTTGGAAGAATATCCTGTAGGTCACTGGGTTGTTGGCTGTGAGTCTCCCTATGCCTGATGAAGCCTGTGTCCAAAAGCTTGCAAAGAACTTTTTTTCCAACCATTTAGTTGGTCTAATAAAAGATATCACATCTACCCAAAGAACCTTGTCTGCCATAGGTCACGGATATTCACACTACTCAGGCTCCAGTCAGAACAGAACAGAAACTGGACTATCTGCAGGGCGTTTTCTCCCTGCGGACTTGGGGGCAGTTTGGCGAGGTACAGGGGCACCCTGACAATGCACCAGTGATGTCAAGGACTCCAGTGGATGGTATGGGATCTGGGGAGCAAAAGGGTCAGGGAAGCTCTGGTAATGCACATTTGCTCTTGGGAATCACCCTGATAGCTAAATTGAAGTCTTATTTCCAGCATGAGGTCTCTTGACCTCCTCACTGGCTGCTCACAGGGCCAAGGCTACTCACCTTTGTAGGCTTCAAAGAAGGCTTCTCTCTCATCTTTTATGTCCAGCCGATAGGATTCTGGAAAAAAATCTTCCATTTTCAGGATCCTGTGGGAGAAATGGGGGTAAGTCACAAACCCGTGTGAGTCCCCCATCTCCATTTGCATTCTTCTTAGGGAAGAGGTAGGGAGGATGCTGATGCACCTGTGCAGAACTTTGGATTATGGCTTTTTCTGTTTCTTTTTCCCTTTTGCAGTTGCATTCCCCGGTGTTCTTGCTCCTAACAACTGTCTTCCTTCTCTGCTGAAGGAAAAACCTAAGTCTAAACTCCAGACTCTAAATCCCTCCAAATTTTAGTGAAATGTAGCCTATTATGTGCAATCAGGTGCACTGCCATGGACCTGGAGCCCCAGGAGGACTTTTCCAGAGGGGCTGATCTAGACTGGCCGACATGGCGATGTCTGAATCTGAATGTGGATGCAAACTGGAAGATCAAAACCAAACACGATCAAATGGGGCTACTCTAATGACACAAATATTTGTGAATGTGATGAAGGACAGACTATGCAGCACCTGTTGGTTTGCTGACCTGTACAAAGGAGGACCTTGCTGCAGCACTGGAAAGAGCCACTGCTGGTGCAAAATTCTGGAAAAAAAAACATCTAGTTTGTGACAAGGACATGAGACGTAGAAGAAAAAGAAGCAAAGTTTAAATCTGGGTCTGAACTCAGAGCCCCTCTAGAAGCATATTATCCTGGGTTTCCTCTGGCTTTGGGGCAATGGTGAATAAATGTTTTCTATACTTTATCAGTGGCAGGAGAAGTATGAGCAAAACTAGCACTTGGGATAGATTCATGTTGTGGAAAAAGCCGTCTCTGGGGCTCGGGGTAGAGCATGTGCTACTGCAGGACCAACTATTTCCTTAAGCTCTAGAGTATTTCTGTTGGCCTCGATGATGGCTCTATATGCTAGGTTTGCTGTACACTGAGGGTGTTTCAGGTAACCATGGCAGAGGGGTTTTTTGATAGATCGGGTAGCCCAGGAGCAGAGGTGATAATGTGCTGTTGTCTGATATCTACCCACTGCTCCACAGCTTCCAGACTTCCCATCTCATCTTTCACCTGCAGCACGTGAGGGGGTTACGGCAACGGGTACCTTGGGGATCGTGTGTTTCTAGAGCCCCAGGGACATACAAAAGAAGGGTTGGTTGTTTTTTTTTCCCTAACTCCCTCCTTTGAGGCTCAGGAACAAAAATAATTTAAGAAATGAAGAAAGAAGTGCCTTTTTGTTGTCTCCCTTTTCATACCCAAACAGATTGAGCTCACAGAGCAGGGGGGAAGGTGGTTTCTAGCACAGCTGCAAGCAAAGACAGCAAAATGCATGCTCCTTTTTTTTTAGGAGAAGGAACAACTGAGCCCACAAAACTGCAGACCAAAGTAAGGCCCAGTAAAACATGTATCTCTGAACATCTAGGGCAGGTTAGATCAGATGAGGTGAAGCAGAAGATCTGAACCAAGCAATCAAATTGCTGCTGAGTGCAAGAAGCGGACTACTTTGTTCTGTTCAAAGTCACCATGGGCCTGGTCCAGGACTTGCTGCAGTCGGTAGAAAGGCCCTCCTTGCCGCCATTGAACTTGGGATCAGAGTGTTGAGTTTAAAAGCAGAGTAAAAGGAAGCAACAGGGAAGAAAGATCAAAGATTAAAGAACCTGAGAAAAGAGAAGACGAGTGAAGAGAAACCACACTAAACACTAGATATGATTGTGCTGGGTTACTTGGCAGGATATGCCCCATGATTACCACGCTACCTAGTGAAATCAAGGCTAAATGCAATGGCTTGGGTAGCTTTTCAGCCAATCCTTGCGCTATCCATCCTCAGGGGAGTTGTACGCCCTGGGCTGAATCACTCGCTTAATGATTTTGAAATGTGATAAGATCAAAGCAGAGAAGTTTCATTAGAGCATAATCCACATGCCTGAGGAGGAGAGAGGGAACCCCGAATCATGGCAAATAGGAGGAAGGAGTTGTTTTAGCCAAAAAATAATGGATGACCCAAGAATTCCTGTGGGAGCTCTCCCAAGCCCAGCTCTAACGTTTGGGTGACCCCCAACCAGAGCGGTAGCTGTTTGTCCAGCCAGGTCATGCTTAGGGTACCCCTTTCAATTAGTATAGGTTTCTAATATGGCCACATCTGATGGGATGGAGAGGCCTTACTTGGTGTTCAAGGTCTTGCTGATTTTGCTCATCACCCGCTCATACTCCCGCAGGCTGCACAGAAGGCCAATTTTGGTAGTAAGGACTTTATTGTTGGGGATCTGGTAGAGAAGCTGTTCACCTGTATTAAAAACAATAAACCCTCTCTTTAATGGATTGCACAGCACAGTCTGGGTCTGCTAAAAGAAACCTAGGGAGGGAGCCCTGGGCCATTGAGTTGAGCCCACTGTGTTTATTCCCAGGCTATCATTAAGCAAATCACCACTTTGGACTCCCAGCACAACAAAGGACTTATCAAGGAGCTGAAAGGAGGAGGTAGGAAACCATCAGCTGAACATGAGCACCTACTCCCCCTCTTTCAAAACTCCTACCATCCTTCTGAATGAACAGGGCAAACACATTAGGAAGTCCCAGCTTAGCTCTTCTCTGCCTCAGTTCCCTGTTGCTAAAACCGTTGTGTAAACACTACGCAGCAAAACGAAAAATGTTGTTACTATGAAATAGCTTGCAGACTGTCTTTGGACTATGCCGAATCCATCCCAAAACAGCTGATCTTGGAGTATTTGCAGCCATATATACACATTGCCAACAGCCACACATCACTTGACCATTTCAACGATCTCTGTATTGGGTCATGCATGTAAGGAACGGGCAGGGGGTACCATGAAGTCTAGATGTACGGCATGGCTCAGTCATTTGGTGTCATGTACTATTAAGCTGGGTTGCAGTTTTATGGCTAAGAGCAGAAGTTGCCCATGACAGCACAACCCAGACGCTGCCTCCGTCTCTCTCCATGTACACAACTGGCCTCATCTTGCTATCTGAGCCAGTATAGTGGCATCTTCTCGACTTGCCCATTTAAACCAGCTTACCCTCGTCTGAGTTCACCTCTGTGTGTGTTGCCCCCCTCTACCCTCCTGCAAAGATGCCCAGGCTGTTGCCCAGCAGGAGAACGGATCTTCTCCTTATGGCCTCTCTGAGTCACCACTTCCCTTACAGCCCATTTCGACCTCCTTACCTTCTCTGAAGTTGTAATAGGTCTCCCGACACTTGGTCTCGCACCACTTCAGTTTGTAATCCTCCCTCTTGTTGTCATAGATACGCTGCCAGCCCTTGCTCCTGCAGTAGATGCTCACCCTACAAGGAAAACAAAAAAGCAAAGCAGCTTCTGCTGTTAATAAAGACTTAATTAGCTCAGAGGCCTTAAATTCCCCGAGAGTCTCTTGGAGGGCTGACTCAACAACACCTAGAAGCCCCGAGGTGAAGAGAGAAGGAGGGAAACAATTTCTCTCCCTCCTCTCTAGTTAATTAGAGTGTATGCTGGTGGGATTGTCACTTCACACTTAGCAAGTGGGGTGGTACCACGGTTCCTGGGAAGTAACAGCCTCTTTAATGAAGGCTGATATATCAAATAGGGTTATTGTAGTGGTGGAAGTGGTCCTCACGGGATCCTGGATTCCTTTGCACAGTGCCAGGCTTGGCCAGAAACCTATCAAAGACCTCAAAAAGAGGGGATGAAGTTGTCACGGGATGTACAGACACGTGGCAGGTTTCCCTTGCTTTATGCGGGTTGTGTATGTGCGAATTCAATCTTATGCGATGACCCTTTTTATACCAAAAATTTGTTCTATGCGAGGTAAATTCACTTATGTGATCGGTGGGGCGGAAGCCGACAATCAGCTGCTTTGTGCACTGCATTGATGCCATAGGTGGAGGAAGAAAAAATTATTTGGTGGGGGGTTGCGGTGGGTGGTGATGCCCGGGCCCATCAGAACGGCACCCCGGTAGTTGTGAGCCATGAAGCCTCCTGGCAGCAGCACCCACGGCCACTGCTCAAAGCAGCAGGTGCCCCAGGAGCACCACGACGCCACATCAGTACAGTCGAGGGGGTCAGCACAGTCGAGATCTTGGAATGTATCTCTATTTGTTACATTGTAAAGTGGGTTTCCTCTAAGCCAATTCGAATTATGCACCGTTTTGCAGGATCACACGTACAACATAAAGCGAGGGAAACCTGTAGAATGAGCTGGCATCTTGGTAGTTAGGGGGAAAATCAGTAAATATGAAGCCTGGTACATCCCCACTGCCAGAGTTTGCATCTAGACTATGTAAGGTTCTTAGGTTCATGTGTCAAAGCAGATCTTGGTAGATGAAAAAGGTTTCAGAAAACAGGTTACAGGAATGATGTGACGGCTGGGGGAAAAATGCCTTCAAGGCAAAGATTTAAAAAGTTCAGTCAGTTATGGTCTGTGTGTTTGTAGATCATCTAAAATAACAAGGCCTGGTTCCCTAGGCACCATAAATAAATAGGGATGATGAAGTTTATTAAAGACAATGTTGAGCAATGGTTTGGCTACAGTTTGTCAATGCCCACCTACAGAACAGACCACTGATAACAACAGATGGCTCTTGCAGTTAGCAGGAAAAAACAGATAATGAATGGGGGGGAACTATACTTTTCAGAGGCTTTCCCAAAAGCCAGATGACACCAGCCGTGTTGTGCAGGAGCTCATGTTATACAGTGTTGATCGGTTAAAACCAGGGTGGCTGCGGGGCACCGACCCTGCTTGGCTCAGTGATTTCTGAACAACACAACAGAATTTGGAGGCTGGAAGTTAAAGCCAGGCAGAGCCAGAAAAGAATAAATGACTATTTCCTTAGCAGTGAAAGCAATATTACAGGACATCCAGGAAGAACTTGTCCTAAACAGGAGGTCAGAGGATTGTAGTTGAAGTACCATAGGAGAAGAACTACTTACAACCCTGCTCCATTAGCACCACCAATGTAAAAGAATGGCCCCGGTCCCTGAGGCTCCGGCTTCCTCTCTTCTGGCTCATCTGCTTCAGTGACTGTCTTCTCATTTCCTTTATTCCCTTTACACTTGGCTTCATCCACCAGCCTCACTTCAGATGTATTGGAAGCAACTGTAAGAATTGGAATTGGGGAGATTTCAGCCAACTTGAAGAGGACTTCTCTAATGAAGTCATGCCACCTCCACCATGGGGAAGCTGGAAATGGCGAAGACTTTGTGCAATGTGATGCCACTTAATCTGTATAGCACAGTTTCCAGATAGAGGAGGCATTGGAGATTCTTCTGAGAGCAGATACTTGGGTGTGATAACAGCACTAGGATAGGATGGACATGTACCGGAAAAATGTGCAAAGACATCTTTGCTGGTCTGTTTTAAGTATGGTGCTTAGCCAGGGTCCAGCGTGAAACAGAGGCAGGACTTGGTTGCAGTTAAAGCACTGGGCTGAAATTCAGGAGACTGGCATTGCTACAGACTCCTTGGGCGATTTTACTTCACCTCTGTGCCCCAGGTCCTTATCTGTACACGGGGATAAGAACAGAGCTGGAAGGTACCTCAAGGAGGTCACCAATCTCCTGCTGAAGGCAGGATCCTCCCTGCCCAAACCAGCCCAGGCAAAGGTTTGCCAAACCCGAGCTTTAGATCTTCCAGTGATGACTATCTCGCAGCCCCCCCGGGGAATGTGTTTCCATGCCGAACCACCCACATCTAATATCCAACCCAAATTTCTCTGGTTGCAATTATTATATCCCTTGGGGAGGATAGAGGGGGGCTGCATGATACATTTGTTATTGCTGCAGGATCATAGATATTAGCAAGACAGGGCTGTAAAATGCCTAGCAGTAAGTCACACCTATCAGAAATGCAAAACTATGAAGTCTGTAGGAGTTTTTGGCTTGGGTAGGGAGGGCAGACGAAGCCACTCTTTTCCCAGCGGCTCCACTCAGACTAATCACATTTGGAAGCAGATGTTTGTGTGTCTGTTTTAGAGCCTCTCAAATTTTGCCAAGCATGCAGGATATGACAGTCCTGGGGTCCCTCTTCCAGAGCCAGGCAGCCGGGAAATGGAACGGTACAGATTTAATTGTGAGGACGACAGCGGTAGTGGGTACGTAAGTGGGAATGAGAAATGTTCAGCTTGCTTCAGATTGGTAACTAATCAGGTCAGGCCTTGTCATGCTTCTGTTACTTTTTCTGAGATCCTACGGCTCAGAATCTGATGAATTTGCAGAGGATGATAATGATTTTCAGAACAAAGCTAATGAGATCTGCCTCGTTTTCAAGGGCTGCAGTTTGATTTCTGGAGGAAAGGACAGGGCCAACATACAGCTTCAGCAAACAGGAGACAGATAGCTAGCTTTTTTGCCTCTACTAGGTATGACAAACGTGTAGTTGAGAGGGTTGAACCAGGCCTCAAAAAATATGGGGTCGGTCCCTGCCTCTCCTGCAGCCTCCCTCTGCGATCTGGGCAAGGTTCTTGGAGCCCTGCCTCCCATCTGCAAAAGGAGGCTGATAATGATTTCTTCCCCCCATCTTCCATTGATGTAGACTGTATATTCACTGGGACAGGAGCCACCTCCTATGTCTATGCCTGCTATTATGCTACTCTCTGATGCTGGTGGTTGTGGTTGGTGTTCAGTTAATTAAACTTTATACACTCAGCATCGTTAACACGAGGCTTTCCTAGCACTGTTCATCTGTAGATCTCAAAGTGTCTGATAGAAGCTGTCAGCATCCTAACAGAAGGAAGCCTTGATCTCAGTTGGAGGTTTTAAATTACCACCTTAATATCAGCTATGATTTTCTAGGTGCTGTTACCATGCACAGTCCTCATGAGAACCATTCTTATTACAGGTGAGCCGTTCTATAGCACACATAGGAGACAATGCTCTTTCAGCCACATTATGGACCGCTATTGACCAGTTACTTTACCATAGAGACCACATGCAGAACCTCAATGCCTTTGCAGTCTCCAAAGCCAATTGCTTGCTTCTCCAGAAACCCTGCTGCTAGGCGAGATGCCAAATGCAAATGTGTATGATGATTATCCCGAATGGCCCCGATGCTGTCAATAGGGATGCTGAGATTGACTTCAGTGGGAGCATAAGGATGGAGGGGTAATAGTCTAAGCATCTGTCCTCCAAAGGGTTCTACATGTTCTCCAATAAATCTAAAGACTGATGGCGAGATGTTATGTCAGTGTAAATCCATGTAACTCCATTGACTTTAATGGAGCTTTCCTGATTTATGCGGGCTGAGGGCCTGAGCCTAAGAGACTATGAGATTAAAACAGTAATTGCAACTGCAATAAAACCATAAATAAGGCCAGTGAGCTAGTCTGGAGGTGGTAAGGCATAAAATGAATGAATAGTCTAAATCATCTGAGAAGAGGACTGGAATGAATTTGTGACCCTTCACAAACATAGGCATAAAAACCTCAATCTTGCCCTGCATTATGAGACAGCTTGGAAAAAAAAAAAGGACTGAGACTAGTTTTCAAATACAGATGTCTGCATTTGGATGCTCACAGAAGAACTTGGGCAAACCAATGTCTATTTTTTTGTGTCCAAGTGTTTGTCTCACTACGGGATCTGGATGGGTTAATTAGATGCCATGTTTTCAGACAAGACCTATCTAAACCATGCTAATGCTACATTTAAGTATTCAGATACACATTTATTTTAATTTTTTTTACATCTCGCTTGCAATCTGGTACCATAAGCTCTGAAGTGTAGAGTTATCTGCAAAGAGTATACAGAAATGCATCTCTTGGGTTGAGGCAGACAAAGTTCTTTGGGCAAATGTGATATCTTTTACTAGACCAATTAAATAGTTGGGAAAATTGTTCTGTGCAAGCTTTCTGCCGCAAACACCCTTCTTCAGGCATAGGGAGAGTCTGCTGGTGTCTGTGCTCTCTCCTGGGGTGACTATTTCCTCCACTTGAGAATATTAAGGACTCTCAGTAATGACCCATATCAAGTGCATCCGGAAGTTGTGAGGATGGCGCAATGAAGGTGGGGGTGGCACAATGAAGCTGTGAGGATGGCACAACGAATATTACTGAATATATCAATAACTTGATATTCTCAAGTTATCTAAGGAAAGGACAGAAGAATGAAAAGGGGAAGGCTGTTTACTGCCTCTGCTTATTTTCATACCCATGATTATTGGTGGTTCCTTTTCAAATATGCACCTGAGCTGGTCCTTGCTGATTTCTAAGCACGTGGAAGCTGCAAATAAAAGAAATGCAATAACTGCTATTCACCACTAATGACCACAATCTGGGGGTGAGCCACCTATAACCATCTCTGAGCACTCTTGGTAACCTCCATGAAAATAGCCTTCCTAGTTCAGATCATGAACCCGGTCTGAATTTTTGCAATGTCCAAGATTGCTCAAATCCTGGGCTTTAGCTTGACCCTTCTCAGGTTCTTTGGTACTAGGAAGTAGCACTAAATTAAAATGTTCTCCCATGTAGCCCTTTGGATGTAGCTGGGGCTATGGTCAGGAATGTCATCAACACTAACGGCTTCCACTTCTGGAACATCTCTGGTCCACAGCTCCGTAATCAGCTTCCTTACTCAACATTGTGAAACTGCTTACAAGCGCATGGAATGACTAATTTAAATAGGGTTGAGCAAAAGTATGGCAATAGGGAATTTGGCCAAAGTAATGGCTATACTAGATCATTACAAACCAAATCCTGAACTCCTCCCTACTTCATTGGATCATTTGAGACCTGGAAATCAGGAGGTCTGGTGTGTGCATAATATGTGTGCAGGGTATGCATGTATGGGTACATGTATGTGTCCCTTCCTGCTGCATTAATAGCTTCTATGCATAACTGGATGGTGGGTGTTATAGCTCCCTTCCATGCTACCACACAGATGATATGAGATCTTACAGCCCTGGTCTGCAAAGCTTTGCCTTAAGTTATATTAGCTCATGCCTTTTAGTTCTGGAGACCTTAATAGATATGTCAGCCAAGGGAGTGACCATCACCTGGGCACATGCCCTGCTGCAGAGAGTATTTGCATTCCTCTCAACCATGACTGGTTCAGATAGCTCTGCTTGGGGCTGCAGGTCAATAAGAATGACTGAGACAATTCCCCCACCTAGAACATAGATGTCCAAAAGACACCAGATCACCAAAGGTTAGTGCTGACTTAGTTAAGGAGCACTTGGAAGGGCTGGATGGGTACAAGTCAGCCGGCCCGGATGACCTCCATCCACAGCTGCTGAAGGAATTGGCCAGTGTCATAGCTGAGCTGCTAGCATGACTGTTTGAGCACTCGTGGTGCTGCAGCCAGGTCCCTGAGAACTGGAAAAGGGCCAGCGTGGTACCCATTTTCAAGAAGGGGAGAAGGGATGAGCTGGGTAACTTTAGGCCAGCCAATCTTACCTCTATCCCTGGGAAAATACTGGAAAAAATCATCAAAGAATGCATTTGTGAAGGCCCAGCAGAGGAAATGATGCTGAAAGGAAACCACCATGGGTTCATCACAGGTAGATCCTGCCTGACAAACCTTACAGCCTTTTACAACCAGGTCACACATTGTCTTGACATGGCAGCTGAGGCTGATGTCATCTACCTGGATTTTAGGAAGGCCTTCGACACAGTTTCTCATCTTACTCTTATAGGGAAGCTAGCAGGCTGTGGAGTGGACACCTACACAGTCAGGTGGGTGGCCAAGGGACCGCACCCAGAGAGTGGTGGTGGACGGGTCGGTCTCAGCCTGGAGGGAGGTGGGCAGTGATGTCCCGCAGGGTTTGATCCTTGGACCGGTGCTATTTAATATCTTCATCAGCGATTTGGACGAGGGTGTGGAGAGTACCCTCTCCAAGTTTGCAGATACCAAGTTATGGGGCAAAGTTAACACACCGGAGGGCAGGGAGCAGATACAGGCCGACCTGGACAGGTTGGATCAATGGCAGAATGAAATAGGATGCAATTCAACAAAGACAAATGCAAGGTACTCCACCTAGGGAGGAGGAATCCCCAGCACACCTATAGGTTGGGGGATGACCTCCTCAGCAGCTCAGCGTCTGAATGGGATCTTGGAGTCATAATTGACTCCAAGATGAACATGAGCCGGCAGTGAAATGAGGCCATCAATAAGGCCAATCGCACCTTGTCCTGCATTAGCAGATGCATGACCAACAGATCAAGGGAGGTGATGCTCCCCCTCTATGCAGCACTGGTCAGGCCACAGTTGGAGTACTGTGTCCAGTTCTGGGCGCTGCACTTCAAGAGGGACACGGAGAATCTGGAGAGGGTCCAGAGGATGGCCACTTGCATGATTAGTGGCATCTGTGAAAGACCCTACAAGGGGAGGTTGAAGGTTATGGATCTCTTCAGCCTTCACAAGAGACATTTGAGGGGAGACCTTGTAGCTGCCTATAAGTTTATCAAGGAAGGACAACAGGGAATTGGAGATACGCTATTTATCAGAGTGCCCCTAGGAGTAACTAGGAAAAATGGGTGCAAACTAGTGGAGAGTAGATTTAGGTTAGACATTAGGAAGACATTTTTCACAGTAAGGGAGGCCAGAATCTGGAATGGGCTGCCGAGAGAGGTGGTGCTATCACCTAATGTGGAGGTCTTCAAGAGGAAGCTTGACAGTCACCTGGCTGGGGTCATCTGACCTCGGTCCTCTTTCCTGCCAGGGGCAGGGGGTCGGACACAATGATCCTTTGTGGTCCCTTCCGACTCTACAATGCATGAATCTATGAATGCAAGACACAGCTCAGAAGTGTATTTGTGCAGGGGAGGAGAGGGTTGTATGCCTCATGGATAGTTCATTTTGTGAGAATTCAGGGCTCTTCTACACACTCAGGGAAAGATTAGATAAAAGCGCCAAAAAGCCCCACTGAAGCTCCCAATCTATACAGAGGTTGGGTGGGCTGGGTCCAATTAATACAATGCCTCTCTTCGGCATGTGTTGGGCTCAGGTCTCGCTGAGCCTAAAGTAAAGCACCATTTATTTTTTTATTCATGTCTGTAAGCAGCCAAAATGGTCAAATGTGGTGTGGAGACATGAGAAGATGAATACGAAATGAAGGGGGGAGAAAGAGGTGCTCTGCATTGGATTTTTTTAGCCATAGAGTGGTCCTCTGGTTAATTTTTTTTTTCACCTTGCAATTTTTTTTTAATGCAGCTAATGTCACCTGAATGGCATTTGGCAAAGTACCTTATTGTTGGCATTATCAAGTGTTTAGATGTCTGAGAATTATTGATTTGGGGGCGAGGGAGTCAGATCTCAGTCTATTAGATGCTGAAGTGTGATTCTGTTTTTCACCCTGCTCCAATCCTGGCAATGCTTTTAACCTCCTCACTGTTTTTTTGTTGTTGAATATATATAGATAATATAATATATCTATATATTAGATAGATAGATCCTATTATGTGCTTAATAGATGGAGTAGGATCTGGTCAACATAACCTTTAACTTTGCTGGCACAAGAAAAGGATGTGATACACTGAGGCTGGTTCCAGAACCAGGCTATGCTCCCACTCCCGCTGTCACAACCCTGCTGGCTCCATAGTAGAAATCCCATCCCAGTTAAGATAGAGATGTCATTTGAAATTCTGAATTCCCTAAACAGTTCATCAGGCAACCTGTGCAATAAACAAATCAAGAACCTCTAACACTGTGATTCTCAATCTGGGTACTTTCATGATATTAGCACTGTTAGGTGTGCAAACACCTACACATGATTCACAAGAGAAACTCAAGAGATTTCAAATAAGAATCCACAGTGTCAAAAAAAACCCCTTTCAGCCCTGTTGTGGTCTTTCTGAGATCTTTGCAACAGAAGAATTGCCCTAGTATTTTTCTGTAGTCGGGAAACAAGTGAAAACGGAGGTGGAGTTTTCCGTGGGGTGCTTTGAGTCCGAAAAGGTCAAGAACCACCGGTCTGGCAGAACATACGCTGAACAGGAAAGACCTTTCAAACAAGTCTGTAATGCTTTCCCTCCTAACTTCATTGTCTTTTTCTGCTTAGTTCTGAGGAGCCTCCTGGTCAAAGAGCATGCACTTTCTTTAACAAGCGATGTCTAACAAGGAAAGAAGGAAAAGATTTCCTTTTATACCTCAAGCAGTAAGACGCCACCATTTATTTCATGATTAGAGCTTATTGCCCTCCAGTTTTTGTGCTGGGGGAACTTCACTGACTTGAGTAGAATTATTTGACTGTGATGCTAGAAAAAAAGCATGCTCACAGGTGACTCCAGTGTTTCACCTGCATAGTACTTTTAACGTTAAACCCTACCACTAAGCTTATTCATTCCTTCTTACCTGAGAAGTATGTGGGCCTTTTGATTGTTAAGGAGGGTGGAAAGCAGAGCAGTTTTTCCTTGGAGACACTTTTTGTTAAGGGACTGGATGGTGCATCTGCATCTCCCCCTGAAGCCATAGCATCTAAAAGTTGGTTCACTCATCATAAGGTTAAGTGTGATGTCATCTATGACTCTCACATAATATTGCTGGGTGTCTGTGATATGAAAAAGGTGGGAAAGAGCTGGTGGGTTAAAAGGTTCCTGATATTAGATCTCTATTAGAATTGACTAAGATGTTCTAGTCAATTCTAACAGAGCTGATGGAATAATATATTCTGGTGAGGATGCCTTTATTCCCATATCAGGACAAGGACACCTGTACAGGTATGTGTGTGTACCACTGTAGCTATATGGCTATAGATAAAGTGATGCAACTGAGAATACAGGCAAACCTGAACATAAAGGAACATTTTTAATACCAAATGCAATGTGCTCACTTTCAACAAAAAGTAACCAACCAACTTGAATACAAAGAAACAGCTCATTAAGTGAACAATTTCTGATTTAACCAATCCTTACCTTGCACTCCCCAAAATAGACCAGCCCTGCTATTCTGCATGCTTACCATACAGAATAGACTAACCCTGCTATTCTGTATGCAACCAATCCTTACCTTGCACTCCCATAGTAGACTCCCCAAAATGCACTCCCCAAAACAGACTAGCCCTACTATTCTGTATGCTTAGAGATTCATTGGCTTAGATGTATTCAGACCTGAACTCTTTCATCTTTTGAGGAGCTGATTTGAATCTTGGCTGGGCCAGTGACGTCCAAAAGCCTTTACCAGCAGTGATATATTTTAAATGAAAAGGGTTGGGAGTTTCAGGCCAGCATTAGAAGATGGTGCCCAGGTGTCCACATCACAAAAAAATAATCATTGCCCTGTCGCTCTTGTTATTCTTGGCAGAAAAGACCAAGGATTGAATAGGCCATGGTGACCGCATGTTCCATGAACAGCCAGGTTATACCAAGCTGGAGATGTGCATAAATTGTGAAATTTGATGTTGGTCTGAACCAAAAGCACCTTGTCTGCCTATGTTGGTCTGAACGCAGCTAAAGGTCAGGGTTCCCGAGATGAGAAGATGCTGAAGAGTTTGGTATTTTTTATGAAACTTGACTCTGGATCCAGCTCGGACCTCTTGCAAAATTCAACCATGATCTTGGGCTATCCTGAACCTGTACTGCATTGGGTTTCCATTCCCAATGACTGTTAGGGTCATACAGCCTTTTCCTGCAGTTGGCTACCCCTCTCAATTTCTTTTCCCAGAGTTGCAAAAACCTGAGGCCCCAGTTCTTTAAGATCTAGGTGACTATTCTTCCCTACCCTTTAAATCCCTGCAAATAGAATAAAAAGGCTTGATTTTGCGAGGGGGCTGAGAGTTTGAAGTTCTGTCAGCTTCTGTCAGAGCCAAAAAAACTTTAATGAAAAATGAAAAAAAAATTGAATGATCTATATTCTCTTTGTATCACTTATTTGAAAGCTACCACTTGAAATCCTCCCTGTAACATGCAGAGTTATATAATCTCGATATGAATAATTCCTTCGGCTATCTTCCACATCAGTCAGGCATGGCCTAGAAATCTAGAATTGAGCACGGGGCGGGGACACCGACACCTCTTTTCCAAAGGAGTTTTACAGAGATTGCCACCAAGATAAATTGTACTGAGGTTAAACATCTGTGTGTTTACAAGGTAGATGATAGTGAATACGACTCCAACTACACTCGCACAATAAGATCATATTATAATGGAACTTATGATATCTGAGACGTCAGGATATTAATCTGTTTGGGGGAAAAACTGGCTCCACTGAAACCAGTGGGAATTTTGCCATTGACTTCAATAGGTCCAGAATTTCACCCGTTGACTACAATGCACATTTTTGCCTCTTTGTTTTAAGGTGTTGGTTTACAGAAGGCTCTTTAATGAATATGCTGTCTCCATGGGCAAGTAGGTTTTCCTAGGCAGAGTTGAGACAAAATCAGTGCCTCTTTTCTTGCAAAAATGATGCTCCCCTCTCTTTCCTAATTTTCGGGGGGTGTGTGTGTGTGTATATATATATATATATATATATATATATACACATACACACACACATATACATATACACACACATACCAAAGAGGAAGAAAACTGGCAAAAAGGAAGAGTCCAGAAATAGCCTCCAAGAAGCTACCAAATATATATATATATTTTATATATATATATATATATAAATATATTTATATATATATTTGGTAGCTTCTTGGGGGCTATTTCTGGACTCTTCCTTTCTGCCAATTTTCTTCCTCTTTGGGTTTCACAACCTTCCCTCACCCTCCCGTACCTAGTCAAGAGGTTAACGGAAGACTTCTAGTTACTATAATTATTATCTCCTGCTGTAGCCTTGCATCATTTCTCTAAAGATCTTCAACCATTTAGCAGACATCTGTTAAGTAAACCTCAGTACCTCCAACTCTCTTTCTGAGATTGGGAAATAATAATTCCCATTTTAGAGATGAGAAAACAGAGAGAGGTTTTTCACCAGATCACATAAGGAGTCATCAGCACAGACAGGAGCATAAAGAATGGTCTTCTGTCCCCCTGCTGTATCCATCACAAGATGACAGAGTATGGTGGTACCAATTTAGATCTTTCTGACCCAATCTTTTTAATTTCCACGTAAGCCAGCATCTCTGAAGAGGACAATGGCGGTTCAGTCGGTCATACCATCCTGTTTAAATGAGCCATGACCTCGCCTCCAAACCATCCGGGGTTTTTATGTGAGAAGGGAAGGGAAAGGAAGAACACAGAGTGCTGTGGCATTTTTTAGCAACGCTGCAAAGCCTCCTAAGTTTTTCATGTGACAGAGATTGTGAAAACAGGACTGATCAGCAAAATGCCTGGAATTGGGAAATGGCTTAATGCAAAAAGATGAACATTTCCACAGAGAAGGCTTATTTATTTAACTCCATTCTCCAGATAAAGACCTGTCTGCAAAATATTTTGAGCAAGGGGCCCAATCTAGAAGTTTTTTGTTTGCCTTTCATGCCAAATGGAATTGGTTATGCTCCAACGGCCCACGTAGCGTCATTTGATTACAAGATTCCTGATGGTATTTATAAGTTTATGACCAAAATCAACGCCTTGTACAGTCTCCCAAACCGTGGCTAACAGATAAAGCAGCATTTTATTGCAGGGATGCACAAAAAAGACAACTTGTCCTCAACGACACATTAGAAAGCATTTTTCTTCAATAAAAGGAAGATCTCTTTTATTGGAAGAGGAAGACCATTTTGTTGAATAGAATATCTATTACTCAGCCTCCTATAATCAGCATATCTGGACGGGGTCAGTCTAGTGCTCTGACTGAATAATGGCTATTGCTTCTGTTTACAGTAAAGCACGGGGTGTGTGACCGCCTTGTGTTTTTTCTCACAAGCTTGATGATTCATGAGACTAAGGGTCATGCCCTTTTGAACAGCACTTAGTGCTTCATTCTGTGAGTCTGCTCCAACTCACTTGAAAGGCAGTGAATTAATCGGAGTGAGATGAAACCCTCTTTTATCAGCACTTCCTGAAGCGCTCTTTAATAGGGAGGGGTAAGCTTAATGTGGCCAACGTTCAACCTCCCTTGCTCACAGTGGCTTGGAAAGCTCAGCTGGAACTAAGACACGGTCGGGTTCCCATTCCACCGCAACCAAAGCAGCAGGCGCGGAGGAGGAGAATGAAAATATCGCGCCAAAGTGAGCTGAAAACCAGAGCAACAGTAAAGCCAAGTATCAAGGGCCAAATCCTGGACTGGTGTAATCTAAGAAACTTCTACTGAAACCACTGCAGTTGTATCAATTGGCCTCAAATTAAAACTAGCCTGGAGAGCATGAGGGCAAAGGAGCAGAAAGGCTTATCTAATAGGAACGTAGCAAGCGCCAGTGTTATTCTCAAGGCTGCCAGAAGTCAAACTCCAACAGGCAGGCTATATAATAAGACAAGGCTTTCTGTCACGCATGTGGTCTGTTCTCCTGTGACACCGATCATTACCATATTCATTGTATACGGTGCATTACAATTCACTTATACTTGTATGAGATGAAATTCTGATCCTGGCCAAGACAATGGAAACTGCCATTGGCTTCTATAGGGTCAAGATGTCACCCACTGGCTTCTAATATTCATCTTTTGTAAGCATGTACATTAGGCCAGAGCGAGTTGGCACCTATTTGATCTGGCTTCGGATCCGGGCCCTTTGGATGCCAGGGATCCAGTCCAGACCTCCAGACTGGGTTGCTGCTTCAATCCGGCTGAAGCAGCTCCAAAGATTCGGAGCTGCCTCGGAGATCTGGCCATAGGGTATAATGGGGAATCAATGAAATATCTATAACTTTATTGCTTTTTGTCTGATTTGGATGAAACTTGCAGGGATGGTCACCTCTACTGAGAGCATGAAGCCTGCCAAGCTTCAAGAAGATTGATGTAGGGGTTCAGAAGAAAATGCACCCCAAATTCTTGAAAGCAAAACTAATGTCATGGGTATGTGTTAAGCCACAGTAGGGTCAGAACTGCAGGCGTGCTAGTCCCTGGTGAGGCCACAAAACCTGCCAAGTTTCAAGGAGATAGATGCAGGGGTTTGGGGGAAACTGCACCTCAAGCTGCAGACAAGCCAAACTCGTGCCATGGGTGACCCTGCGTGGGTTAAGGCACAGCAGGGTGAAAGCTGCAGGGATGGTGGCCCCTGCTGTGTCCATGACTCCTGCCTGGGCTTGATGGGCCCAATCCCGCATGGGTTTGGTGTGCGGGTGCAATCTGGTGCATGGCCTGAGCCCTATGTGCCAGATTGAGCCCCAGGCTCCATGCCTGACCCCCCCCCATGCTGGATAGGGCAAACCCAGGTCCTGGCCCTGCATGTTGGATTGGGTCCATTACCCCTATCCTGTGTGCTGGCCTGACCCAGTGCATGGGGCCAAGTCATCTGGCTGCATGGCTTGGAATTTAATGGGGGCAGGGAGCAGTGGCAGCATTAATCACCACTGCTCCCCCACCGCCAAGTTTCTGGACTCCTGGGGAGCCCTGTGGGCCAGATGACATGCCTCCATAAGCCAGAGGTTGAACACCACTGTTTTCTATGATACTTGTCACGGACTCTATCTCCTAGCACAAGTGAAATCCACAGCAAATTGTCTGATTTGTCCTTGCTGTTTATTACTGTTTCATTTCACTTGACTACGTGCGTCATTTCTTGGGGTCAAAGAAATGGGTTGCAAAATATCTGGTGCAAGAACCATCTTTTAACTGTTTTCTCTTTACAGTTTGTTGCATAAATGAGGCCTGTGCCTTGTCTAGGACAGCAAGGTATTTTTAATACCGAAAGTGTTCCCTGCATGCCTACCTAACTCTCTTGACTTTTTTTCTTGTTACTTTTATTTGGGTTTTCGAAAAATACAAAATTCACACAAATACAAAACATACATCGTTATAAATCACAGCATGGTACAGCACAAAGAGAATAAAGTAACACCAGTGTCTGCTCACTCTCAAATGCAAGCGTTTAAATTTACACACCAAGATGTGAACTTTTTTCCTCTTCAGGAACAGAGTTAAGTGAATTAAACATAGCTTATTTTTCACTCTATGAAGCCCATAGGAAACCATCTCCATCAACCAGTCTCTGATGACCAAGATATCTAGTGGTGTAACCAATATGCACGTGCAAGTCTGTTGGGGGTGGAATAAGAACATGTTTTCATCACTTAGCTAAAACCAGAAAAAATAGGAACACAGAATGAATATCAGGTTATATCTCCTCGTTGGTAAGCGTGCCTTTACGGCTCATCCATATCACCTACAAGAACATTACTGCACATGTTTCTTGAATGACGCAGAGGATGATTTCTTTGCACCAGCATATGTCAATGGGAGCAAACGAATACAGAAAGAATAAGTGCGGAGAGTGAGCTGCTCTGCTCAGCAGCAAGACAAAAACATCTCCTCCACTTATCTGAGGTACTTGTCTGGTACTGTCACGGCTTCAATGTTTTTCAGTGCATTTCTCCTCAAAATAGCCTCCATTTGTAGATGAGTGGCGGCACAATGAAATGAAGGGACTTGCTTACTTGTCACTATGAAAGTCTGAGCCTGAACTGGGGCCTGAAGATAGGTCTTGGAAGCCCTAGGCTAACATCCTAACCCCTAGGATCTCCAGCTGAACCGCAGCTCCATCTATTTAATCTCTTATCTCTCTTGCTTTCCTTTATCTTCTGTATTAAGCCTTTCACTAGGACTTCAGAGTTTATGTGGGCAAGTTATCAGAACAGCACAGATGCAAGGAGCTGTGCTTGTAAATGCGGTTCAGGAACACTGGAGGGGAAGTGTTATCAGCAGCAACGACGTGGGCAGCTTTATCAGTCGTGCCGTGACCAGTGGGTGCAGAGACGGTCGTGCCGTGACACAGAGAGGAGGTTCAGACCTCAGCGTGAACGCTGGTCCCTTCCCTCTGGGTCTGCCAGGCGTGCTTTTGCAGTATTGTGACTATTGCTCTTTGAACTGGGGGTGTAAATATTTATATGTCTATTTTTATCATTTAATTATTCACTCATGCCTCTCTGTGGAACCATTTGCTCTTTTATCCTCCCCTTCCTTCCCAGGGTTGCTAAGAAATTAACCAATTTTAAACAATCCCATTTATCCTGAGACACGAACTCATGAAATACAGTGCAATGATTGAAGTATAGATAAAGATACGCTTCCATTAGTCTGAACACGTACCTGTCTCTGTTTAATACTGGGAGATTCCATAATTACACAGAGAAAGAAGATCAAAGAATCCCATCCCCTGGGTCTCTGCATAAAGATTAAAGATGAACTTTCATGCTCGTTGAATCTTTTGACACGCAACATTTAGGCTTAAGTCCCTTTGCTTTCCCCTTATTTGTGTTTTGCCTCTCTGGATGGCTAATTATTAAAGGGGATAATGAAAGAGATCCCTTCCTCGAATTTATCCAAGATATTCATTAAAAGCCCTATGCACAGACAGATGGATACACAAAGGGCCAAATTTAGCTCTTCTCTTGACCTGTGCAGCTGCCACAGAAACCTGAGGGTCTTCTGAATTGTGCCTCACACATCTTCAAAGGCATAGCCCCCTAAAAAGGATATTGATACATGCAGGGATCTATATTATTTAGCATAGAAACTTAAGCAAACGTGGGTTATAAATGCACAGACAAATGCTTGCACAGGTTCTGTGTGCAGTTTAGACGTTCAAATTCACGTGTCGAATGTATACTCTGGGATGAGTGATAGTAATACCCATACTATCCCCATGGGCAAGGAGAGCACAGAGAGGTTAAGAAATACGCTTGATGTCAGATAATGGGACTGAATCCAGGTTTCCTACTCCCCTGCTCTAGGGTTTGATATGAAGCCCATTGATGTCAACAGAAATGCTTAACTGACTTCAGTAAGTTTGGTTAAGGCCCTTAATGTGTCACGCTTCATCCTGGTCTCCTCTAATTACCATACCTCTATGATAATCCAGAAGCTTTCAAGCAGCCTGCTAACTCTTGCAGATCAGTCAAAATTCAGCAAGAGAAGTGAGATCCTTCTTGATATTTTTTAATTTAGCCAAGGAGTGAGGCAATTCATTTGGTCTCCCCATGTTTTCTCCAACGTGATGGGTGACAGTCTCCTTGCAGACCACGTCCTTCCCAGAAAGAACTGCCCTTTACAGTACTACATTTGGGACATTGCTGAACTGACCATGGCTGACTGGCTGAGATGCTGAGTAGCAGTCAGATTTTCTAAGGCAAGACTAGGCTGCTATAACATGCCTCTGGTTTTTTGGCCCTTGTGCACATCACCAACCATCACTTGCTGATTCACGAAACCAGATTTCCAAGGACAGAATGAAAAAATAGATATGTCAGCAAGTGGGTGTGAAGACTCAGAGAACATAAAATGGAATCATTTCTACACGGGGGTTAGTAAATTATGCTATTTCAGACACCCTTTGACTGGCCTCTGAATTTGGCTTAATGATATCATTGGGAATGGTAGGCGCTGGTAGTCTCTGCTATGCAACTCAGTGTCAGCAAGTCCATCCTTGCATGTACTCATTGTGGAGGCTAAAATTAGCTAAGATGTATTTTATATTCTGCTAAACTTATTATCACAAGAATCCAACAGCCCCAAGAACTGATGACCAGGGATCCTGGTTTTCTCTGATTTAAAAAAATCTCTAGTTTTCAGATTTAAAAAAGTAACCCCAAATCCACATTTTCCCCTCATTTAGAATGAAACACCACTAATTTATAGATACATATATAGATATAGATATCTATATACATCTATAGATATCTATAGATAGATATATATAGAGAGAGAGAGAGATCTATAGATATCTATAGCTAGATATCTAAAGATATCTATAGCTAGATATCTAGCTATAGATATCTATAGATATCTAGCTATAGATATATAGTGGTGTTTCGTTTTAATCATGGAAAAATGTGGATATGGGGTTACTTTTTTTATTCCAAAAATTGGGGATTTTTTTAAATCCAAGAAAACCAGAATCCCTGCTGATAACACAAGGCCTGTTTTTTAATCTTGCACCTGAAGGGTGGTCTAACAAAAGGATATCCAAATGCTTGTGATATTCAATCCAGAGTCTGAATCTATCTGTGATCCTTATTCACCCAGTATAAATGGTCTAACCATCTTTCTAAGAGACAAAAATACCCCTAAAGATTTTCTCTCTTGATTTGAAGTGTTTCCCGTTAAAATGAACATAACATACTTTTTACTGCCAGCAAAGCTACGCGCCTTTAACAGTGAAAATATCAGAAAATAAAGCTGATAGTTGTTTGTGTTGCCAACAGATTTGTGGCATTTTCAGGCAAATGACCTATTAATGGGGAGAGTATGTTTTCTTCAGACAAATGGCTTGCTAATGGGGAAGTTATATTTCTCTCCATGGTTCCAATTTCCTACTTTAAAGCTTAATTTTAAATTAGTTTAATTTCACTAGGTGTTTACGAACCATTGATGGGAAATGTAAGATGAAGGTGACATGCCCCTGTTACTAGCAGGAGGTAATAACTGTATGTAGTGCGACTGCCAGCCTGCTATACGCTAGGGGCTGGATCTTCGGTTGTGGTAAATGGTGCATTTCCATCAGCATTCACATCAACTGAGGACTCAATACTAACATTTAAGGCTTCAAGATTCACCTGTGTCAGCTGTTGAAGATCCAACCAGCTGCTGATCTTCTCCATATGTCATGGCTTTGGTTTTCTTTTTCCTTTTGATAGGTGCTAAGGCCACCTTCAAGTTCATTTTGGAACTGGAAGGAGAATTTTTGCCAGATTTGTGAGTGGTCAGGGAAGGCTGGAGACCTATGTTTTTCACTTTGCCATCAAGCACTCTGCTGGCTTTGAACTCAACGACTTCTGGTGTCCTTGGTTTTTTAAGTTCATCAGGACCTTTACTTTGATCCAGATTTCTATCTGGAGGGATACAGCTCTCACTTTCCAAGTCCAAGTTACTAAGGCTGGTCTCCAGTGATGTGCTGGCTAGTAGCTGTCCTTGGCTTTTGCCACCTGCCTCTGCATCACCCCCCTTCTCTACTTCATCCTCCCTGGGGACAGTAGATGTAGGTCTTGCGATGCCACGTAAATCCATCTGAGCGCTCTCGCCTGGTCTCTGGCTGCTCGGCCCATCTGGAACTACGTTTTGTGATCTGCAAACTCTCCCTTCGTTCTTCGGTTCAGTCTTGCTTGCCATCTCTGGGACATCTACATCTTCCTCAGCAGGTTGCTGTCGTTCAGCCTCAGGACAAAAGACAGACTTCTTTCCGGGAAGCGCGCTAGCCGAGGCCCATTTATGTTCTGTGCAATGGCTGTGAAGACAACAAATGAGATGTTTCATTATGGCACTGACATCATAATCAGGAGTATTCTCCAGGCTATGGATAGGCAGAATAATCTTAGTGAGTCTCCATGCTTTGTTGAGCAGGGACAGACTCGAGCCCAGAAGCGGAGGTTTTCATGAAAATGTGCTTGCTTCAGAAAGGCCAGGAACAGATGAAACATTGATTGGAACAAGAGGGAAAATACAGCTTTTCCAAGCAAGGGTAATAAATAGCATGAGATCAGTAAATGATATACAGTTCCTCCAGGAAACATGTAAATGGCATGGCTAAATACATTATGTAATCTCAAGTGTAAAGGCAGGACTGATGGGAAATGTGTTCATTGTATTAAGTGCTCTTGTATCGCTGGTCATAATACAGTAGGCTGTAAGACAATGTCAGTAAGCCTTCAAAAGGACCTAGTTAAAATTGTTTCTTCATAAGGAGACCTGCAATTCTTGAATGTGAAGTTACTGTCACTGCCTCATCATGTGCCTTTTGCCACGTCACAATGCCACATTGTGCCTCAGCTTCACCACCCGTATTAGGGTGATGATAATTGCAGCTAAATGGGAACGGCAATTTCTAGTTTGCAGGAAATTTCATTTTTTCCGAGTGTGTTTCTACACCAAATTGGGTAATTCCCACGTAATAACATTTAAAACAAAATGGTTTTAGGTCAGTGGAAATCTTTTGGGTCAGTAAAATGATTTATTTATTTTTGTTCAGATTTTGACTTTTTTGAAAAAGATTCAATTTTTCAAAAACGTTTAATGCAAAGCATTCTTTCAATGCAAAATTGAACCATTTCCATTCTGCTTATGTTACCTCTACATAGTTTAAAAAGAAAAAAACGAAAACAGTGGGACTTCAGAGCCCCCCAGTGGAAGCTGGTAGTGAGTGAGCTGGCATTAATCATAATGACTGGCACTCGAAGGATATCGCTCAGGGGATGTTGACAGTGACAGTAGGTAAAGCACTAAGATCCCTTAAGAAGCAGCATTTACTATGAAAGGAATATGGGAAAGTATTTCAGTGAAACCTGGAGCTACGAGGGATTCAATTCTGTGAGTCCTGGGGTGGTATATAGTAGGACGCAACAGGAAAAAACTGCACTAGGAGGGAGAAGAGGAAATAAGCTGTGTTAGGCACAAGGCATGGTTTTTAGATGTTGCAACAGTAAATCTCAAGTCCCCTGGGCATGAACACATTCCCTTGCTCACACGTGCACAAGGCGCAGGCCCATTAGGGCACGTCAGTGAAGATACACCCGTGAACAGATCCTCGCTGTGCTAATGAGACCATTAGCTACACACTCCTGCCTTTGTCCCCACTCCTGCCCCTCATGGCAAACATCAAAACAGAGATACTAGCCAGGAGAAGCTTGCCCACCACCTCTGGCATCCTGGGGTGGCACTAGGGCAGGCTTTGGGGGGGGCTATAGCCACCCCAAAATTCACCTTAGCCCCCCTGTAGCCACCCCTCCCAGCGTCCTGCCTCCCCTCGGGGTTGCCACCACTTTCCCCGCACACCTGAGCCTGCCCCACTCCCACCCACACCCAGCAGAGGTGCAGTGCTCCCGGCTCAGCTGAATAAATACGTTTGGCTAGAAGGTGTATAATGCAGCACCCCAATTTTCTGCCTAGCCCACCTCAGCCCCCACACCTGGAAAAGGCTGGTGCCACCCCTACTGGCATCTGCTCTTCCTCCTGTTCCCAGCCTTCTGCAATACTTTCATTTTTGGTTAACTGCAGACCTTAGAGCAGCAGTTTTCAATTTTTTTTTGAGCTGAGCCCCACTTTGAGTGCCTTTGAGTGCTCCTGCAAAGGAGCAGCGCAGCCAGGCGAAGGGGCGCCCCTCATTCTAGCAGGCGCTGTGGCTCGGCTCGGCTCGGCGGGGTGGGCTCCACCCGTCGCGGCTCCAGCGCCTCCTGCCTTGGCCCTGCCATGGCTCTAGGCTGCACACATGCTGTGACACACTCCCGGAGATGCAGCAGCCCGCTGGCAGAGCCTGTCCGGGGCTCCCCACCCCTGCATCCCGCTACGAGACTGCAGCGGTGCCAGCTCCTTGCAAACTCCTTGCCTGCACACCCCACCCCAACATTCCCGCATGTCCCCGCAGGCGGGTGCGCCCCACAATTTGTCTGGGACCCAGGTTCTGAGTTATATTAGGGCCTTTTTTCTATGCTGCTCTTGTAGGGTAAAGGACCCTAAAGCGGTAGAAAATTACACCTGACTGCATTCACTTGAAAGCCCCTTTATGCCGCCGATATGGTGGAAAAGCAGGGTAGGCATAAACACTATGTCTGAATCTCCGAATCTTTCCGAATCGATTCAGGGGGATTAAAGGGTCTGCTGATTCGATTTGGATTCGGACGTTCGGCCACTGAATTGGGCTGAATTTCCGCCGAATTGAATCGGCGACCAAAGCTTCGCACAGCCTTAATAAACAGTCTCTTCTGTCTGCCCGGCAATATACACATCAGTGACACTGTAGAAATAACATGTCCTAAATATGTACAATGACGTTAGCTATCAAAAAAGGGGAGACGCTTCCATAGTTTCCTACCCAGCCTTTACATAGCCCCATGATACTGCTCAGCACCTGATGCACAATATATTTAAGGACCATTTCTGCCATGCGTGGGGTGATGCACAGCATCTCTGCAACACCACGCAACAGTTTTTTAAGACAGGAAGTAAAGACTATTAGCTTGTCAAAGCTGCCGGCTTAGCTCGTGAGGTTTTGACAAGATCACGCAGCCCAGAGAATAGGCTCGGAGAGCTTTGCCACAACACCGGTGAGATCTGTTCCTGGAGCATTCATTTTGCATATCAAAATATTGACGAAAATTTCTGTGCCGTTCCTTGCTGTCGCTCTGCTTCTGGATCACACGCGCTCTGTCTCACTAATTGAAAACCCAGGCAGTGCCTTGTAAATCAGTCCCTTTCCTTATCTCCGCTTTTGATTTTAGAAGAGCTACACACAGAGCTGCCTGTTTGTTTCTTTCAAGGGAAACAAATCTTACAGTGCAGTAAAATAATGGAAAGTCTAACCTTCGCTCAGCAGGCACTAAATGCTTTAGCAAAGCTTTAACGGGCCCCTTTTCCTTCCTTCTGCTTCAAGAGCTTGGCTCCTAGCCGTGCCATTAAACGCTTCTAAAGAAACCAAACCATCCCGGGAACAGTCGCACTGCAGAAGGAGCAATGACTTCCCAACGGCAAGGGTTGGCTCTGAAATCGAACCTGCCTGTACTGTATTTACCCAGGTTTACAGTACTTGTCTGGCAGGTTCAGAAAAAAGGGGGAAAAAAAATCCTAATTCTATAAACAAGAGCTTGTCTCCTAGCAACAGCTGCCTAGCTACGGTTGCTAATTGTGGAAGGGTTTCCGGTATTAGCATGCGGAGCGATTTCTTCGAATGTGTGTGTTTTTTAGATAAAGCTCCATGGTGATAAAGCACTAGAGCAGGGGTGCCCGGCGAGTGGGTGCGCAGGTGTGTAGCCGAGAGATAGGGAAACCAGTGCAGTTGCTGGAACTTCTGCCGACTGGTTTTGTTTCCACTCGGTCTTCCACGGTCGCCTTCAAGCCGTGGAAAAGCCAGGCCTCGTCTCCGCTGATAGACACTCCTCCCGTTTTCGAGGTTACTTGCAAGCAAGCTGCAAAAGCTAATTCCTTTCCTCTCCACTGCACAACCACTCACTCATCACCCGACAGACCTAGACGCTGAACGGCTGCAAACAGGCCGCTTGATTATAGTGTATCTTCCCATCCTGTGCAGCGTTAGCAACTCCATTGCTCAAAACTTCACCTCTCCCAACTTCGCAGAAGTCTCTCTGCCAGTACTTTTCAGGATACTGGAGTACATACAGTTCAAAATTAACACTATGGAGGCACAGAGCCAATGTGGGACACACTGAGATTATATGAGTGGGCGTCAAAAGATCTGCAATGCCTAGATTTGCCGGAGTACATGAATAACTTCATGGGCACACCAATGTTTGATCATGAGAGCGATGTGAATAACTGATTTTTTTATTTTTATTTTTTGGATCACTGGGTGAAACAAAAAGCTGCAAGAAAAATGTATTTCAGGCTAACCCAAGATCAACGTTTTTAGCTTTTTCTGCCAAAAAATGCTTTGATTTAACCTAACATTTGGGGGAGTTTCAGGGATGGGGCGTGTCTTTCATCCTGTTTAAAAAATTTAATTTTCATAAATGTCAGAGCAAAGCATTTTAAAATGCCAAGCTGAAATGTTTCACTCTCAGTTTTGCAGCTGAAAAAAAAAATGTGAATGTCGTGAATTCCTGAATACTTTCAGTTAGCCTGAATCTGCATTTCTTTCAGTGCAATAAAATATTTGACCTCAAATTTCATCCAGCCCTGTCGTGTGAAGAGACATGTGTCATACGTTTCTCCTAGTTACAATAACTAAAGAAAGAGAATTAGTGGCTTGCAACATGCAGAGAAACTCGGCGACCTCAAAACGAATGCAGCTGAAATGAGCAATTGGTAGAAACTAAATATTGTTTGAAGAAGAATGGAACATTTACTATTTTTTTCCAAAAAATGATTAATATCTCCATCTCCCAAAGTTCAAATAAAAAAAAGAAACACTGCTCTTCTAACTGTGCTTTGAAGCATTCTCAATTAAGGTTTGAGGAGGAGTAGCTATTATGAGTTTCATAGACCCACCTGAATTTAATTTCAATTGAATTTCACATCATCATTTGTTACCTAATTGTGTAGCAATAGCTAAACCACATCCTTCAATAGTAACCAAGGTCTTTGAAGTTATAATGACACCTTTGGATTTGAATCCCCTGATAAAGCCCAGGATGCTGCAAGGTGAGACATCAAAAAGAGGACAACTGGGTGTACAGTCTCTCTCAGGGATTTTGCAGAATTATACAGCACGCACCAGGAGAATAGCAACAATTGCTTTGGATTTATAAAAGGCTGCTTATAGGACACTACAAAGCTCCAGCTAAGAAATGTGATCAAAAAGCTCTGGACCACCATCTATCCTATAGCCTACAATGAATTAGCAGAAATAGCACTTTTACTCCTAAGTAAGTATTCCCTACTAGGTCATTTTACTGCTAGCATAAAGCCTTTAAAGAAAGAGATCTTTGGAAATCAGGGTGGATAGCAAAGATCTTAACTAAATGACCTTGCCCAGCCATTCCATATGGGTCATTTCTGATTGAGCTTTTGACCAGCAAGCCATGCTGCTTGTGACCTTGATGCACTCTGCTTCCATGAGGGTGAATTTTACTGACTGAACATTATTTCTTATGTTCACCTCATTGGAAAGCAAGCTTCTCTGCTGAGGTCAATGGCATGCCCATTTGTGCTATTGGTAAATTGAACCCTCTGGCCTCAATGCATGGTCAAACAACTGGAAAGTCTTGGAATAACTCTCAGGGTATTGCCCAGCACTGACCAAATTTGTAGGGTTTGCCAGGGGGCTGGCACACTCCTGCCAAAAAATAAAAAAAAATTAAAAAATAAAAAGGGAAGGAGGGATCAGGTTGAGTCCCTTCCCAACCACCTCCTTCAGCCAGCCAAAAATAACCAGAGAGCAGCATGCTCCAGCCACATTCTGCCCCTTCTTTGGGACATGTCCTATACACAGGATGCTTCAAAGAAGATGAGGGTAGAGCTGATCCAGCTACTTCAAGCCACTCAAAGAATCCCCAGGCAGCTGGATCCCTTATAATACCTCCTTTGCATTGCCAGAGCTGAATAAAGGGGCCACAATGCAAGAGAGCAAGTGGTGCAGGAAGCCAGCAAGCAGGGAAAGATGGAGCCCTCTTATCAAGTTGCTGTTGTGAGAAGAACCTCAGGATCATCCCTTGTGAGACAGCATTGGAAGATCCCTAGACTCAAGGTCCTATGGTAGCGTGTGCTATGCAAACACTAGGAACCAGCAATACTAGTTACCTGACACAAGTGCCTTGGAGCCATGTCTCAATGGACTTGAAGTGATATTCCATGTCTCCATAGGAGGTAGAAACAAACTTGTAGGAATCAAAGATCTGCAGTCTGCCCCTGTTCCACCTGGCTCCAAGGCTGCGCTCACCATCCCCTAGCCAGATCTCCACATGGACAATGTCATGGAGCTGCCGTTTTCCTGCAACAAGAAGGGCATGACAACATAGTCTCTAAGACAGTGCTTAAAAACCTGTTGGATGTGCTTAGCAATCTAGAAGGTACTGGGCTGACAGCCCTGGAGAGCGGCGAGGCCCAGAGCGGGCTGGATGTACAGAGTGACTATTCAATCAGTGCATCTCAACTTGGGCCAAAGAGATCACTTCTGCCACTGAGAGACTACTCAGTATCTGTGTCTAAATAGTCATTCATCCCTGCCGACGGAAAGGCTGAAGAAAGCCACACGGATTGATGTTTGTGATCTGGAAGCCTGACCTTGAGGACCATTAAATGTGGCTCAGTAAATGCACTATGCTAAGGCCACCCAACAGCTACCTAGAGATAACAACCTCAGGTAGCAGGCTTTCAATTCATTCTCACACACGGGCAGAAAATTTTGAGTTGGGACTGGAAATTTTTGGGTCCTGTCCCAGGTGATGGCGGTGGAGAGGGCAGGGAGTGAAAAATATCCCAAATGACAGCTTCAGATCTCCAAAAATTGCTTGTCTTGCTGGGACCATTTGACCCCAGCAGACTTCCTGCCTATGGCAGGGGAGCTGGACTCGATGATCAAGTGAAGTCCCTTCCAGCCCCTCGTGTCTATGAAATCTATGAAAATGTTCATTTCAAGTCTGATTCCAAGAACGTGTAGAAAACTTGAGATGGCTGGGATTTTATACAAGCTGGACTGCCCAGCCACACCTCCCCATGTGTGCGTCTTGCCTGGTCGGGTGGCTCGCAGGTGGAGTGTGATGGATGGAGAGGGAGCATGGGG
Organism: Alligator mississippiensis; assembly: GCF_030867095.1. Lineage (NCBI taxonomy): Eukaryota > Metazoa > Chordata > Crocodylia > Alligatoridae > Alligator > Alligator mississippiensis. The sequence goes on from NC_081836.1 coordinate 8,766,382, forward strand.
AAGGAAGGACGGTATCTTTGATAACATTACGTTCTGTGTTGAAGTATGTTCCTGAAATAAAGACGAGGTCTCCTGGCTTCATGTGCTCCTTGCTGGGCAGAGTGATGGGGAGCGTGTCGTACTGATACGCCTGGTTTCCAGGGCCGATAAGAAAGCCGAATTCTGTGCTTAAGTTGCGCACTACTCGCCGAATCAGTCCACAGCAATCCAGGAAGAGAGGGGAATTGTACTCTGGAGCTGTGAAGCAAAGCAAGTGCAACACCAGTAGAGGAATCAGCTGACAAAGGAATCCCTCTTCTCTGGTTCAGCACAAGGAGAGGAGAATCATTTCAGTGAGAAACGAGGCAGGGCAAGCTAATGTGGACAAAATCAGGATTCCCAGGCACAAGTCCCACTGCCACTCCACTATGTTTGTACAGCACCTAGCATGATGCTACTCAGCTCAGTGATGGACTCTAAGCCTCTACCACTATATCACTGCAAATGAAGGTGATAATAATGGAATCTAACTGGGACAATATATACATGTTAAAGGGCTAATGTAGGCTCCTCTTTATCTCGCCTGTGAATAGAGGTGAACATCTCCCTTCTCTGCCCCTTGGCTATTTTTTGTGACTAGCAGAGGAAGAGAATTTTACTTAGGTTTGCAGCCTAAGTGAGGTGGGCCTGTACAAGGAGCTCATTTCTGGGGGTGAAATGCCTGCTGCAGAAGGCCAAGAGTGTGCGAACAAGCTTGAAAGGGTTTGCACTTTGCACTTACTGCCAGGCTCGTGATACTTCCTAGCATAAGGCACTCCGATGTAGCACTTGGCCTGCTCTAGAAACTTCATCCGCAGCTGCCACCGGCAGTCAGGGTCCCCAAGTCGGCTCTGCGCAGCTAGTCTCCACCCCTGGAGCATCTGCAGCTCTTCCTACATCCAAGCATAAGGAAGGCAATGTGAAAACCCAGCAGCCAGTCCCACCTGTTGTTTCCCAAGATGACTTTTTTTCTTTCGAGAAAGAATGGACAGAGTCAGTGAATGCTGGAAACTGGCCCAAACCCAATATCTGACTCCGGCTTGGCCCCCTGTCCTGCAGCACTGGCATGCCAGGCTGGTGTGAATACACTGACATTCCTTCCTGGAGGTCACGGTGACCTTCAAGAACCTTCTCTGTAGTTTCCTTCTCATGCACAATATATTTGATTAGCTTCAGTGCTTGGCTCATAAAGACCATGCCAGGGCCTTGTCCTTGCTTTAACCTCCGACTTCCTGGTCAACCCACCCTCAGTTTAATCTCGGCAGTCATATAGGAAAAGCACAGAGTGGGAGGACAGCGGTGTTGCAAGCCGTGATAGGGCAAATATTTCCAGTGGGGGCCACACCTTCTAGGAAATATTGCCTAATAATTAGAGCACAGGAGGGGTTGAGGAGTCAGGATTTCTGGGTTCTACTGCATTGGTTTGCCTTTCCCTTTAATATCACGTACTTCAATTTTCCCACCTACACAACTAAGAAATTGCATCTGTGCAAAGCGTTCCCCTCATTTGAATGTGCTTTGAGATCCTGTATAAAAACACGCCGTATAAATGCATGTACAAAAAATAATAAGAAACGGAAAGAATTGGATACAGATATTACAGACACAGCAACAGGAAAAACAGGATAAAAGGTATAGTAAAAACGGCAAATGTGGAATTCAAGGAAATTATTCCATCAATGAGAGGGGTTTTTTTAGTGACATGATAAGGTTCAAAAGCAAGTCTGAGTAGTTTGTTTGCAGACTCCTGCAATGGGGATGCCTGATACGGATTATTAGTTGTTCTAAAAGTTTATGGCTGCAGTGTTTCTATGTGAAATGTCTATTTATGTTTCACAATGTCTTATGGGAGCTAAGGCTGCAACATATGAAACAGAAGTGTTATATCCTAATTCTCTGATTGCAAAGCATGTCATCGAGATTTATGTCAAGAATAACATATCCTCCACAGCAAATACGATAATATGGTTATAATTCTCTTCTGGGTTCTCATGAAATCATAAGCTGTCCAAAGCAAAGAGCATTGGTCCAAAACAAAATGAATACTCCAAATAAAACAAAAATTCCAATAAAATATTACTCATTTGAAGGATTCCTTGACATTTTCTTAAAGGTTGATAAATTAATATACTGCTTTGGGTATATTCACCAGCATTCATGCAGGATCACAATGTTTTGTAAAGAATTGAGTTGCTACCACCTCTCTCCCCCTATTAAGTTGATAAGGAAACAAAGGTGTGGAGGCACGGACTGATTTGCTGAAGCAGATTTGGAAAGCAGGTAGCAGAGATGCAAATAGGACCCAGGTGTCCTGCATACCTCTCTACTCCGTTAGCGGCCTGACAGATTGATTTCATGGAATGTTTCTGTTCGGAGCAAGCAATGTGATCGCCCCGTAGTAACTTTTTCTGCTGGAAAGACAACACCTGGATAGGATCAGCACTTCTTTTTTGGCTTAAATCTTCAGTGGAAACACTATGCTTTTTTTTTTTGGTGCTTTCTACTCTGAAGGGATACAATGCTAGGATGAAACACTGCTCTTTGGGTTGCTTATGTAAGAGGTCTGAGCAAGTTCTACATCTTTATGTTTAAATGAACATCAGCATTTCAGCATGCAGCTAGCTGCAAAGACCATTTGGGGCTGATAGAAATGTACCAGCTTAAGCCATTGGGTGACAGCATAGAGTTTCTTCTTATCACTAGCCCTGCAAGAACTGGACTATCTAGAGAATCTCTTTCATTCAGAGATTTTTTATTAGTGACTCATGTGATGGTAGCTCATGCATTCTCAGAGCCCCCTTTTTTTTGTTGCTAACCTATGGGTCAGTACAATATGTTTCTCCGGAAACAATGCTTTAATAATGTTTGGAAACCGGCCACACACAAGAAAAGAATAGTCGAGATATCTCTTGGGCTGCGTTATTTTATTTTATTTTATTTTTTGAGGTGCTGCATTTTCATTGTCTGACAGCAGCAAATCTTGTCCAAATCATGCCTTTTAATGAAGTTAATGCAGTTTTTGGAAGGTGAGTAAAGTCAGCTTCTTGGAGGAAAGGGGGTGTGTGCTCTAAAGCAGAGGAGAGGATGCTGGGACCCCAACCTCTCTTTTCAGTTTTGTAACCAATGTACTGAGTTACCTAAGATAAGCCATTTACCCCTCTGTGCTTCAACTTTTCCATCTGTACAATGGAGATGAATGCACTCACAAAAATTGTAAAGGGACTTTTTTAAATTACATTCTAGTGTTAGAGGAGCATAAAGTGTCTTCTTCCTATAGAATATGGGTATCAAGTTTACCAGAGTGGCTTTTCCATATATCCCTGATCCAAGGTTTGAAATATTTTGTAGCCAGGATGCATAGCAACTGCACATGTGCTTACAAGAGTGTCCCTTTTTAACACAGAAACAGTAACCTTGGCAGTAATCTCAAGGTGGCTTCAATCCAAAACCTCAGATATGAACGCCTTAGTGCACTGGCCAAGTTCAACTCCAACATACCTTTCCCATCACCTCTAACAGAGCCCATTAAGAAAGCGAGTATGGAAAGAAATGTGCGCCACCACCTTCCCACAAGCATTTGCTGCTGGCAGTGGGAAGAGGGTCTCACTTTGTGCCATGTCACTAAGATCAGCTCACTTCTGAGCTGAACTTGGCATTGAAATCCCTAGTCCAAGTTCCTCCAAACCAGCTTTATCACCATGGGGCTGATTTTCAGAGCTGTCAAACACCCAGAACTCCACTCCGGACCCAGCAGCTGTCAGAATCAATCCCAAATAGAGACTTTTTCATCCATGGCTGAAGACATTTTAATAGCAGTACTCATCCTTGTACTATCAGGGCTTGATCCAAAGCCCAGCAAAGTCAGTGGAACAGTTCCCATTGACTTCAATGGATCTGGGATCAGGCCCTTTGAAATACACAGGGCTTTTGACTAGCAAATTCTCTCTCTCTTTTCTCCCTGTGTTTTCTGAACTGTTTTGCATGCCCCAAAAAGAACCTGTGAATTTAGACCACAACCTAAGCACTAGCTAGTCACTAGAGAAATGCTGAATTCAGCCCAGCAGTCCAGCTTAAATGGCATCAAAATCGGTGGCTGAGGTGTGGCAGTAGAAAACGGAAAAAAAGCCAACAGTTATTGTGTATTGCCTTTCCCAGCGCTCCGGTTTCTGGCAGCTAGAGGTTAAAATCCCAGTAGCATTGTTTATGTGGGAGTCACCTGCCCTGCCTGAGCCTCTCCTGGCAGATACACATTTAGGCTCCTATTCCTATGTGGTGTATCCTCATAGCAACTGATGCACGTCACCTGTAGTGCTTTTAATCACACAGCCAGGGCTGAGCACGCAGGAAGCCAGGCAGGTGTCTCTCCAGAAACATGGTTCACTTCCAGCATGTGCCCATGGGTCCTTGCACCAGCTAAGAAAGGACCTCATGACACTCCCCCCTTCCCACTTTGACATTGTGTAATTAAGGCACTGGACTCCCCTTTTCCTCCAGAAGTAGAGCAACAGAGGTTTATGCAGCTACAGCTCAGCGCATTTTAGTCATTTGCTTCTTAGCAACTTGGCTTGCTAGGGAAGAGGCAGAGCACTTGCCAAACTGCTCAGAACTATAGTCTAAGTTAGGGGCGGGCAATTATTTCAGGAGGAAGGCCACTTACTGAGTTTTGGCAAGCCATTGAGGGCTGCATGCCAGGCAGCCACGGGCAGATAAATATTAAGTTTCTTAATTTGGCGGGGGGCCCGTGGGCCAGATAGAGCGGCCTGGCGGGCCGCATCCAGCCCCCGGGCTGCATTTTGCCCACCCCGGTAAATTCAGTGTCCTCTCTCTGACAATGACCAGAACCAGCTGCTCCAGCAGAGAGTGCAGGACATCCTACGGAGAAAATTATGGGCTAACCTGGCCCCAGTAGTTGGAGATGGGGTTGCTTTTAACCTCAGGAATATCATGGTTTCATCCCCCTTGGTGGGCACTGGCAATGACTAATAGTGAGCCCCCAGACCCTATATTGAATGCAGTAGCCTAGCTATTCTCCATCCAGGGGCACTCCCAAATTAGGATAGAGCAAACTGCATATCGAGCTGATTGAGTTTTATGATTTCTTGGGCCAGTCAGTCAGTCCTGTATCCAGAAAAAAGAAAGGAAACACATGCCTTTTATCAAAAATAGCATACTTTCCAGGGAATAGGTTTCTAACAGCCCTATGAGTGTTTCACCATCCTGCTGCATCCTTTTCAAGGAGCCAAGACCACCAGCAAACAACTCCGTGCTTCAGGAAGGAGACCAGCAGATAAGAGTAGGACCTCATTCTAAATCCCTGAGACTGCCTCACTGCATCGCCTTTAAAAAGACATGATGCACTTAACTCAGTAGAAAGACCCCCAATGACTTCAGTGAGGGTGAAAGCAAGTCTGTAAGCATGAGAGAGTCTGGGTACCTAGAGAGCCTATAGGCATCCATGGAAAGTGTGTCAAGTCACTCTGATCTGCAGGTCCTTAACTCCCACGTAGTAGGCATGCTAGTATGCACAAAGCCTGCTGCTCAGAGGTGTTGTGAGCATCATAAATCTGCAAAGGTTTTTGATCTCTTAAGACAACAGGTACTGCAAAGATGATGATCGTTATTGCAGGGCCGGCACCCTAAAACTTGACTCTCACAAAGCTTCCAGTGATGCTTGTGACACTTTGCCACAGTAAGTCCCGAGCAAAAACAGGTCTGGATGTAGGAACTGGGTCAGCAGGACTGCATGATTTGCTAAATCGTTTTGTTTCTACCACATAGTAACTTCATTCCAACTCCTCTTCCCTTGGTGACCAGCTGAGTACATCTAGGTCTGGCTGGAGGATACTCAGCACCCTTTGGGTCTCTGATTTAGCTGATGGAGAACTTTGCAGTGACCTATATTGGATTCACCCTGATCCTTTCCCCTCCTATCCTGGAGATGAAGGGCCAAAATCTGACTTCTTCTGTGTTTGGTATAAATCTGAAATGACCCCACTGACTTTCTTGAAGTTACCCTAGATTTTTTGCTGCAGCTGAGATCAGAACTGGATCTACCACGTCTGGTTTGTAGCACACATAACTGGGAACTACAGGAACTAAAATGCAGTCTTGGGCAGCAAGCAGGGCAAAGCAGGAAATAGCACGGAAAGCTTTCTTGGCAAGCAAACCCTTTGATCTTTCCAAGTGCCTTGAGCAATCGCAGATTGCTCCCTGTGGTCTCCACACGCAGTTTTGTGCTGGGTGGTACCTCAGTGAATGATTTGGCTCAGAGATATAGTGGTAAAGAGGCAATTTTCTTCCAGGTCCTCTCTATTCAACTCAGTTGTCACAGCAAAGAGATCAGCTCAGGCATTTCCCCACATTCACTATTTCATTCCTCCTCTCTCTGTTCACAGAGCAGGAAGCTGGGGCACCTCCATGTAAAATCATGGCTCCTTCATGTCATTATGAAGGAGGTTTCAGGGATCCTGGAACGGTTTTTCAACAAGGGTGATCATGAGGACAAAAAAAAAAATCTACCTAAAAATTCAAGGTGGAGCTTGGTTAATTTAAGTGATGGCAGAGGACTGCACTCTTACCAGGGAGGTTTCTCTAAGCTTCCTGTTCCGACATTGCCTATGAATAAGGACAGAAAATGTTCAGTAGAGCCATGAAGGATCCAAAAATGGAATTATATGGCCCCTGGGGGGGTTTGCAAACCCCAGGACTGGCTTACCATGGAGCACTGTTCTGATTCATAGACGATATGGCCCTCAGATCGTGGAGTGATGAGTACCCTATGAAAGCAGTTGATTGGAAACATGTGGCTGACATCTGCAGTCCTGGGGAGAACTGCCAAGCAGACGCATAGACAGATTTGGGGGTAGCAGGAGTGGAACAGCTAGGGTCAGTTAGAGCCAATGCCAGATTTAGGCTTAAACTACTTAAATTACAGGTTAGGGGCCTCACAATATGAGGGGCCTCTAAATAAGAAAAAAAAAACCTGGATGTTTTCATTCTAATATGGCAAAACTATATGTATATATAGCTGTACAGTTATTATTCATCTTGAGTTCATAAATTTGTGCAGAAATAACAATAATTCATCTTAAAATGTAATGAAAACCCATTTTTGTGGATTATTTTTATCATATGGAGCCTCTAAAGCTGGACATAGCTTGGGGCCTCAGCATGTCATCATGCGACACTGGGTAGAGCTCAGTGCTAAAGTGTATTACCACTTGTGGTCAGGGGCCCAGACTGAAGTAGCAAAAGGTGCTGAGCATGAACATGCAAGTGCCAGGGTAAGAAAGGTGCCAGGGTGTGAGAGATGCCAGGGCATCAGTATTGGAATAACTGGAAATGCCGTAGGTCGTGACTAAGGTGTGCTGGCAAAGAACGAAGGATGAAGCTGACCATCCCTTCCTAACTACCTTCGGTCTAGTCTTTCACAGCTGGGTGTTTTCAAACATCTCCCTTCTTTCTCTGCCACTCGGTTTTCCCCCTCTTGGATACATCTTATTCTTCAAGAAAATAAATGATATGTTCCAGTCAGTCTCCAACATCGCTACCCTGCCCTGCCCCGGTCCCCAGGCTCGGAGCAAAGCTTGCCAGGCCTTTTGTTTGTGCGTGGACCGTCAGGAGCTCATAGCACTGTTTCAGGTGATTTAACACAATCCACATTTGGCAGGGCTTTGGGCTCGACTTTGTTGCAGGTGCATTTTTGGCAAGTGGTGGGCAAAACACAGAGACCTCTCAAGAGCACTGAATCCGCCTTTTCCTGAGGCTGGCTCTCTGCAGAACAGATGGCTTGGGAAAGAACAAAGGCAAAGGGCATTTTCAATACAAACGGAGTCCACCGTGGATGAGTACAGAAAGTTGGTTGCTCATCAAGAACAACCTGATGCTCCATCTTCAGGAGCTGTGTGGAAGAAGAGGTGAATTTGGGCCGAGCCCGATATACTTGAACTGGGAATCGCAGGCAGGAAACGTTTAGTCCTCTAACCCTCATATACATCTCTTTCCTTACTCAGATCCTTGCTAAGTCACTGGATTCCTACTTTGCACCACTTGTGAGAGAGCAGCTCCAACCAGCCTACACAGCTTTGACAACGCGGCTCAATTCTAACCTGCAAAATTCTCCGTGTATCTCAGATCCAGCTTGTAATGCTCATGCTCTACTAGTCCTGCCTGACTTCCTCCACAACTTTTTACTAATGTCTTTTTGTCCTAATTTGTAACCCTTCTTGCTATAGTACTCCCAGGACTCTGTTAAACAGGGGTGCTCTCGGGGCCATGTTGCATAAGGGACAGTTAGTGAACTGCAGGATGTCTCTGAACTCTTTATTAGTAAGCTCATAAGGGCTCACCTACGATATGCAGCTTCTCCAGGAAGCTCTGGTGCCATCTTAAAGGAGTCTAGCTGCAATGGAAATGTAAAGGTGCCACTGAGAAGCAATTTCTAGCAGCTGCTAAAGGTCACAGTGTGCCTCATTCAACATCTAACTCTTGCACACACATGCACACAACATCTTTCAGTTAAACAGTCAATGACTATTTTGATTTCTTAACGTTTCAGCTATTCAGCTGAGATGGCCTTATAATCACATCCTCCACCTTGTTATTATGGTTGATGAGCCATGGGTTGCAGCAGCTCTATTGTGAAAGCCTAGGGTTCACAAACCCTTTACATGGCTAACAGCAGTCACTTTAACTAGTGGCTGCAATGAGACAGGAGTCACTGCAATCTGTGACACTTGAGTGAGGCCAGGAAATAGTCATAGATTTCTAGAGTCGGAAGGGACCTGGTAGATCATCAGGTCCAACCCCCTGCTGCAGCCTCTTCACAGCCTGCCTGCCTATCTGAGTTTCCTCCTGGCACTATGTATAGGGGTAAAACAATCTTTGGCAATGGAGGGGGGTGGTTGAAATGCTCCTGCATTTTTCCTTCAGCAGAGAGGATTTGTGAAGAAAGTGGAGAGGATGAAATTTTCTGCTCTGCTCTGCAGAATAGGTCCAGAAGAACTAGGGCTGTGCAGTGCCTTTCAATGGGGGCCTGCTGGGGACTACAAAATCCTAGAAAAAAAGCCATTCAGAAATGTCAAGAACATGGTGAGCCACCAATGAGTGAGTGGCCCTTGGGAAAGGCATGCTTTCTTCATGAGAAAACCAGTTGCCAGGTGAGATCACAGATCATTCTGTACAGGGCCGATGTAATAAAGCTTGGTCATGTGAATATTGAGCAGTTAAAAGATGGCCAACAGGACTAGTAGTGTGCTAATGCTGATGATCAAGCAGTGTCATAGGTCATAGAGAAGTAAGGCTGGAAGGGACCTCAGGTGATCATCTAGTCCAACCTAGGATCAAACCTGCAGCCTTGGTGCTATCAGCACCATGCTCCAAGTTCCAAGCAGGATGGAAAAAGTCTTTAAAGAACCTAATGGCATGCTCAATGGCCTGTGATGCATTAAGGAAATAATCTGAATCAGATTCCCTGTTAAAAAAAAAAAAAATCTTGGTTGTTTCATGATAGAAGCATACGGGGCTCTGTACCAGTAGCTATATTTGCAAGCTGCCTACTGGGAATGTGCTTGGAAATGTTAACATAAAGGGCACAGAAAACAAAAAGCACCACAGTTTGACAGGTTTTCTAGGCTTTTGATTATGCCCATTATCTCTATAGACCCTGGCTTTCTGAGATCTGTTCTCAGGAGCCCAGGTGTTGTGTTTAGTGAGGGGCTGCGTATTGTTAAGAAGGCCTCTGCCATATCCTCTGACATGTCCTGAACTAGAGCTCGCTGGCATCCATGAAAGCCTTCTCATTGACTCAGTCAGCTGGGGAGAAACCCATCGAGATGGACACCAAACTGCAGCAGTCTGATGTGCTATCAGAGGGGTTTGTGGTAGAGTTTCACTCTTAATGCCGAGTATTCTTCTTGCTTACATTTTGACTGTGGGGAAACCAGCTAGAGGCCAAGAGGACCTATTTTCTGGTGTCTCCGTAGGGCATAAAAAAGCTCCTTGCATTTGTGTATTCTATTTGTGCTCACAAACCCTGCAATCTTTGAATCGGCCTCCCAGGGCCGTGCCTTTTACAGCTGGGTCCAGTACCAGAGATTGTAAACCCATCCCCTTCCAAGCTGAGCAAGAACTCTGCTATTTACATACAATGCCAAATGTTTAAACAGCAGCATAGGCTGCGCAGGGGTTGATGCTGCGCTGCCGTATGTCAGATCCACATCTGAATACCATTCCTGGCCTTTTGATACCAAGGCTAGCAGGGGATGGGAGCAACTGGATGCTGACACTCTCAAGGGGAGGAAGGGATTGTTTTGTATTAGCCCCATCAATTCTCCTACTCAGTCAGAAAAAAGAGCAGATATTCAGCTGCAAAACTCTAGCTCTGCTTGATTCTCGCCTTTGGGGTGCAAGGCTGTGCTCTGCTTTTAACAGCCACTGGGTAAAGTTCATCCCTGGGAAGAAGCCCAGGGTAAGGCCTGTTTTATCATCAGTAAGTGTCACAGCCATCCCACAGTTATAGGACAGAGATAGGCACTGAGCACACGCCAGCCTTACGGGATGACACAGGGTCCTGTGTGTATCTGGTAGCCTCCTGGCTCGGGCTACACTCATAAGCCAATAATGGAGTAAACAACTAGATCTATCCTCAGATCTTACCCTCTTTTTCTAGTACCATTTATCACACTATAAGGCCAAAGTGCTATTTAAGTTCCAGTCACAACCTCAAACCCTGAGCTGCTCTTCCATAGTGATGCATTAACTCTGTGCTGATGCTGCACCAAAGGGTGCAGAACTCCTCATTTCAGAAGCCTTGATTTTGAAAGTGGCCATTAGGTAGCAAATACACAAAACATGAAACTTGCCTCAGAAAGAAACGTCTGAAACTTTTGCCTGAAATGTCCTATTGAACCAGTTTATCATTTGCCCCTGACTTTACTCACAGCTATGCCTGCTGCATAGAGCCCAATGGTCTGCTTTTTGCCTAGTCCCTTTACGTTTACTCCCACTATGAGCAAAGGGCTTAAAAGACTGCTATCCCCTCCCTCCACCCCTCTCCCCCTGAAAACAACAGGAAAGATCTACTTTGGATTGCATGGTCAGAATTGGAGTCAGGTGGCAGCTGGATCTGATGTGGGGAGGTGGCTTAGAAATGTTTGTAGCAATTTTAAATTCTGCCTTCAGATATTATCAGCATTGATCCTTAGTACAGACAGAAAGGCATCTCTCTGGGCCTGACCCTGTGATGTGCTGCAAACCTATATGATTCCTCATGCAGTGGATTGGAAACTAAAGCTGTTTGGTGCCCCAAAGGCTTGAGCTCTAATTGTATTTGCAGGGCACTTTATTGGGTAGCACAGGAACAGCTTCCTTCAACAAGTATCCAAAAGGATTGCAAAGAGGGGATATGATCTTGCAAACTGCTGGGCAGGTCTTGAGAAGCATTGACTTTAGTGCCGTCCACTCGACTAAGAAAGCCATAACCCCAAACTACAGAATGGACAATACCTTGGCTGCTGGTTACAGATTTTTCAGTGCAGACATTGTCTGTTTTATGAATGCCTTTCTCGTACAAACCGGGCAATGTACCAGCTATCTGCACACAGGAATTTAATATTGCACCTTAAGAAATGTGGAGCCCAGAAAATTGGCAGGACATAGAAAGGGAGGGATTGGGTACTATGGCAACGTGACTTAATGTACATCAGGGTGGGAAAAGAAGTGAAAGACACAAAGGGTGGCGTTTTTTTATCTCAGGTAATGCCAGTGCAAACAAAGAGCACACCAGTACGTGAGTGAACGTCCTCCAAAATAGCTGAGTTCAGAATCTGACCCAAGAAACTCAAGGATCGGTTGTGAACCAGGGACATAACCTTTCAGAAACACTGTTATTTGCAGTGGCGTGGGTCGTGTCTGCAACTGGTCTAGAGGAGTAGCCACGCTGCACGGGTTCTCTTCCATGTGCTGTGACTGCTTAGGAGTTTAGCTGCTTGCATAAGATCAAACTCCAGCAAAAAGGAGAGACTGCTGGGATGGAGCTGTAATAAGACCATCAGCCGGATTTGCTCACCAGCGATGAGGTGTGCAGGCTTTTGAATCATTTGTAGAATGTGTCCCCATAGCAAATTAGGCTTGCATTTGAGATGGGGACCCAATGAATTTCAGAGTGCTTGGAACACACCTAGTTACCTTCGGTTCCTTCAAAAATGTCGGCCTTGTGCACCTCTTCCTCCTCCTGTGCTCCCCTGCATCCAGGGAAGTCACTGAATTTTCTCCTGGTTCAACTTGATGCCAGTGAGACCCAACTTTGATCCTCTGGCATATTCTCTTCAACCTGACGCTGGATGAATGTGAGTGGGTAACCCCTATTAGTGCTAGTGATGGAGCTCTGGCCAGATACTGTAAGGTATTATGGCAGGGGTGGGCAAAATGCAGCCCGTGGACCAGATGCGGCCCACCAGGCTACTCCATCCGGCTCGTGGGGCCCCTGAAAAATTTAGAAAATTAATATTTATCTGCTCCTGACTGCCTGTTATATGGCCCTCGATGGCTTGCCAAAACTCAGTAAGCGGCCCTCTGCCCAAAATAATTGCCCGCCCCTGTATTATGGGCTAGCATGCTTGAGTCCTGCGTTTGCTTCCTTGCATTAAAATTAGTTATGTAAATCAAGCACTGTTCACACTGTAACACATCCTTTCACATCCGTAGCTACAGCTTTGAGGCTTATATCTATAGTCTGGTATCACTGTGCTCCTTGCTTTGTACAATGCTTTGGGAGGTTTTCATAAGCTTTGAGAATACAAATCAACAATTGATAGGATTCTTGCTTAATAGGGACCAGACTTCCCTTTAGCTACACCGTTGAGGCTTAACTAGTCTTGGATCCTCCTTAAAAATGCCCTGGGTTCACTTGACAAGCCACAGTTCCTCAAGTCTGAACCTGTTTCTTGGACGCATACTGGATCTTAGAGTCATGTCAGTGAAAGGTAAAATAAGGAGTCTCCACCCATGGCTTGGCAGCCTGCACTCGTGGGGCAGGAAAGAGCAACACCTTCATGTTTTTGGGATGAAACCTTTGATTAGAGCCAAATTCCTTGTAGTTTTATTAAGGCTGTTGCAGTACAATCACTTCAGCGTGCTGTCAAGGGCAAACAAACACATCGCTATTAGATATATGTCATTCCCAAGTTAGAGCTGCCTGTACTCCCTAAGCAATTGGGATATCCAGAGCCCAACGCAAAGACTGCAAGTTCCTCACAAAATGCGGTTCAAAAAGGAGTCAATTCAGAGTGTCAAAACAGACCACATTTTCCTAATCTTCACCAGGCTCCCCATTTTTGCCAACATTGTTAGCTGCAGGCACAAAACTACCCTTTCTCCCCTCCCCCAGTCCTTGATGGCTTTAATTGAGGTCATTGACTGTCCAATCTGTATGCAGAGTAATGTAATTTTACATTACTCAGGGTGACAAATCATATAGGCTGCCATTTGTACTTATGCTACACAGCACAAAGGCCTACCTTAGAAAATCTGAACCACATTGCTCATGTGTTCTGTATGTGAATGGAGCACAGCCCTGTAAACTGAAGGGTTATTTTTAGCCAGCTAGGACAAGCAAAAGGGGGTCTAAGGAGGAGAGACCACTTCTAATTAGCAATTTGGTCCTTTGCTCCCTTCTGAGACAGCCAAAATAACCTATTAGCATGAGTTGTATTGTGGACCTTGTTCATGTGAATGCCTTCTGGGGTCTAGGTTAAGGAGAAACTCATTTTGTGCAAGCCCATAGACAGCCATAAGAGGTAACAATGATAAGGTCTCCATCAACTGAGCTACTTGTGAACCAATGATCCAGAGGTAAAAAGGCCCTATATCCATGAGCCATCTAGTCCTCCGCACAGATGACTTGAAATATATTCAGCACCTCTATGATGTTTTCTAGGCAAGGCCTGGTTTTTATTATTACTTCTGCTCATGGCTGTCAGGTCCTTGGCCCAGACAATAATCCCTTAATAGAAGGGTGTATGCTCTGTGAATCATTCCCGATGCAAAGTGGGTTTATGTCATCCATGGTCTGTTCACTACAGATTAAAACAGATCTTGTGGTTTGATACTTCAGCGCACTGCATTTCATACATGAAAACACCCGGAAGGCTGGTGACTTATCATGAAACATCTTAAAGTTACAACTGCAGCCTTGTATGTCCTCATCAAGACCAATGAGCACAGCGCTGGGGGAATGATTAACTGCGCACATTATGTGACTGTAAAGGTGGGGTCTGGTTGCTGCTTCCTGTATAGAATTCCTGTTGGTGATTTGCATGATAAGAACATCAGCTGGCTTTTCAGAATGAGTGTAGGCAGCTTTTACTGGTGAAGATGTTAGTGTCTGGGGGTTAGGTGGGGTTGCCAAGACTTGCACTTTGGACACAGCTGATAGAACGGGATATTGCTTCTGATGGGGTGTTGTGAGGGTGAACACGCTAAGGAGTGCAAGATGCCTGGATACTATTGTAATGCAGGACATATAAGTCCTTATATACCCAAACCCAACCTAAGGCCGCAAAGTTTAGTCTAAATAGGACTTCAGTGCTGGCCTTCAGCATGAAGGGGAATTTCACTCTGTAAGTTTGTGATAGAACTATAAATAAGCCCATAGCCATTCAAAAATTGGACCTAGGCTTGCTCAAAATATAAGAGCTTTGGTTTCCTTGCAATAAGTTTTGGCACAGTTCTTCCTGATTATTAATAATCAGGTATATTAAGGTTGTTACTAGGAACCAGCTCAATTGATGGGCCTATTTCCTGCTAAGTGCTAGACAGGTGCACAGCGAGAGACAACGTTAATCAAACAGACAAGACAGACAAAAGGAAGGGAAATCAGATGTACCACCTAAAGGGAGATGGTGATAGCTAAGTCTGTCAATACCATTGTGCTCTCCTCTAGTCCAGTAACGAGGGGCTGGGCACCTGTCAATCATGACCATAGGAAAACTTCAGTACAGGATTTGAAACCAGGGCTGCCTTTTATCTGCTTTGATTACCCTACAAACACAGCTGGTTTAACGACTTCCAGACCACTGGTCTATAATTTTGTTATTAAGTACTATATTTCTATATACAATACCCTTGTTCTCCGGTGATTCTAAAATGACAATGGCTTCTAGGCCCGAGTGCAAAAGGGATAACGACCAAAGAAGAGTAAACAGAGCTCCCAAAGCCAAATGTTATTAGCCCATCCTAGTGTCCTAGGGTTACCTTAGTCACTGATGCATACGCCCTTCTTTCTCCCTTTACATCTGTTTATCCACAATTCAAAGCGATACACTCGCACACACATCAAATATCAGAGGGGATAATGATCCCAGCTTACAAAAGGAGTGGGTCTGTTTAAAGTGGATGTTTGGTATGCAAATAAAATTAGCAATCCAAATGAAGCTATTCTTCCACTGAGTGTTTGCTTAGCCTCTCCCTGGCCCTGGTTCTGAGGCTAGAGTAGAGACAGTAATGCCTTAATATACTCAATTAAGAGATTTACCTTTGGAGACCAAGGTTTAAATGTGGCTTTGATCACAAATGAAATGCTTGGGTTAGTTTCATCCAAACCTCATAGGGTTTTTAAAGTTGAATAGGGGGTGATTTTCAGAAGCACCTAATGGAAGTAGATGCACCCATCCTACTGAAAGTCCATGGGACTCTGTTGTGTGTAGCATGAACATTGTGCTAAAGAGCTACGTGCTGGGAGCTTGAACCTGCTGTGGAAGCAGGACATCTGACTGCGCACATTTTTATAGTGGCATCCTCCCCATATTAGTCCTCCGGCCTGCTTTGCTTTGAGCTCAGAGCACATTTCATGCTCTCAGAGATCTGGACACAATGCCTACCCTCCCACTCAAATGGTAACGAACACTTCTTCCAGCTGAGTGATTTGGGGTGTAATGAATAATCCCCACTCTTCCCACTGAATGTCGATTCAGTACACCTCTAGGAGCATTCCTCAACCTCCCTGAAATGAAGACAACAATTTAGGTCCCTTTAAGACCATTGACTTCCTAAAAGTCTTGGCATGAATCACTATAGAAACATTTTCTCTTCCAGAAATTATAGTGACATGCCCATACCTTCCAACCTCATTCTGGCCTGATAATAAGATTTAGATATTCTATCCATTGCATCACATAGAGGCTGGGAAGATGTACAATTACACTGTTTTAAAGAGTAGGGGGTGGGGGCTTGCCTCTATAGCAGGGCTGGGCAAAATGGCACCGTTCTGTTTCACCTTGTGTTTCGACAGTTCGACGGAACAGTGTTTCGTCTCGAATTTAATTTCAAGTCGAAACAGCTGTTCCATTCCATCGAAACACAAAAGCTGTTTTGAGTTTTGCCGGGGATGGGGAGTCAGATCAGCTATGTTGGCTTCCCATCCCCAGCGCTAGATCCGGCCGGGGGGCGGGAGGCAGCCCAGCTAGTGATCTAACACGGGGGTCAGGGAAGCAGCCCAGCTGGGCTGCCTCGCTGTCCCCTACTGGATCTTGTGCTGGGGATGGGAAGTCAGCCCAGCTGGACTGATTTCCTATCCCCAGCCTATGGTTGAAGCCTTTTGACTTTCGAAACATTTTGACCAGCCTCGTTTTCTTCTGAGGCTGTTTCGAGGGCTTTTGTTTTGTTTTGATTTTGCTGTTTTGACCTCGAAATTGGTCGAAACAGTGTCGAAATGAAACAGCCGGCCAAATTTCGTGCAGCCCTGCTCTTCAGGAGGATTGATCAATTGATTCATCTGTTTGCTCTTAACCCACAGTAAGTGGAAGTTAAACCACACTAAGTTATTCCTGAATGAAGCATTAAATTACTGAGGTTTAACTTTAACTTATGATAGGAGCAGATAGATGAAATAGGTACGCCAGATTCAGCTGCACTGGAACAGTTCCTGTGAAATGCCCTTAAAGAAGGGTGTTTTATCTGTCCAATGACCACCCTCCCATGACCATCCCATCTCAAGCTGTAGCAAGGGACATTTAGGTTAGATATTAGGAAAACATTTCTCACTAGGAAGGTAGTAAAGCACTGAAACAGGTTACCCAGAGAGGTAATGGGATCTCCATCCTTGGAGGTTTTTCATAGATTTCATAGATTTCATAGACATTCGGGCTGGACGGGACCTCGGAAGATCATCGAGTCCAGCCCCCCGCCCAAAGGGCAGGAAGTCAGCTGGGGTCATAGGATCCCAGCAAGATAAGCATCCAGTTTCATCTTGAAGGTGTTCAATGAAGGCGCTTGAACGACCTCCGGTGGCAGGCTGTTCCAGACCTTGGGGGCTCGGACAGTAAAGAAATTCTTCCTTATGTCCAGCCTGAAACGATCTTGTAGTAGTTTGTGACCATTCGTCCTCGTCATCCCTTGGGGCGCTCTGGTGAACAAACGTTCCCCCAGATCCTGGTGGTCACCCATGATAAACTTGTAGGTGGCCATCAGATCACCCCTGAGCCTGCGCTTTTCCAGGCTAAAGAGCCCCAGGGCTCTCAGCCTGTCATCGTAGGGTCTGTCATTTTAAGATCTGGGTAGACAAAGCCTTGGCTGGGACAGTCATGTTTTGAGCAGGTGCTGGACTAGATGGCTTCCTGAGGTCCCTTCCAACCCTCATTTTCTATGAAACAATGATTCTATGATTTGGGCCATCCTAACAGGCCATGTAAGCTAAACTGGGAACCAGGGAGAGAAACAGGGGGAGACAAACAAAGTGAATCCAGATCTGGGTGATTAATGTATGCCTTAGTTTAGTTCCAGTGGTTCTCAACTTTTTTAGACTCTGCCAGCTCTTAGCTTTCACTTGCTTCTTGACTATGGAAAATAAAACAGCAATTATTCTATTGCAAAGAACTCAGAAAGACCTCAACAGGTCAGAATGGTTTTGACACTATGGATTCTTAGGTAAAACTTTTGGACATTTATACACATGCTGGTGGGGGGGGGGGGGGAGTGCTTTAATTAGAGCAGCTCTGAGACTACTCTAATTAAAGGATCCGGAGCATCTCGTGTATCAGCGTCCCCACGCTTAAAAATGGTGGCAGGGTCACTGTGACTAAAACTCGTTTGATGAGCTTTAGTTAAATTACCCCAGCGCAGAGACACTGATACATGAGATGTTGGAGTCTGCTGGAGCGCAGTAATTGCCATGCTCCAGCAGACTCAATTAAGCAAGCCTGCTCTGACATGCTATATTTACAGTGCGTCAGAGCAGCCTTGCTGCTTGTGTGTAGGTGCCCTTTGGGTTTATTTTGTGACTCGTGAGTAGGTGTGCGCCAGGGAACCCAGACTGAGAATCACTGGTTTAGTGCCTCAGCTGAAAACTGGGAGAAAATAGTGGTTCCTTTTGAACCAAAATTGGTTATTGGTGGGGACAGGGGAAGTATATCAAGTGAGAAAACCAAAAGCATTCTGTTTGACCAAAACCGAAATGTTTTGTTTCACTTCCAGATGTGTTAAGCCTCCTACGCCCCGCCCTCCTCACACCCTCCCTCTCCCAATTAAAGTCAATTTTCATTTCAAGGTAGCATTTTTTTATCTAAAACGTTCAAAAGTTTTTGCAGGTCAGTGCTGAAACAAAACATCCCAGCTTTGCTGAAGTGAAACATTTCACTTACAAATGTCCAAGCACAATGATATAACAACGTTCAGAATTTTTTCTGCCTTTTTTTTTTTGGCTGGAATGATTTGGTGAATTTGACCCGTTTGCTCGCCATTGATTATTCAGAGAAATCATTCTGCCACTTAGAGAGAGAAATACAGTTGCAGAAAATAGTATTATTCACTGAGTTATTTCTAAACATAAATCCATTCCAGGGAGCAAAGTGACCAAAATATATATTCCAAATTCTCAGAGAATCGAAATGCCCTGAACTTTGTTTCTGAGTCAATTTAGATTACAGCAGTGGTGCCAGGAGCCACTTGTTAAATTTACTGCCTTGGGAGCTAACCCTATCTCGTCCGTCTTCAGCTAAAATAAATTGATAAAAGGATATTAAAAGAACCTTTCCTTAGAAGAGATTTTTCTCCCCCAGGAGTTTCCTTGTAGACTCCAGTATTGCTATCAAAGCTGATGTCATAAAACCTGCTTGTAGAACAATGAAAAAAGGCCCCATTCTTTTGTTGATTATACTTTCCACCCACTTGAAGGTGATCTGCAAGGTTTTTTATGCTTTAGGCTTATATAAGTAGAGCCTGGAAGTTTGGAGAGATTTAAACTGCCCTCCCCCTGCAACATTTTGTCCCATAGAAAATTAAGAACGGCAAAGTCTACTTTTCCCATGTTTTGCTTTTGGGAATCTCAGTGCCTGACTACAGTCAGGTTTAACACTAACAGGAAGTTTTCAGTTTTTAACAAAAACAACCTTTCTTTAAGATGTTAATTGTAGGCTGGAAGTAGCAAACAGTCAAAGCAAAAGACTAGGAATGTCTATAATTAACTTGATTAATTGAGTCCGCTCTGTGTTCCAATTAGCACGCTATAGCATTGCCGCAGCATCTCATGTATAAGCCCCTGCGGGTTTAAAAATGGCTTCTGGGGTGCTTTAATTAAAGCTTGTCAAGTGAGCTTTAGTTAAAGCATTTCACAGCCATTTTTAAATGCATGGCAGCTTAATACACATGATGCTGCAGCATTTTAATTAGGCTCTCTGGGAACCGCTCTAATTAAAATGCACCCCCCTCCACATCCACAAGCACATGCATAGGTGCCCTAGATGTCTGGACAATATGAGTTCCAGGCCTGAGTCTACTATCTCTTTCCTATGTGATTTTGGATGAAATTTTTGGGTTAAATCTCTTCCCTGTGTGAAAACTCATGCCTCAATTTCCCCACTTGTAAAAACAAACAAACAAAAATGGTAATGTATATAGTAATTTATTTCCTATGGGTACTGTGATGCTTAATGAATATTTGCAAAGTATTTTGCATTCCTCAGAGGCAAGGAGCTGTAGAAGTGCACATCCCCATTGCTGTACAGCATTATGAAGACAAACAACACCAGCTCTGAAGCTTTTGCCAGGATAGATATGGCAGGAACATGAATCAAAAGCAGTGAGTGGTTGCATTCACAGTAGGTCAGTGAGCAGGAAATTCCTCATTCCTCGGTGACAATGTTCAGAACAACACTATCTTCAGTAAATGATGTTGGACACTCTTCTTTATACATGATGAGGATACGCTCTACGGAGTGTAGGTGAGCATTTTCCCGATGTGAATCATGAATGGAAAATAAGGCAGTCCATGGTAACTGTATTTGGGGCATGGGAATTCTGCCACTGGCTTTGTAATAAGTCATATACTAGCTATAATACAGCACTGACGGATGCTTTAGCAGAGTAGTCACCAACTGGTCAATCACGATAGACTAGTCAATTGGGGAGCCTCTGACAGTCGCTCTCAGTCCGGGGGGACTATCGCTAGGACTGGGTCGGGTGAGTGGGACAATCCCCCTCTGTGCCTCCTGCCACCAGGGTGATTGGGGGCCTGGATGGAGGAGGGCTGGAGCCCATGTGGCTCATCCAGGTGTGCTGCAGCGGGGCTCAGGGTGCAAAGCTCAGCATGCAGTGGCAGATCAAGGTGGGCACGTGCCCCCCGGGCCTCCGCCAGGGTGCATGCAGTGGCAGAAGCCCCCCTGTGCTCTCCCGGCTTGGTCTGGCCGAGGCCCAACTTGCCCCTGCCCCTGCCTCACTCCCTCCCTCACTGCGGGGGCTTTGATCTGCCCCCCTCCCAGACTAACCTGTGGGGCAGAGGGGGGCCGTGGTAGATCCTGGGTTCCCTTTACTTCAAAAAGTGATCATCACCTTAAAAAGGTTGGAGACCACTGCTTTAGCACAAGGAAGCGTCTTCTGAAGACAGCAAAAGGGAGATGTCAAAACACTAGAACTGATTTGAAAAGAAAAAACCCATTTTGGTAGGAAGAGGCAACACTGCATTCTCTTCCCCCCTCCCAATAGATGTGTCTTGTTTCTAGTGTTTTTGTTTTCTTTTGAAAATCATTTTCAGTTCCCAAACCAAGGAGATAAATGATAAATTAGTGATAATTTATTTTATTAATAATCAGGAAGAACTGTGGTTATTTTAGTGATACATTTTCTGTTTCTAATTTATTACCAAAATAGAAGCAAACTTTGACAAAAGTGAAAGTTTTTCACAAGAAGAAGTTGTGTTTTATATATATATATATATATATATATACACACACCAGAAAGTCACTAACTTCATTAAAAAAAATCCATCTGGCTTGAGGAAAGCCAGAGATCTAGGATAAAGAATTTGTACTTAATAACTAAGAGCCTTAGCTCCTGATAGACATTGTGTATCTATAATTTGCATGGAGGCCAATAATTTCTTGTCATGTCTCCTTGACCCTTTTTCCTATGGCAGGTCCTCAGTTTCTCTCAGGATCTGACTCAGAATTATCAGGAAAATTGTCAGATCTTTCACAAGTTTAGGGTGTATCCTGCAAAGTTGTGATTTTGAAATTTTAAAGCATTAATTTTAAAACAAGCTGGCTGCACTGAAGCTAATAAAAAGTTTTATAGGTGTGTGTATAAGATGATTCCCTCTCCCAGATGAACCAGGTAATTGTAGATTGTTTCTGCAGTGGTGTGGTGCAGTTGGCGTGTTTATTGCCAAAAGCATTACAGGTGGTTCACTTCTAAATCAGTCACTGTCATAGGAGGTTGAGACTCTAGCAGACACAGGAAATATTTACAGCTGTGTCTGGCCTCAAAAGAAAGAAAAATGCTCAAAGGGACTGACTCGGCACAGGTGTGTATGAATTATTCTACATCTGCTTGCTCAAAAAGAGGAATCCCCTTTCCTCCTTAACCTAGGAAGTCTCGCCCAAAGCTAATTCCATGCTTGGTGCAAAGGTTTTTCCTCCAAAATGTAAAGCCCTTTCGCTGTAGCTGCAAACTTCACTAACTTTCTGTGCTATGGAAAGTAAGATGGAAAAGTAGGACACACGCACTGGAGAGATTCTTATTATACCTGCTGCTGTCTTGCAAGAAGTCCTTGAGCAACAATGGAAGGTATAATTACACCAGCAAGAAACCTGGATGACTTCAGTTTGTTCCCTGTGTGGGCAGGCTGTTCTAATGGAGATACACCTTCCCACTGCCTGCTATTTGTACTCAAATAACCCATGCGGTGCGTGTCTGCTTGCTCCCTCTGCCTTACTAATCAATCAAGTGGAACCAGATGTTTTGCTGAAAGTTGGAAACCATTTCTTCAGAAGGAGGTTCTTTGGAGTGCCTCTTGTCTGTATTGTGTGAAGAAAATGAGCACTCGCTTCATCTCCTAGGATCCTGGAGTTACCAGGCAAATTCACCTTGATTTATTCCTGATTGCAGACTCGGAAGCCGTCATGTTTATACTGCAGTGTATGAAAATAAATGGGTATATTGGAAAGTTATAAGGGACGTAGTCTCTGTTTGAATGTAGTTTCACTTCTCACTTCTCGGCCTCTTGTGGGCTAAGATTGTGTGCAGGTAATAATATGTGTAGGTAATAATATGCCTTAACAAACTGCATTATGGGTGCATTTTTCTGTGCAAAGGCATTATCTCTGCTGAAAAATAAAGAAGATGCCGCAGGTTACAAGCTGCAGACAATTTTGTAAAAAAAGAATTGTATTCTTTAGGCAAATATGGATAACCCCGATACTGAGAATAGATTCTAATGAACAATTTGCAATGCTGATCAGTCCCACCTTTTTCTTAGCATTTGAATTTGTTGAATGGGCTGAAAATGATGGGGCAAGATCAGCAGTGATACAAAATACCAGTTCTCCAAGTGTAAAACCACATTTAGAGAGGCGGCAGTGACATTACTTTGATGTTGCTCCAGACTTGCTTTTTAATAGATGAAAGTGTTTGAATGCCTTTCTGCCTATACGTGATGCAAGACGCAGGTTTTGTTCCAACTATGTTAAGACAATTTTAACTGTGTCAGGTGTTACCACACTATAAATCTTTGCAAATGGGATATCTTACTAGTAGTAATCATAACCCAAGGGATTCAGGCAGTCCAATTTTGCTGCATGCAGGGTGACTTGATGTTAACTTGGTTGCCTTTCTGTATTACACCTCTATTTAAATGTTATATCACACATTGGGCTAATGCACAGTATAATGGTGCCCCTCTGCAGTCATCAGTGGAGGAGCATTCACCCTGCGTCACTGGGGAGTGCATTCTGCATACTACTTTTGCCCTGTCTATGTATGAAGTGCTTGTGCTTAGTTAAATCTGTGGACTGGGTGTGGTGGAGGCAGCACATGCTCATGAAGCTTCCTGTAGGACTTGCTTATGTCCAGTCATGTGGATACCAAGAGAGCAAGAGGTTATCATGAGCAAAAGCCTGGCTGTGTAAATTGTGCTGCAGCTGCAGCTCCTGAGATGGTCGCTGGGGGAGTTTGTACAGGGCTCAGTTTTGGAAGATTTGGCAGAACAGGATACCTCCTCCCAGACCTTCCTGGTTACCTGCCTCCAGTGTATCCTTATGAACTCATTGCTGTTAAGGCACTGTGGGTCCAAGCCTGCAGTGTAGGCTTTTTTTCTGCTTTAAAGTACTTAGGCTGGGTTGTTAAATGAATTTGCTTTTGGAACATCAAATGACATGTTCGACAGAGAGATACTTAGCACCGGGGACTTGCTTCAAACCTCACTGAAGATGACAGAAAGACTTCCCTCTTTTATTTCAGCAAGCTTTTGATCAGGTCCCATGAGAAGGGTCTTCATTAAAAAAAATTATCTTGCTAAAACTGAACTCATGTTTTAAAGCAACAGGATACGGACCATCACTTTGAGTGGCAGTGACTAGACGTTGTCCTATTCAGCATGATCTCAAGTACTGGGACCGCATCTTGACCTCAGCTGTAGAAAGGAGCAGTTTTTGAAACTTCCTGACAAAGCCAATCATAGTCCTTGAAAAGCAGCAGAGCTATCGGCACCTCTGAGCTGCATGTATTCAATTGAAATTTGCACATCTGTGAAACACAGCTTTCTTGAGCGTTTCTTTTTTAACCACATACAACAATCTACATGGCTTAAAAATAAATTCAGAACTGGATGGAGAGTCAGTTGACTTCTTTTATTTGCATATCTAATTGAAGGTTTAAAAATAAGGATCCAAATGCAAAAACAGTGTTACAACAAGTTCAGCAATATAAATATGCACATATACAATAGCAGCGAAGGCAATCACGCTTTCTTTGGGGGAACAGGGAAAAAAAAATCTTGATGAGAACATGTTTGTTCCAAGCATGTGGTTTTTTGGTGATAAAGTGGAGACCAAACATTGGCAGCAGAATAGTCGCCGTAGTAAATACAGTAATTAATGGTAACGGAGCATTGAGAGTGGCGTTCTAAAAATTTCAGTTTCCTTTCCTTCCTTTACTGAAAAATTTTAAAGCACTGCTCATGCACACCCACCCTTGAAAATTGGCTGGTCAAGATAGCAAACACAGGATTTTCACTAGTAATTTACCCAAGAACACATTTTGCTGAAAGACATGTACGTTTCCTGTAGGAACGTGGTAAAGAGCTATGTCAGTGAAATGTCAGATTTGCTTCAACTTGAGATTCATTTTCTACTTCAAAGGCATTTGAGAGTCGCGTCGAACAGCTAGGTCAGGAGCAGCAGGAAAGAGAAACAGGACAGATCCGATTAGGAGAGTCTGGCCTGAGTGAAATCCAGTGGGTAAGTGTCAGATGGTTGGATGGACAGAAGAAGGATAGAAAAGAAATGAGTGAGAACTCACTCAAAGTTCAAAGATAACACATTCGTGTAGATTGGTAAAATGCTATGCAAAATGTAATCTCAGGGTATTACTGAGCGAGAGAGAGTAGTAAGATGTAAAAAAGAGAGAATGAAAGAGAAAAAGCATCTGCGGTTACACAAAATCATCTGGGCAAAATTCTGCCTGTCCAGCAATGAGTTCATTATCTTTTCAAAATGGGAGTAAAATATCGCCATTGTTTGCATTGTCTCATAGTTTCATAGTTGTCATCATTTCCTTCATTGCAAATGCAGACAAAGAGGTATTGTGAGCTTGCAAGTAGTTATAATAATTCAGTAAGACTGCACTGATATATTATAAAAATGATGAATTCCCAATCGTCCTGCTTCAGGACATATAAAGTAACCTCTCAATGGGGCCAGGAAGAAATTCTGTCATATTCCATCCACAACTCCTGCTCCTTCCAGTATAACAGATGCATTGTCTTAGGACTATAGGATCATATAGAAAAGTCGGGCTGGAAGGGACCCCTGAGGTCATCTATTATAGCCTTCTGCTCAACACAGGATCATACCTGACTAAACCACACAAACGTTAATAATCTGGTATTGATTCTTGTTGTCGACAGGATCTACAACAAGACGGAATATTTATTTTATTTTATTTTTTGAGCATGGCAATTTCTAAGCACCTTTCCATAACTATTAGCTTACAGGTGCTGGGACAATGAGTAAATGCGCTTGCCTTTCATTTAAACAGAGATCTGGCTTAATCAAGCCCCATGGGTGACCTCAGAAAAAAAATTATCTCAGTCTGGTCTTTAGGTTGTTTACCTTAGTTGGCCTCCTAATATATCCTAAAAATATACCCACAAGGAAATTGCAGGCACAAGACACAAACATTACATATCTAACTATATGGTTGGCACTTGCAAAACATTTGTGCCTTCCATTTTCTTCTTGCATCAGAAAAGCACCACGCAGTTTGGCATGGCTGGCCTATTTGTTACCAGAGAAGAGCAGGTTGAATACAGAGTGGGAGGCAGCAGAAATTAGATTAGTTGGATAACACTAAACTGCTTAAGCAGAGCTTTTCTACCTAACGCCACTACACTTTTACAAGGATTCAAGTTCTATCGTATGTCCAGTTACTGTTAAAACAGTACGACCTGCTAAGCTGCAGGCTGGAAAGAACATCCCCCTTGTATAAAAAAAAAAATGTGCATTTCTTTTTTTAACCACCTTTCTATTCAAGTTGAAAAGAAAATACCTCTTATTTAAAGTCACAATGCGGTAACAGGATCCATTGGCCTATTGATGGGTTTTGCTGATTTAACAAATAATTTCCAAATAACAGCAGCTACATGAAACCAGGAGCAATCTCGGATGACAAAATGGCCCAAGTTCACTCAGAGGAGTGATTTTTGTTTGACCAGGCAGGGTAATGAAATGGAAACACAGCTCCCCTTGTTTTTAAAAACCCTCAATAGAGTTCTCTTTGTTAAAGAAAGAGCGTTCTCGGACCAGTTCTGTCCTTAAGACGAGAAAGACTTTAAGGTCGTAGACGTGGGCCTCCCATGATGTTGCCTTGGGATACTCGTCTGTTTTCAGACCTTCATTTTTGCCAAGAAAGCAATACAGATTTAGACCAGATCATTAGCTGGTTTAGTTTTGTTGGTCAGACATGCTATGCTGGATTTTGCCAGCCAAGGATCTGGCCTGAAAGATATCTCTGACCACGGCTATGCAATACGCTGACTGAGCAGTCGCTCGTTAGTACAGCACAGTAGCTCGTTAGTGCAGCATAGTAGCTCGTTACTACTGCGCAGTAGTGCCGCGTGGCATGAAGCACGATGTGACACTACTGCGCAGTCAGCGTAACCCAAAAGCCGTTCAGGGACATTACTGAGCAGTAACTCCAGTTACTGCACAGTCATTTAGTACTTGTGTATGCATGTCCTAAATGTCTGCGCAGTAACAACTGTGCAGTCAGCGTCTTGTGTAGATGCAGCCTCCGAGCGCTGGTTTTTTGGACCAGACTGAGTTGTTTTCTCCCTGTGTCCCCCAGCTCTTAATCAAATTATTGCAATGATTATTTTCAACCAAAAAAAAAGTTATACTCTCTTGTGACTCTCTTCTCTCCCCGGCTGTGATCCCCTTAGCAGAATTCTGTTGGTTACAAGTTGGTACTGAAACCATAGTCTTTTCTTTGACATACCGAAATGTGTTGGGGGTCAGTGCAGGTAAGCAGCCTAACAAGGTAACCATTACGTACTTATGCAATATAGGCATGCAAGTTTTGTAGTTTATCCTTATCAGTCTTTTATACCTGTAGAGACTTTACAATGCAGGGTGTTATAAAGGCAGACTTTGAACCAGTACACTTGAACGGGCTTCTAAAATACACCCAAACTCCAGTGCAAAGGCCCAGAGCTCAGACTTCATTAGCCCTTCTAAAACAAACCACAAGCAACCTTTTTCTCCATGTTTCTGTGAAGGCGAAGATTTTGCCAGTGCGATCAACGGCATTACCAGACAGTATTAGACGAAAATAGCTAGATCTAACTTTGTCTGGTAAGACGTCAATCAGCAGGCACTCAGGCTAGAGGAAATGCAACCAACGTTAATGGGATTGTTTCAGAAGGCAGGGAGGGGAAGGACTGAGACACACAGACTCACAAATATCCTGTAAATGTTTAACTTTGATGTGTTTTCTGATAAAAGGTAAAACCCTTTAAAAAAAAATCTGATTTCTACCAGGTAACTGGTATGCAGACCGTACCACTCCCAAGAAAACACTGAAGAACTTGAACTTATCTAGAGACAATTGCTGTACCCGCCGCCACTGTTTTACCAGGAAATTCCCTCCATAACTGAGTTCAGTGCAGCTGCAACATAAGGGGTCCAGCATAGAAAAGATCCTACCTGCATACCTAGTCCGTCTCACAGCACAGCGAATAGTACACCATGTGTCTCCTGTGCATTGTCCAGGCTAAAGTTCCCATCAGCGTTGGTAACAGTGGGGATTTTTTTCAGGAAACAAAGCCTAGCATAGACAAGGGGCTCGTGCTTAAAGCATTTTACTCGACTGTGAAACAACACGAGCCAGAGGAGAATGGAGCCCAGAACACATGAGGGATGGGGACTTTCATGATTTCTCCTACTGTTTGCAATGCATCACCCTCAGTTATAATAGCCTCTCTAGGAAAAGAGCAATTGGAGGCTTTCTTAGACCTAAACCAGCTTTTGGGGAAGTAGAAACGCATTCATTTCAAGCAGGCACCTGTGTGTTCAGTGGGTTCCCATCTACAGTCATCTCCTTTGGGACATAGTCCCATCAATCCCAGTTTAGCACCCTTCTGAGTTTGTTTTAATAAGGAAGGAGGGTGGGTTAGCTCTACAATTTGTCTCCTTTAAATGCTTGTTAAAAGCCGATTTGCAGGTTCAGCTCACATTTCACGCCATTTCCTCCGTTGCTTGCAAACTGGTTAATAAATAACACCGAGGCTAATTGCTAAAGGGTACTTCTCACTGCCCACCTCTCCTGCATCTTAATTTATTTTACTACAGGCGATAAACCCACAAAGGAGACCCCACCACTTAGTGGGGTACAAATTGATTCCAGGTTTGACTCAACCTGTGTGTTTAAAGCAGGCACAATCAGGCCCTTTCAGTCCAGGCAGATTCTCTTTGTTGGATGTGCAAGTGTTTCAACAGCAAAAGTTGAAAAAACTTTTTCCACTGGTCTTGTGTTCCAGAGAAGATGGTTTTTGGCATGGAGTCAGCTTCCCAATCTGTTGTAATATCACTGAATATCTTTGGAGGCCTCCAGGGCATCAGACCAAAGGACAGAGAATGCAGGGTTTCATACTGGGTTTGATTCCATGCTTCTGCATTCATGTATAAAAAGATGGGTTTTTGTGGGTCGCTTATTTAAAGGTATGATGGAGGAAGGAGTATGGTGCAGCTGGCTAAAAAGACTATGTAAAATCAAGGGGTAGAATTCATCCTTGCGCAGAAGAGCCCAAGCACCACTGTGCTAATGTAGTCAGGAAGGATCCAAATGTCCTAAACTTGGAGAGATTTGTGTGAAATTTAAATGTGCATAAATCTCATGGCTGGCTCTGTGAACAGAGTGAATTTTACTATATATAGTGGCTCTCAACCTTTTTGGACTTGAACCCCCCCACCCCCCACTGGGCTCCAGGCACCCCTCTATAATTCTTGTGAATTGAGTGGCACCCAATTTTAAAAACTTATTTTTTTATATATATTACAGTGCTTACTTCCTTGCAAAGGGGCTGGGCAGTAGGAATAGGGGAATCAGCCAGAAGAGGACAAGCCTGAGCCTGTATTAATGTGTTTATCTCCTCACACCTCCTGGCACGCTTCTCACACCTCACCCTCCTCACATCTCTTAATCTCACTTATATCCTCACACCTCGTGGCATCCTTCAAGGATCTGGTGACACCCCAGGCTGGTGCAACACCCTGGTTGAGAATC
This sequence comes from Alligator mississippiensis, assembly GCF_030867095.1. NCBI lineage: Eukaryota > Metazoa > Chordata > Crocodylia > Alligatoridae > Alligator > Alligator mississippiensis. The sequence continues at coordinate 8,795,665 of NC_081836.1, forward strand.
ACTGCTATAGAAAGATTACAACACAGACAGGATAGCCTCCTCAGATACGAACTTCTTGTAGCCTTCTTCTCCTTTGTAATCCAGATGGCCCAAACCACAAAGTTCCTCCACATGTGGACTGAACTTCAACAACTTTTAGACTGGTTGGATCCATTTCTCAATCTTGACATCTCAAAGAGACACAGGCAGGATAAAGTATGAAGTAAACCTAGGTTTTGCCAAGGTTTAAGGGCTTGTTGGCTGAGACCCTCCTCTAAGCTTCAGGGACTGAATTATTGGGTGACTTTCTGTCTTTAATTGTCCCAATTCACCATTCCACTGCATCAGTTTTATGCCAACGGACCTCCATTGATTTCAAGGCAGTAACGAAGTACAGACCCTAACAGAACATCTGCTCCAATGTATTTTCCAAATTCAGGAAAACACCAAGAATGCAGAAGTTAGGTCCCGAGTTTCTGCTATCGGCTAAGTAGTCTATTCTCAGTGCGTGGACACAGTTCTTACAGACACTTAGTTTGGAATCCAACTTTGGGGGATTGGTGAACTTGAAAGTACAGGGTTCACTTCTTAGCTAATGTGTGCTGGGATCATTCCCTTGGCTTCAGGAGTGTTATACTCATTTA